>NW_018397255.1:1673987-1703598 GCF_002168275.2 Theobroma umbraticum | reverse complement strand
TAATGATTAAGTTTAATATATTAATTTTAAAAATTTTTAATTTTTATTCTTCTTGACCTTTAAACCCTCTAATAAAAATTAATTAACTTCATCTCTATCAATAAAACCAATAACTTGGAGATGTACGACTTCGTACCAACTTGGAATGACCCTGGTCCCTAAGGGACTAACGACTAATTCAGTTAAACTCGTGTAACATCTAAAGTTCATAAAACTGAGATGCACATCAAGCAAGTTAACAATATCGTAATGCTTTGAGTTCCTATTCACCAACCTTAAGTCTTGGACTCTTTCCATTTTTCTATAACCTACTACACACCCTTGTTTTAAGTCTTTAAATAAGGTTCCCTACCTAGACCTGACCAGATGATCGGGCGAACGTCGTTATACAACCATAGGATCTTTGGCAGACAAGACTTGAATAGCGGTGGCCCCTACAAATGGCTGGCTGGATGTAGAAACTGAAATTTGCTCCTAATGAATTCAGATATGGGTTTTCTTGCTGGCGGCCCATGTTCCAGGGAGGTGGGACCTTATCGTTTTTAGCCCATCCTTGTCACTGATATTTCTAATAATCAGCTGCAAGCAATCACCATGCAAAAAATAGAAATCAGAAACATACAACATTACAAAATTTCCTTGACAGTTTAACACTAAAGCTGGTCTCAGTTTTTAAGGCAAAAAAGCATTAGTGTCTAATGATGTAAAATGCTAATCTTAACAACAATGCCAAACTACACGTAAAAGATCAAACTCTTTACTTTTGTTTCCACTTTCATCCTGTTTGTGAACCTTCATCCTCAGTGCAGGTAAAGTTTGTGCTGAATTAGTACTAAAATTGTGGCGGCAGTGCTCCATCTCCATCTACCGGCAAGCCCCACATGGGCTGGAGCCTGGAAAGAGGGGTGTACTGTAGTAGAGACTATCCACAATTGTGACCCATCCTTCACCCTGGCTGGCTGAAATCTTAAATCAGTTCCATAAATGCTTCCCAAGATGGGCCCAAGCCCAAAAACCCAAAATTTTCCAAATGGGGTCCATGGGTGGAGAGTCATCTGGTTGGTGGACAGCCCTTGGGTAGCTTTCTGCATAGCCATTGTCTAGGTGGGGACTCACCCAAGTTGTGCAAAATACTTAAGCACCCTTTTGTGGAGGGGTCCTCTGTTTTAAATGGAGGAAATTAAAGGCACTCATATGAACTTTTCGTCTGTTTCTTTTGCATTGAATTCGTAATTTACACACCCCAAACAAGACAAAGAAACCATTCTGGACGTACATGGCCGACCCATTTTTGAATAGTCTAGTAAAGGTTCGAGTCTATCAAAAACCCAGGTGTTGTGAAACAGCGATCAGAAGAAAAGGAAAAACAAAAGAATTGGGTCAGGATCAGGACCACCCTCTCCATCGGTTAAGAAAGTAACGTTTATCAGACATTGAATGTAAGATTGTAAGGTAAAAAAGAAGAAACAAAAAACAGAAGCCCTCATTTAAGGCTTATCATAGATTCTAATGGTATTTCTCTATCAGACTTCAGTTCCCTTTGGAGGGTCGATTTTTTAAACCCTTTTCTTGTCATGAACTAATATTCAATTCTAGCCAGTTTCTTAAACCAAAACCCTCCTTACATTGCTCAGCTGAATGCTCTTACATCAAGGAGAACCAAAGCTGTTGCTGTTGTTGTACGTAGTCAATGCTTACTTTTGCATTTGTTTCAGCATGGTTTAATTCTTACAGGTTGCTTCAAAAACATTAAATAAATCAAACTCCTTTTCTTGAGCATGCAAATGAGGGGTGCAGTCATTCCTTTCACTTCATTTGTTTTTACAAAAAGAACTCTTGAGGCTTAGCATCTCTCTCTCTCCCTCCCTGTCTCTCGAATCAAGAAAATGGAGACACAGCTGAAAGTGACGCTGCTTGCTCCTTATCTGTGTGATAGAGAAACGTTTGAGCCTGATAGCCTTTTGTATTTTTGCTGCTTTAGATAATGATTTTAACCGCTGGAATATCATATCAAAAGCCCTTCCCCTTTCCCCCTCCCCCCTCAAAGAAAGTTTAAACAACTCCCTTCTTTTTCTTGTTTTTGGCCACAGTATTTTCACCCATGAAATTATACATATCTTGGATTAAAAAGGAATTGATCGTTGCAGCAGAACAACTTAGTAAATCTAAATGTAGAGATGTTGGTTATATTGTTTTCTCAAAGGAAAAGCAACAAATTAGGTAAAGAGTACTTGTTGCTTTGCAAGTTATTTGCTTTGGATTTTAAGGAACCTGTCACATATAGCGTTGTTTATCAGGTAACACAATCTGCTTGGCTATAGCTCCGCAAGCAAAAGCAGACAGGAACATTGACAAGCGATTGGTTCGGGCCGGGGGCGCTGTGCATAACAATGACTTGTACCAGCCAATTTCTTTTTAGGTAACATTGGCTACTTTCACGTTTTGTACTCCTTTTTTTCTCTCTTTGTCTTGGGCATTTCTCCAGTCAACAGACCAAACAAGGAATCATTATGCAATGACAATACTGTCTGACACAATTTTGCAATTTGGAAATGCACACTGTTCCTGTGATTCAATTATATGTGCTGAGCCACAAATGCATTTTACATACATTGATATAGTAGTTGTAGTTTTGGGTATATGGACTACATTCGAGCACCAATAATCATCATTTTACTAGTGACTTTTGAAGGTAGTAAATGATTGTTTTGGGGGCAGCTGTTTCCTTCCTTTTTCCAGGCTTTGTGAAAGCATTTCAAAAGATAATCTTGTCTCCCCACCAAGGTTCCCTAATGGAAGTTAATGAATGATGTTACAAGTGTATATTTGCCTAAGAAAACAAATTTAATCTTGGAAATTGTAAGCATTAACTGACGATCAAATAAAATTAACTATTTGAATATTTGGTTTAATGATTGGTGAATATTTTTTAAAAGATTTGGATATCTTTTTTTTAAAAAAAAAAAGTGACTTGGATATCTAATATATCCAAAAAAAAATATAGAAATTAAAGCTGCTCAGCGCTTGTGCAAAGGGCATGGAAGCTCTTGGAGTTGGATTCTAGTATCAACAGAAGGGTGGAAGGGAAGGAGAAGATCTGTGCAGCCCTTAAAATTTTATTGCCTACCTCTTCTTAAATTCTTCTTACGCATATTCATAAAAGAATTCTACGTCTCGTTTGCCAACTTAACCTCCAAGAAGATAACAATCAAAGAAAGACAAAATGTGAAACAGTGCTTGAAGTGATTGGAAAGAGTCATACCTAGGACTGGACTCTAGAGGAAGGCAAAACAGAAATAATTGTAGGTCCAGACCATAAAAAACTGTCAGCTATACAAAATTTTGCATTAAATTTGTAGCTAGCATGCATGAAAGAAATTTTTCTTCTCTTTTTCTTCCTCCTAGCTCTTGGGATATATATTCCTTTTGGTATTTTCATATTCTATGGTAAAATCCCTTCAGCAGGATCCTCCATAAAAACTTTACAGTTTCAGATAGTATATTGGTGTTGTCATTTGGAAAGAGAAACTTACAAGCTCGAATATGAAACCATTAATGCACCCAATCTTCATACCTAACTAAGGTGACCAAAACTGACGTGCCTTAAATTCATGTTCACCATCTGCGTCTACAGTTTCCTCCATGTGATCGTATAACACAATTATTTCAATCATAGATTGGTAGCTATCACTGCTCAATAATATATAGTCTCAAAAGTTCTGCTTATGTTTGTATATGTGTGGACGTATCTATATATACGGACTGCAGTTATATAGTTATAGCTAGCAGATAAATAGGTCATAACTAGGGTTTTTGTCATTATGGTAAAAATAACAAAAATGGAAGAACATGTATGTTAATCTATCATCCTCCATTACCGAAAACAGGAGCAATTCTCATCACCTCTCTCTTTCTATCCCTCAAAAACATGAATAGGTCATGTTATTCTAGAAAATATAAAAGGTACAAAACCTTAAGTACATATAGAAGAAAAACAATCTACTATACAATTATAATAAGGACGAATACAGCTAGCTAACTTAATGCTACGTTTATCGTTATGCAATTTTTGTTCCTTAATAGAATTGAAGAAAAGAGGGTGAAAACAAAAGGAAAATTAAAGAAAAAGAAATGAGAATGGGATTTTCTTGTTTTCTATTTTGAGAGAATACTATGGAATATGTATTATGAAATTAACAGCCCCCAAAGTCTCTAACCGAGAAAGAAGAACTCTTCTCGGGCATGTTTCCAGCATGGCGTAGCCCTAGAGTGAGTGACACATCACCAGCCGTGGTCCCGAACCTTATGAGAGTAGAACCAATGTCAGTGTTACCAGAGGTGGTCCCGTAATCCGCTGTGACGATGCTGCCACGACGACACGTATCTTCGACGCCAGCTATCCTGTGGTGCATATCCGAGTCATGGTTGGTGGTGAAAGGCTGGGAAATGGGTGGCGCCACCTCGGTGGCGGTGTTGTTGGTGGGGGAGGTGGTGGTGGTGGGAGGGCTACTGATAATGGTGGTGGTGGTGGTATTGGGGGTGCACTGTTTTGCTTGGTTTTCCGAGAAGCATTGTCTATTGATTGCAATGAATGAAGGGTCATTTTCCATGGCATTGATTTCGGATCTTTTGCCTGCTGGTGTGGTTGTTGTTGTAGCTGTTGTTGTTGTTGTTGGTGTTGATGCTGCTGTGGCAGCTGCTGCTGCTGCTGCTGTTGTTGAAGGCGTTGATGTTTGTGCATTGTTGCTGTTGTTGTTACTATTGTTTGGGTTCCTTTCTCTCTCTTTATCTGTTTCGTCTTCTTTAGTCTCTTGTTGGTACATCTCTTCCACCATGGGTTTCCACAACCGAACCCTGGCATTTATGAACCAATTTGAAACCTGCAAACACATATGATCAGTTTAATACATTGCACCACATGCATTTAAATACCAGGCAAAGACCAAAATCAATGACAAGTTTAACATAACAAGACAAAAGTCGCTACTGATTATATGCAAACCATGCATCAGTGATTATTCTCTTTTTTCTTTGTTTGTTTCCAACGGACAAAGACTAATCTTGTACAACATTAACCTGTCCCTAAACGCTGATTACATGATTAATTAAATTTTAAGAACAAAATCTTCACCTCAATCAGCAATCTTAATTTCTTCCAACATCATGAGCTTACTGTTCTACTTTATGGTCCAGTCCGAAAAAGAAAAAAAGAAGAAAAAGTAGTAGTCCAGAGAAGCAATAGGTAATAAATAATTTACCAGGAATAATTCATCAGGTAGCCATCTTTCCTAACATTTTGCTCAATGATGTCTGTTTGCTATAGAAAGCTCCAAAAAACTTGACACTGTCCAAAAGCAGTCATGATTTTTAAGGGGGGCACCCCATTTATGACCTCGAATCACTGTCTTTTTATTACCAAGTTATAAATTATAAAAGACATAGGACTCGAATTAGGTGTTTGTCTTTCCTATCACGTTGCAGCCACACGTTTCCATTTTGGCTTTCATGCAGACTTAATCAGTGCAAAAACGACTCTCCCCTACTAAAGAATTACCCCCCCATTAATTAAACTAAACCAACATTCTTAAGTCAGATTCTAATATTAATTACTGATATAACTTTGCATGAACATGGCAATGGAATACTGCAAAGTAGTATAAAAGCTAGCTAAATGAATAAAAGTATGGTTGAGTAAACAAATGGGCTTAAAAAGTTTCCTACTACTACTGCTTCTCGAAGTACAGGAAAAAAAAAAATTTATCTTGATGTAGTTATGGGGCTTTATCGTGTGGTTGGAGGGTGTCATACGGCTATTTGATATGAGAGAGAAAAGGAGAGACAAATACAAAGAGAGAGAAAGAGAGAAAATCAAAGCTGCAAACTTTCATGTCTCATCTCTAGTGTACTTTGTCTCTGCTCTTAATATAATCTGTTAAGTTCCTTCACCATTCAGTATTTATGTCTCTCAATTCAGAAATCAGAATCTATGTCCTGGGGTAAAGTATCAGAAGGAAAAGATTATAATAATTCTTTTCTAAATGGAACACAACACACACAAAATAAAAACTTAAAAAGAAAGAAAAGAAAAAGAAACGGCCTTTTTCTCAAAACAGTGAAGGAAACCCCAAAAAAAAAGAATCAGAGAAATAAAACCCAAATCCATGCAAGTTCTTCTGAACTTACTGATGGTTCCTTCCTAAGGGTATCCTTTTCTCTTCGTCTTACCAGTAAGTGATTCTTTTTAAAACCCAGAGGTTCAGGCCCCAAAGGATGAAATTCAAAAAAAAAAAAAAGAGAAAAAAAGAACTTATTACCACCAGCTAATATATATATGTATATATTTTCTTTTACTGAATTTATTGTTTTGTAGTGAAAGAGAAAGAGAGAGAGAGAGAGAGAGAGAGAGAGAGGACCTACCTGATTTCTCGATAAACCAGTCTGTCGAGCCAACAGATGCTTATCTGCATCGCTTGGGTACCTGAGAACGAGACGAGAAAATGACATCAGAGTCCTTGCCCAAAACCGTATAAAGAGACACCGATCTTTATGTAACCCTAGATAGGATTGAACCTTTCTTTTCTTTCCCTGCATGGGCGTGAGAATCTAAGAGGAGAAAGATCAACAACAGCAGCAGCAGTAGTTTGCAGAAGTAAAGAGGACAACTTTCAGCATCTCTTATTATTTACATGCATAAGCATCACTTCTTTATTACAAGTAATGAAAACAAAAGAAAAAAGAATTTTTTTTACTTGGTTTGGGTGTGCATATGTAATATCATATGAGACAGTGAGAGAGAGAGAAAGAAAAGGCTGTGAAATTATGCTTTAATAAAGTTGTTTTTTTAATAACTAATTTCAGGGTCTATGAGTGACAAAATAAAGCTATATGTGTATCAGAAGGAAAGCAGAGAGGAAATGAAGGTCTTTTAACAGCTTTTTGCTGACGAGACAACACCCAAGGACACTGCATTACTGTTTCCTCTAAACACTAATCAGAAAGTATGACAAAGTAGAAAAAAAACTTGGATTTTGTGAGCTAATAAAGTGTCATTATGTCATATGCTTATTTATGATGGCTTGTCTTTCCACTTTTTACCTTAATTTTTTCCCCCTCTTATCCACTTTCATTAAGAAGATGCAGATTCTAGTGATAGTAGTTTGATGAGATAGGTAAAGGAAACGTACGGGTGGAGAAAATGTTCGAAAAGCCAGGCCCTCAAAATGTTGACAGAACGTTCGGGCAGGCCCCTCTGTGGTCTCCAAGCTTCCTGTTCCATCATTCCCATTTGATGGAACGCCCTCTGCTGTCTCAAGCTTTGCTCCAGCATCTTTAGCCTCGGGGTCTCCCCTTTGGTTATGCCCGAGGTTCCAGCTCCATCTTTCTCACCCAGCAGCTCGCAGCTGTGCTTCAGTTGCGCTGATATCGCATCCTTCAAACACCTAAAATGCCTTGACATTGCCTTCTGAGCAAGGGCAGTGTAAGGCACTGCTGCCCCAAAGCCCATCACTAGATCAAATGAGTTCACGACCATTTGCATTTGTTCACAGTAATGGTTGTATCTCCGGTCCACCTGCAACCATAGAATTACACGACTTCAACTGTTGTTGTTAATCACAATTATAAATGAAGGTAAATGTTGATGATCGCCTTTCGAGTCCTTACGCCAATCCTGGAGGCAAATTTTCTGATGCTAAGAGGAGAATATAATAATAATAATAATAATAATAATAATAATGCTGATCAATGACATGATTTGACATTGGAACGGGATAGCAGACGATGAGAGGATAATGGCAAGTTCCTATTTCAGAATTTTGAAAACCCCCAAAAATCATTTGACAAGACTTAGTCGCTGTTTAAGGAAAGCCAAAAGAATAAATGCGTGAATCAAAGCTTGGGTACAGTGAAATGATTGTTAATGGGAAGTAGGAACAAAGTATATCCATATCCCTTTTTTTTTTTTTTCTGATGTACAGCCAATTGACGGGCTTGTGTGTGAAAACAAAAACAAAGGGCCGGGGATATAGAAAAGAAAAGAAAATTGAAAAAGAAAGGAAAAGGAAATAACAACCCCTTTCCCAAAGGTCAACCAAGTTATAATATTAATGGCTTTCCCTGCAACATTACTATGATGGGTATGGATCTTTCTTCTAGCAGTTGCTCCACAACAATATTGATACGTAATATGGTGGGCTAATAGTCATCTTCCAAATCAGAAGGAACGTCGCTTCTCGCTGGACACATACCCCTAATAGTAGCCTCTCATGTTTCCACCAAACCACAGCCCCAGGGTACCTTAACACCCACCAATCCAATCAGTGTGACACGAAATTTGTGAAATAGAAAAATCAAAGTGAAGCGTAATCAAAGTCTACCAACTAGATCCTATAGAACCCTATTGCACCAGCCGGCTTTTCTCTATCTGGGTTTTGTTTTATTTAGTAAAATATTCACTATAAGTGGCCGGAAATTTTCTATTTGTCCTTATGAAAGTATTTGATTAGAAAAATAAAGGGTGACTAAACTAATGAAAGAAAAAAAAATGGATTGGGTCTTTGACTCTTGAGGGAGAGAGAGGGTGTGAATGAAAGAGAAAGAGAAATGAGAGGAATAGAGAAAGAGATTACATGCCTCATCAAGCATGGATAAAAGTTTGACCTTCCTTCTTTGATGTTCAATTCTATCAGCTGCTGATAAAGGGGGGAGATCCTTTGTTGATGAAGAAGAACCACCACCTCCACCACCACTACTGCCAGGATTAGAACTAGGGTTTGTGTTGTTTCTACCAAACTTGTTCTTCTTGAACTGACCTCTTCCAACACTACAGAATTCTTCTAACAATTCCTGAGCAGCTTTCACATACTTTGAATTTCTCAATACATTGACCATTCCTAATGAGGACCCGAACCCAACATGAACCTGATGGTTTTGTCCTACACCTTGCAAATGCAGTGGCTGATGATGATTACCCAACCCCTTGTACTGAAACTGAGCAGCAGAAGAAGAACCCCCTCCTTGATTATAATACAGTAACCCACCATCTCCCATCCTCAATTCTTCAGCTTTGGCAGCCTCTAAGTGTTGCAAAGAAGATGATAAAGATAGTGATAGCCCTTGACCTTCTACAACACCTCCAATTTCACTTGGGTTGTTGAGTTGGGAACCGGTGGTACCTCCTTCATGAGCACTGTCAGGAACCCAAGTGAATTGAGGTGGAGATAGTACAGTACTAGTACCGAAAGCCCCTCCAGGACCTGATACATTAAACCCTTGAAGAGAAGAAGATGGGTTTGGAAGCAACATATGAAGAGTATTAGAAGTAGTTGCTGGAGGAGGAGATGGTGATCTTGGCTGCGGGTTCATCAAGAAAAGATGCATGGCAGCTGCTGAGTCGGCATTAATGCTCGGTAACTGCTGATGATGCTGTTGAGCTAAACTGTCACGGTTATTGTGACTCTTTGATTCACCTAACTGTCCCAAACCCCCAACAACACCTTGCCTGTTGTTATACCACTCGCTGGTATTACCCGGTGGCCTGTGTGCTCGATAATTAGGCTGTACAGGCTGGTCTAATAACTCGGTAGAGGCGGTGGCGGCAGCGGCCACACCTGAAGGAAAATTGAACATTTCTGATAACATACCTGCTGTTTCATAAACAGGAAGAGCATTTGATTCTTCCTCGTCGATCCCTATTAATGGTGGAGGTGGTGGCTCAAAGCCTTGAACTCTTAGTTTATCTCTCCGGATCTGCTGAGCAAAGTGATGTTGTTGTTGCTGCTGTTGGTGTTCTTGGTGGTTCACAGCTGGTCTCTCGAAGCCATTCGAGAAGCTGAAGATGCCAGCTGTTGCTTGGTGGTAATCTTGGGACATAGAATTTGTAGAATTATTGCTCTTGTCTTGAATTGGAATTTGATGGAGAGTCTTGGAGTGATGAGAAAGAATCGCTGGGACGAGTGGCGGTGTTGCTATGCCCATATCAATATCTTCTTCTTCATGATCATATCCTTCGTTTCTTTGCTCTCTCCCTCTCTAGCAAGTATAGCAGCCCCTACTTGTGCTTTCTCTTCGCCTTTTTGCTGTTCAATTGTGGATCGCTAACCCCAAACAAAAACAAATAACACCCATCTTGGAATTAGTGTTGTTCATCATAAAGAACATCAGAAACACAAAAAAGAAAGGAAAGAAAGGATCAAATTCTCTCAGTTAGTGAAGCAAAAGAAAGAAAAGAGGAAAGAGGGTAAAGAGAGAAGAAGGAACAACAAACAAAAAAGGAAAGGTATGAAATGGGTCTTTGTTGATTATCTTTCTGATTTGGTTGTAACCCTTTTATCATTTTCAGCTTTGGATAATCATATTTCGAAGTTTTTCTTTTTTCTTCCTCCCCCCATGTATGTGTGTGAAAGAGTGTATGTGAGAGTGTATATATAGGCAGACCTTGTTAGAGTTGCAGAGTATGAAAGGATGTAAAGCTCTTAGACATCGTTTTCTCTTCTGTGGTATTGAAAGCTTCTTCAATTCCCTCCCCTTCTCTTTTCTTCTCTTTTCTCTCTCTCTTTCTCTCTGTATATGTGTGTTGTCCTCTGTCTGTCGTCTCTTTCTTTCTCTTTCTCTCCTTTTCTTTCTCTTTGTTGCTCTTTGCAGCAGTGACTGTTTTTTCTTCTTTTCTTTTCTTTCTTTTTTTTTTTTTTTGTAATCACTCTTGTTGCAAAGAAAGGTGAAATATAATGAAGGAATAACGATAATTAACCAAAACAGAAAAGAAAAATAAATTTATAATGGAAGTGGGGAAGGAAAATGGAGGCTGAGACAACAACTGATATCTCTCCCCTAAAGAGAGAGGAGAGCAAAAAACAGGAGGAGAAGAGGTCGCTATTCTTTCTTCTTCACCACTTTTTACTCTCTAATATTTATTATTATTATTTTGTTCTTCAAATGGACAACAAGGAAGTAAAAAAAGGGGGTTAAATTAAAATGTGACATTTGGTAACAATATAATATTAACTTCAGGAAAAAAAGAAAAACAAAGACCTGAGTTTTAATTTTTTGTTAATTAGAAGAAGATGGATTTAAATTCTACTTTTTAGATAAGATATTATGTATTAATTAATGAAATAAATATTTTTTTATTTAAAAAATTTAGATTGGGGGTATATTTGGGTTTAAAATGATTTAATATGTTGATTTTTTTAAAATTAGATGTAAAATAACCTTCAAACAAAAAAAAATAACATTTTATGTTGGAAAAAGTCGGTTATTATTGTAATTTTAATAGACGTCCTTTGGAAACCAACGCAAACTACGGAATAAAATAAAGATAAGGGTCAGTACAAAGTCATCTCAATGATCCAAACTACCACCATCCTTTTTATGTCTTCAATTGACCA
The DNA here is from genome assembly GCF_002168275.2 of Theobroma umbraticum. NCBI lineage: Eukaryota > Viridiplantae > Streptophyta > Magnoliopsida > Malvales > Malvaceae > Theobroma > Theobroma umbraticum. The sequence goes on along the minus strand of NW_018397255.1, from coordinate 1,692,214 downwards.
AAATACCCTAACTAATCATTATATATATTCATTGATATCAATAGTTGGTAAGGGCAAAAAGGTAATTATGAGATGCTTTTTAATTTTTTGTATTAATATCAGAAACAAAGCTAACAGAGAGAGAGAGAGAGAGAGAGAAAAAAGATGACAAACCAATAAAAAAATATAGGGAAAAAGATATAGAAATTTTTTTTTTGGAGTTTTTATTTGATATAGAAAAAGATTTTATGCATTATCGGCAAATCATATTTAAAAATTAAATATTTTTAAAAATAAATATTTATAATTCTGTAAAAATATTTGTTTAAAAAAATAAAAAAATATGTTATAGGCCAAAGATGGGATGGCACGTGCCGAAGGGCTGGGGCTGAAGACAAGTTAGGTTTATGTGGGGGGGTTCGGAAGGCCTGAAAAGCACACGTAACTGCTTTCTGGTTTGGCGATGGGCATGTTTTGAGTAACCTTTTTCTCATGTTTTTTGATTTCTACTTATGTTCTTTTGTTTTCTTTTTCTGTTTCAATCCCGTGAGTTTTAATTATCTCCTCACTTTCCTTTCTCATATATATATATATAAGTACAGTACCCTAATTTATGATAGACAAACATTTTATTTTATTTTTCCTCGTTCTAGAATGTGATTTACATTTTATTATGATAGTACTTGAATTTGAGACCACTTTGATCATTTAATTACATCCATATACTCCTCTCTTGCATGGTTGTAATTACCAAACGTTTTTATTTCCTTTCTTATTATTTATTACTAATTTTTCATATCAATGTCATGGAATAAATGGTTGATTCTAACATATTAGGGGGTATGATAGGGCTAGAAACAGTATGGTACTCGTATCATTGAAGATGATTATCTTGCACTCATTTATGACATAATAATGATGCTATTAATTGATTCACAAGAAAAAGACATTCGTTTTTCCCATTGACACCAAGTTATTATTTTTTCTATCTAAAAATATTTCAAAGTAAAATTTTTAATACACCATGGGAGAGTACGTCTTTTAAGATCATCTTACAAAGAGATTAGATTAAACAGAACATGAAAATACCCTTGATTATATTACAAAAAATGAAGTTATTAGTGCTTCATATTTATCACTTCTTACAACAAAAGCTATGAATATGTTTCTTTTCTATTTTCTACTTACCGTAGATATTTTCCATCATGTGAGAAATGCTATTTGTCTAATATTCGTTCTATTTCTAAACAAAGCTATTATTATATAGTACTTGAGTATTTAACTCATTGATTGATGTATGATTTTCTTAATTAAAAAGTAAAGTTTGAATTTTCCTTCTCCTAATTAAAAAAAACATTACTATATATACCTCTTAGCTAATAATTAACGATAACCAAGTAACTTTAATTTACCATTTTTCTTGTTTCACATGTGTGGCCATTTATAGTATTTTAATTTACCATTTTTCTTGTTTCACATGTGCGGGCATTCATATTATTTTGGAGGGATATGGAGAGAGAGAGAGAGAGAGAAAGAGAGAGAAGAGGTGGAGATAATAATTGATGAACAATGAATAACCTCCCATGCTGGTTTTCCAGACTATTCTTTATTTATAATTTAAGCATACATATATAATAATTGATTAAGTAAATATATATATTCTAGAATATCAGTACATGTAAGTATAAAAATTTAATTCACGTAGGCCAGGATATAGGTGACTTGGATGTTTTAATAAATGCAATGGCAATGCTCCCCAAGCTTTCAGTCCCAACTTGGGGTCTCTCTTTTTGTTTCTTTAAAATAATTTTCCCCCAAATGTTTGGCATCTACTGTTTCTATGTAGTGTCAGATTTCATGCATTAGTTTTAAACTTTAAAGTGGTATATGATCTCATGAAGCATTTTGGGTTTCTTTTTCTCTTCTTTATATATATATATATATATATTAGCTAGATTTGGTGATTTGCCATGAAAGAGAGAAGACATATCCAGTTTCTGGTTGAGAGATTCCAATGCAAAGCAGCACAATGTTTGTCCACCCTGTAATCAACTACGGACTAAGCTGTCTATTAAAACCCACAAGCCTTTTTTGTCAGGATATTTCGACTACCATCATATACCCAAATCAATATGGAAGTTTTGGGTCTTAGTCAATCTGAAACATGAAATTTTTATACCTAAAAATAGTACCATTTATTCCATAATTATTAGAGTGACAAAAATGGATGCTTCACAATTCCATATAATGCCAAATCTAATTTATTCCATAAGTTAGAGAAGCAAAAAAAAGTTCAAAAAAAAAAAAGAAGAAAAATGTTGTCATGAAGGTTTATGACATATTAATTGTTTATATGTTTGAGAAACAAGAATATGTATACTATGGGTCAAGTTTCAATCTCTATCCAAACTCCTATTCGTCTCTTATTACTTGAGCTTGGTTCATAGTACATTATTGATTATATCACCCAAAAAAAGAAGGAATTAATTTAGATATGAAAGATCTTTAACTTATTGGCATACATTATAAGTAATTAATAATTCACATCACATTCAAATAAGTGGAGATGCAGAATTATATTAAAAGACAGATCTAAGCATCATCATAATTTTGACAATTATAGGAAAAGCAATATTATTAAAAAATTTGCATAAAACTACTAATTATTGTGTCATAAAATAAGTAAACTAATTTGGTTTATTGATCGTGAAAGATCTTTAGCTTAGTGGCTAAACAACGTCGTGCTCAAATAAATAGTTGTAAGTTTAGACACTAGTATATAAATATAAGCTTTGATATCGTGAGATAGTAGAATCTATTTAATAAGAAATAAATGACAATAGATAACATGATAGGTTTTTTTTTAATAGACGAAAGAGAGAAAATGTTACTTCTCAGAATCAAATACTTCTAATCATAGTTTAAAAAAAATTGAAATTGAATTTTTTATATAATTTTTGTCAAAATTTCCAATGAAAATAAACACATGATACAAAGTTAATAATTTAACTAGAAGACTTATATCTATTAAACAATATATCATTGGAAGTATACAGATGAAACAACCTTTACCCAAGTTTCATTTGAAAAAATGAAAAAAAAAACCAAGACAACGAAAGCAATTGTGAAGCATGGAGGACCATTTCCATCAATTCAAACATGAATAAATTATAATTTATAATGAAAAATCTATGACGTGCTGGTATTGAAGTCAAGGAAGCTACAAGGTAAAATGATATTTGACTTTCAAAATAAACGAAAAATATAGTAACAAGTCTAGGCAGTTTCTTCTTTGTATGGCTAACCAGTCTTCTTGTCACCATCCCTTTTACATTTAATTATATTATTGGAACAAGGTTTCTTCTCAATAATTTCATGGAAATTTTCACATATATAATAATTATTAGTCTATGGTTTCACCAACAAAATACAACACATTGTTTTCTTTCAAAGCAAGCATAGCTTTAAATTAAAAAATTGGAGAGAAAAAAAAATCATAAAAAGTGAGAAAATGTTCACTTTCTCTCCTTGTTCATTTGCCACTCATGACTTAACACTCAATCGAAAATTAAAAAATTAAAAAATAAAACCCATTTTCATTTTGGGTTTTGCTTTGTTTATTCAACTGCAAACCAGATTGAACGTTGACAGGCCAACTTTCTTTTCTTTTTTCTTTTTTTTTAATGTATATATATTTTCCCAATATATAATCTGTCGTCTTTTTGGGGGAAGGGTCACGTGAATCCCACCCCTCCGATCACACGCTTGACAGCCCTCCACTTTTTCATGATTGATGAAAAATCAGATCAATCTCATCTGCCCAACTCACGTGTGAAAGTCGGCTCCACGCACGTGTCCCTCTCTTTGCAAATTTAATGGCACCATGCAGCTCCAAAAGGGAAAAATTTTCCTTCCCGAAACTTTTGTTGTCCTTCCTTTACTTTATTATTCTCATGTACACGTCCCCCTTGCCTGGCAGAAAGAGAGCTACACAAAGATAGCAGCAAGCTATCTCAGCTTGCATCGACTGAGGGGCACAAAATCCTGAAATGAAAATATCAAGCAAAGCACCCATCAAACAATTACAGATTGCTATTTTGCTTCAATTTGCGTTTCATTATTGTACATTTTGCCCCCAAAAATGTGGCATGCAGAGCAAGGTTTCATCATGCTGTCTCAGGAAAAATTTAATTCTGATCGAGTACCCTGCACCTTTAGGCGTGTAAACTATATCTCAGACAAGCTTGGAATGGAAATGGATTGATGATTTTGAACTTGGTCGAACAGTGGGCAAGAGGCATCAAAACTTCAAAAAGATATATTTGTACGTGTTTTTTATTTTTCTGAATTTATGGACCTAAAGATGGCAACGTCAATTGAGAATCTTATAATCTATAGCAGACAAAAAACCATGTGATCAGATATTAAAATCTTTATCTACTTATACGGGACCGAATGAGGTTGATGTGAGCTCTCCATTTAAGCTCCTTGCCGTGGAAACAGTACGGTCTAAATTGTGCGCACACAGTTCAATCAGGCTAGCTCTCTGTGGTTGGCTTGCATCAAATTTATTGTTTCCATTCTAATATTTTCACAAGGATTAATGATGAAGGAGAGATGGGGAATCATCCCACAAGTTAATCGTGCGAACATTTTCCCCTCCAATTTGATGAATGAAGCCAACATCAAACTCATTATGTCGCAATAAAACACACAGTGACTGGAGGGACGTACGTCCCCCATGATTCGCTCCGTGATTTATAGTCCCTGCAATGTTTTATTATTTTCCACTGATAAATGATTGCAACAGAAATTCAACATTCTCTTCACATTTTTTGCTTTTCTGTCGAGTCAGATACTGAGCATCAGATCAGAAGAAAATTGGCCGGTATGGTACTGCATATGGTTCAATAATGCATGCATACATATGGTTATTATTGATGTGATTTTCATTTAACGTGGCAGTTGTTTTCGTCGCACTTGTTTTGCAACTAGTACAGTACGTTTTCAGTGTCATAACTTGTTCATAGCAAAGGTTTAGGTAGCTCTTAGGGGTTGATGAAATGGAGAGATCATTCATCGATCATGGTGATCTATTGTTTACAATTTTGTTTCAAAAGCACCACCATGAACTGCCATCAATTGAGCAAAAGGGTTTTATGTAAGTTTCTGAAATATGTATTGATAAGTAAGTTAGATGATCTTAGATTAATTTTCCATATATTCCAAAGTTATGTAGCTTTAGGAGGTGAGTCCCACATAAATTAACTTAGGGTCTTAATTAATTAGAGGACATGTGATCAGACCTGCACCAGTACTTTGGCGTTGTTGAATTCATTAACTACAGTTAGGTGCAGTGTAGCCCGGCTAAGCTGTTTCTGTACCACGACTTAAGGAATCCACCGTGTATGATTTATCAGTTATCATCGTCTCCCCTCACGGCTCACACCTTGCATGGGAGTTTAGTAATAGCTATAGGCATGCAAAAATATCAGAAAACTTGAACTGTCGTCTTTCAGCTATGGTTATGAACCCAAGAATGACTCTACCCTGCAACCAGGAACTGAAGCCCCTTGAGCCAATTTGCTGGCTCGTCATTAAGGACTAATAAATCTTAAACGGACATTTTCCGGACCTAGAAAGAGGTGGTTGCATGCTAAACATGTCGTTTTGCAATTTTTATACCGACAGAAACTTGTACCCATTTGCATTACGTTTCATACAAGTGCAGCCAAAATGGACTAGAAAACATGTTTCTTGATCAGCCAAAAAAAGGGAAAGATATATCAACCATTTCCATCCTGCATTTTCCATGCTGAAAGGAACTGGATTTAACCTCTCTGAGTTATTTGCTTTGGCGTTATTCATTTATTTCATTGCATGTACAGTAGTACATTATAATTATCAATACAACAAAGCCGTTCATTTGCAGTCATTCAAGCACTGATCCGAGAAAGAACTGTAATTGACCATCATACTTGATAGAATACAGAAAGATTCTTATGAAGGTCACTGTTTCAGACCGTTTTCTTAGTTAAAACTCGGTGATTCATGATCACTCGTTGTTATTGATTCATCATTTGATGTTGAAATCCCTAAAACGTGACGAGACAAATCATTTTCATCAACATGCCCCTGAAAACAGACAACTGCAACGTGCTTAACAGTAGGAGAAAAGGGCATGATTGCAGGCAGTCACATTTTTTCTTGATGATTTCTGATAGAAACTTTCTGCTGTTTGCATGCACTCATTCCGGTTCAATGTTGGTGCAACGGTGTGTCAATAAAATGGTTTCTGCCCGGTATCTGATAGAAGCAGGTGGGGGTATTGTCGGAGATAGATGGCGGTAGATGTGAAACCCAGAGATGTTGATGGCGGAATATGCAGTACAATGATAGGGGCAGATATTACATGTTCTTTTTCAGTTAATAATCAAAATTTCAGTCTGTTTCTTCTTCGGTCACAATGCAGGACGCTGACCTCTAATTTGTTTTCTACGCCCTATTTGATCTGCAAACAGCCTTAAAACGAACCTATAATGAAACCATGATAATGCTTTAAAGTTTAAAACATGCTCTTTAATTTCGTCAATGGGTTAAATTCTTTTTTTTTCTCTTTTGGGTTACTTTTCCAGTTGGCTAAAAATTCTTCTACGTACTTTACTGGTTTTAATCCAATGGTAAACCAATCTCAATCACTATACACTGACTGGACATATACCCCAAGATCCAGAAAAAAAATTTTAATGCCTCAATTCCGAGCCTGATCGTTATCAGAGGCAGACACAACACTGGCTGCTAATTTAATGCTCAAAACGATTTCCTCTCATTTCCTCATTTACAGCAACTGGAAATGTCGCTATTAATTGGAAAGAGATGTTGTCCATTGCTTGCCAGTCATATTCCTTTTATCACTGCAATTTCCATATTTTGGACGCTGACATTGTTGTCCACGAGTAGTCTCCAGATGGCCTTTCTCCATTGAAATAATTAATATACATATATATATCATCAAAAATTGTTGTGTTGTTGTGAACTCTTGAACCCCCTGCAATGAGTTTAAATGCTTCAATGATTTATGCATATCTAGAGAAATTCAGATGCAGTTGGCAAAGCTTAATCATTGTTTTTCACAGCCCATTTGCAACTGTAATATATATTAGCCGCAAAACCTGACCCATACCGTAATTAATTGCAGTGTTCCATGCATTGCATGCATCATTTTCTTGTCACGAAACTTGATTAAATTTCCCAGTGTTTGTCAATACATAATGATTTTATGGGTTGTCGTCTCTCAAGTTTTCTTGTCAACGAACACCATGATAAGCAATATCTTCATAAACGCCATCTTATCCTCGTGATCAGAATCCAAGAAACCTCCAGGAAACCCATATGCACGAAAATTTTGCTACCCTGTGCTTGTATTTAGCTGTTCGAAATGATGCCTATGTGTTTATTTGCAATTATTGGTTTTTGGCTTCTCTCTAATTCTAGACACGTGGGGACTCATCGTCAAAAAGTATGTTTCAAATTTGTAACTAAAATTCAATTAAAATTGTATTTTTAAAATATTGAAACTCAAAGTTAAATATATGTATTAATTTTTTTTTCATTAAAACCGATATTTAAAATTCAAATCTCCCTTTTCCGAATAAATAATACTATAATTAACCAATGCTAATCGACATCGGTTTTTTTTTTTTTTTACTTTTGAATTGTATGATAGTATGGCATTTTTGTTGGTTGAAATATAAGTCCTAATGTGGTATGAACTCTTTTTTTCTATTTTCTGCTTACCAACAAGATCAACGTGACACCCTTGTCGGGCATTCAATGACACTTCCATTCAAAAATTGATACAGATAAAGTCATGGTAAGAATAGTGAGATCATCTTTGTTTTAGTATTTGAAGTAACGAAGTTCAATTGATTAAGATATATGTGAGAAGAGATTTGATTATAATTAAATTATTAGCAAAATTACATAATAACTTTGAAATTTAAAATTATGAAAGGTTAAAATTAAATTAACTTGTTTTATATTTTTTTTAAAAAAAAAGATTACGAGTTTAAATTTATAAGAATACTAAAACACTAAATCTCATCACAACTCCGTAATTAAATACGTTTCAATGAAACTGGACCTAAAAGAAGTAATCTCTTAAGAAATTCACATGTTGCACCACTTTACTTTAATTAAAAAAAAAGTAATTTATATATATACAAAGCTATCAACAAACCCCATTGTTTACAAGGTCTTGAGCTTCCTATCTTTGCTGTAAAAGAGATCGAGAGCTAATTTGCAAGAACAGGTCATCAGTTTTGCTCTTTTTTCACATGGGTGGCAAAAGGTATGTGCTACAGCTAGCCTACATGATCCAAACAACAAAGCCTAGTTGATGGATGTATACATAGCATCTTCTTTCCTTTTTCATAGTCACTGTACAATTTGTCCTTTAAATAAAAGTTAAAAATTTCAGGTTTTCGACTCAAGTCCCGTAACATTCTTTTTAAAACTTATATGTTGATTCGTTGATTGATATTTTATATATATATATATATATATATATATATAAAAGTAACTGTTACGTCGTGAAACATCAATTCCCTTATATGTATAATGAGAGAGATAGAAGAAAAAAACAAAAATAAAAAGATTTATCTGCCATGAAAAAGAAATGGTAGGATAAGTTGATAGTGGCCTGTCCAATAGCAAAGGGTAGAATAGCAAAAGAGATTTTGGTTTAATAAAACTTGCAACAGTGGTGACGACAACAACAAAACGGTGCAAAACGATAGCCTTTGACAACAAGCAGCTTTTTAAGGATTTGGGAATCAAGCTCGTTGCCAAGGAGAAGACAACGAAAGACGATTCCCAAGGGAAAGATAGTATAATATTAAATAAAAAAAGATTGTAATTTAAACAAAAATATATATAGAAAAAGGGAAATGGAAAAGGAAGAAAAAGAATTTAGTTTAAATTGAAATTAAAAAGGAAGAAAGGAGGTAAAGATTTATATAAAGAAGGTACGAAGAGAAGGAAGTTGTTGTACGAGGAAGCGTCAACGCCAAATTTGTAACGGTCTCTTTTTGCCCACAAAATACAGTGGTGGAAAGGAAGTGATACAGAGCAAAAGACTTTCTCGTCCCACAATTCCAAAAGCAAAAAAATTAAAAACAAAAATAAATAAATTCATTAATCTAATTGAAAATTGGTCTTCTTTTTGTCCTTTTTTTTTTTTTTGGGTTTATGTCAATCAAAATTATTCCTCCCTTCTCTCTCTCTCTTTTTCTTTTCTTTTTTTCTTCAATTCTCTAACTTTGAGCAACATTTTGCATACCAATTAATTACAAAGGAAAGGGGAGGGGAGGGGAGGGGAGGGGGGGTGACCACAACTTTCACTTTTGTGCTTTGGGGAATTGGGAATTTGGGATTGGTTCCCCCTTTGGACATTCTCTTTTTCCTCCTCAGGTTTGATCTTTTTCCTTTAATATTTTAAATCCCATTGAATTTTGTGAAAGCAACCATTAAAATTAAAATCATTTACCTACCAAACCCTCAAGGATAAAGATTACAAGTTGGATTTGCCTTCTCTTTTTTTTTTTTACTTTTTTAAAAAAATTCAAACTCGATTGTTTTTTAATGGAAGATATAAAAATCTATTATAAATATTTGATAATCCAATAAAAAATAAGTATTAATAAAATTATTATTATTTTTATATCCACATCATTTGTATATGGTTGAAAAGTCTAACATAATATCATAATTTTAATTAAGTACTTTAATTAACCCTAAATCGTAAACCACTTAATGTGGAAAAAGGGTGCATGCATGGTTTACTTCAGGCTGCTGCTAATCCAAATAATTCAAGGTTCATGTGAGGTCAATTACATATGGCCAAATTTGCCTAAGGTTAGAATAAAAGGAATTAATTATTAGTGGTGGTATATTCATATTACCGACGACTTCTGCAATTAAAAACTCTTTAACTTTAAAGTCTCAAATAAAACAAAACATTTTTTTAATACTAATATTGCACACGTCATAGCATGAAAAAAAAAATCGGATGGTGGCCTAAAATCAATTTTTTGTCCTGTCCTGGGGCTGGGATTGTGGGCAGCCGAGGTTTTCCCCTTAAAAAAATATTCAAGTTAAAGTACAATAATTAAAGAATTAATTAAATAAATACATTCTTAATAGATTAACTCTCATTTTATTATTCTTATAATCTATCTCCGCTCTATCTTTATTGTCGCTAAAGGAAAGAAATATTAAAATTTGATTACATTGAATAAAAGTAACAATCAATGAAATTAGATAATTGTCGTGTAACTTGTTTAAATGAATTTCAATATTTTGCGATATTTGTTTTCAAAAGAAGTATACAAGGTGTTTTAAAGCCACACTATAACAAATTTGATTTAAATAATATTTTTTTATGTTTTTTAGAACATTTTTATAAATCTAACTTCAATATATAAATTTTTAAATGCATTATAAATAAAATGTAATGATAAAAATTGTATACACTAGTAAATATTGTATTTTTTATATTGCTACTAAAAATGAAAAAAGTGAAGTTAAAAGTTTACATAATTGCACTTTTCAAACTTTTACTATAAAAAAAATGATCAAAAAACCTATCTAGTTTTTGTACTTTTCAATTTTGTTCAATTTAATCATTGTACTCAAAATTGAAGTAATTTAATCTCTTAAATTTTAGAATTATGACAATTTAGTTCTCTTAATGGTATCCAATGTTGCCGTTAAAAGATGGCGTTGACGATGACATCATCGTTGGCATTAACACTAACATCATCGTTGACGTCAATATTAACATGTTATATTTTGATGATGTGACATGTTACGTGACACACAGTGATGATGTGACAATACCACGTGACACTATACGATGATATGGCAGCACTGGCATGTCAATTCCACGTGGCAATTCAAAAAAATTTTCAAAAATTTTTTTTACCACATCATAGGGGTTAAATTAAATAAAAATATATAGTATGGGGACTAAATTCAATAAAATTGAGATGTTAGAAGATTAAATTGAAAACAATATTTAAAAAATATAAATCTTTAAGTAGATTATTGATATGCTTATTAATAAACCAAATATTTAAGTACAAAAGAGTTTTTAGGTTAAAATATATATATATATTCTTATTTGATTATTTGATTCTAGAATGTGTAAATTAATTCATTTTTTTTAAAAAAATTAAGTTTGAATTCTCATTCTATACAAAAAATTTAAAAAGATTTCATACTCGAAGTCAAATTTAGATGAATAATTTATATTATATTAAAATAAAATAATATAAAATAACTAAATAAATTCTTTTTTCTTCTATTTATTATAGTATAAAAATTTAAATTTATTTAGCTTAGTTTTTAACTTGAGCTAAAGTCAAATTAGCAAAATATATTGATTTAGTTTTTTCTTTTAAAAAAATGAAAAACGGAGATAGGAAGTTAGCAATAATTATAAAAATAATTTCTCATTCTAACTTACTTAATTTGAATATGATAAACCTCTTATTACAATCATAGAATTTGATTTCTGTCCTTTCAATTTTTTAGTTATTTTTATTTTGTTTAATCTTTCAAGTTATATTTTTTAAATTAAAATTTTCTATATTAAAGACTGTATTTATAGTTGATAAAATTAAATATAACTGTAAATATTTATACTATTTTATTTTGTTAATAATTTTTTTGTAGATCTAAATTAATAATTTAAATTTAAATTAGTAGAATTTGATTGTGGTATTTGAATTTAAATAAATCGTTTTATAAGAAATTTTGAGTAAATTTAAATAAAATGTAAATTGGATAAAAGTTGAATAATTTCAAAAGAATGTGTATTTATAAATTTTAAAAATTGTAACTAAATCAACATATTTTGCTAATTTAAGTAATTTTATATAAAAAGTAAATTGGATAAGAGTTGAATAATTTCAAAAGAATATGTATTTGTAAATTGTAAAAGTTATAACTAAATCAATATATTTAGTCATTTTATATTATTTTATTTTAACTTAATGCAAGTTATTTATCTAAATTTAACTTTAAGTAAGAATTTTTTTAAAATTTTTTATATAGAAGGAGAATTAAAATTTAATTTTTGTAAAAACGATAAATCAATTTATATATTCTAGAATCAAATAATCAAATACGAAAATATATATATTTTTAACACAATTACTCTTTTACACTTAAATATTTAGGTTATTAATAAGTATTTCAATAATTTACTTAAAGATTTTATATTTTTTAAATATTTTTTTCAATTTAGTCTCTCAACATTTTTAATTTAATCCTTAGACTATATATTTTTGTTCAATTTAATCCCTATGATGTGGTAGAATTTTTTTGAAATTTTTTTTTAATTTGCCACGTATGCTAACATGTCAACATGTTAGTGCCACATCAACACTGTCACGTTATCGTATAGTGTCATGTGGTATTACCTCGTCATCATTGACATCATCGCTTGCATCATACTTTAACGGTAAAATTGAATATAGTTAGGAAGAGAGAGTAAATTAAAGTAATTTTTGAAATTAAGAGACTAAATTACTTTTATTTTAAGTATAAAAACTAAATTGAATAAAACTGAAGAATATAAGGACTTGATAAGTTTTTTGACTAAAAAAAAATATCGTCGATAGAAGTGTGATTAGAATTTAATTTTTTTATAGTGTCACATCAAACAAGTAAAAAATTCATGGATGGTTTATAAACATAAAAATTAAAATTAGTGTATGTGTATTTTTATTTTTATTTTTAGTTTTTGAGACGAGACCGGGGAAACAAGCAACTGAAAAAACTAGACAAATATAAGGCAAGGCTGAGGCATGTCCCCAAATGACTAGGATGCATCGACATAGGTCAAGTCTCTTTTCCAGGTTTGGAGGCACCTGGTTTTCATATCTTCCATGGATTTTAATGTCCAGCCTCGCTTGTGATTCTCCAAATCGAGAGGGACCTAGTGTTATTCATGTCAGATGTCACTCCTCCAACATTTAATATACCTTTTTACGTGTTTCCTCTTATGGCTAATGGAATAAAATTACCTAAACCACTTATAATACCATTTTATGACTATCAGATCTCATCTAGTACAGTTTTTTTTTTTAATTTGATTAATTTTTTTGCATGAATTTAATTATAACTGTAAGAATTTAAAATTTAATTTTGAAAAAATCTCATATAATTTTTCGATATATTCACAGTATGAACATAAGGATTTAATATTAAAATCCAACAAGATAAGCTTGTGCTTTCGGGTGTCATAGTATCTTATCTTATATTATATATAGCAACATTACAAACAATAAAATGACGTGTGTTATAGTAGTACTAATAGTTATGCAAAAGCTTTATTTAAATTAAATATATGTATAATTATAATGCAATCATATCCCAATTGCTTGTTTGTACAACAAATCAATGACAACAATTATTTGAAAAAGGGGGAAACCCCCCTCCCTCTCACCTAATGATGTTCATGCCTCAACCAACCGTTTTTCTCCAAATCAAGTATCTTCAGATACTATTAACATAATAATATAATGTTTATTTTGTTGTCTCTCTTTGTCACGACTCTTACACAACCAAACCAAACCTCTAAAGCATTTTTTTTTTCGGTTAATGATTCAGTCTCCAATTCCACTGGTCGAGGAAGCTGAAACCCCAACCCTTTGTCGTTTTCGTTTTCTTTAATAGCACCCAACCCAAGCCAACCCCTTTTGCTAGTTAATGCGTGTACCACGAGAGACTGATTAGAAAATTATCAAAATGTTGTCGAATTCAAAGGTGCTATTCTTGTCATACTAGATTGTTTGTTTATGTTTGAGAAGGAAACAAAGGGACAGACACAGAGAGAGAGGGAAACAAAGGAAAACGTCAGGAATTCTTGCGTACAGTTTGGTCAGATCAAATATGATATCATGTCAGATTACATTTGGTATAGTGTACTATTTAATTATTATAATCACTATTGAACATTATCTCGTACGTGTGATTCTTTGATTTAGGACTGAGTAAGCTGTACGTTTGCTATAAAACAGATAGAAATTATAGATATAGGGGCCACTTCTTCTATGTCTTAATCATATTTAAGAGAATAAACTTGAAGGACGTCGCATACCATAGCTCTCTCTCTCTCTCTCTCTCTCTCTCTCATGTTGCATAAATTAAGATATATGTTAAATTGGTTTCATTTATATATTTTCTGTTGTCCAATATTCTGTATTTATATATATTCACTCGCACCTTAATCTATTAATGCAAAATGAGATTTTTTCATGTTTTGAAATTCGGAGATATAGACAGAACCATAGTGGTCACAAATATAATGCCATGTTAAATAAAAACGAAGTACAAAGAGTAAGAAGACAATACGTACATATTCATTCGATCTGGCATCCCATAACACTCGTAATATATGGAACTTGAGTCTTTGAAAAGGACTGAGATTAGATATGAACAAATGCAGTTAATGTGAGGACCTAAATTCCGCTTATAATCGAGAGACTCTGGGTCTGGGGGATCTGTTTGTATACTTAGAAAATATCAGAAAATAAGACAATTAGGGTTCCATGTGGACGAATCATCATATGGGTGAGTTGTTTTTTTGTTGGGACTTGAGAACCAAAACCGGCCCATGTCCCAGTGGGTCACTTTCGTCGCAGATGATTACATTAACCAAGGGACCAACATTCTCACGGCATGGCTCCCACCCGTTTCGAGGTAATTTTACTTTCTTTTTCTTTTGTTATAGTCGCATACCATTACTTTTCTTTTTCAATTTACACCTTTCTCTTTTTAATTGACCATGATCATTGATCAAGGTCTGTAGATAAAATTGAAATGGAGAAGGGGAGGGGGGAAACAAAAAGGAAAAAAAGCAATTGGTGGTGAGTCTTTCGGTTTTGGATGCCTTTTGGACATGGCCCCATGTTGGACAACGACCTCAAGTAATTGAAAAGCATGGCACTTCTGATACAAAAATGGGAGCTCTCTGATAACATATGAAAGAGCATATATCTCCAAAGGTGGTCCAAAAATTCGCATAAGGGGGTCCACGTGGCATGGCCGGCAAAGGGTGGCCGTGGCCACGTGGGAGCCGTGGTCCATGCAGATATCGAGGGGTTTGGAACGCGCCATGTGTCGATAAAAGATAGGCGACAGGCTGTTCATAGAGAGTGATTTTTTTTTTCTTCTCTCTTTGATTATGAGATGAGGAAATGCGGGTCGATAGTGGTGGGTAAGGAGGTGTGTTTGCGGAGTGATTTGCAGCCTTGCAAGGTGGGAGCTTGAATTTTTTATTCATCAGTCCAAGGCTAAAGACTAAAGACTAGAAAAGCTCTTTTTGAGCTTTTGGGATGGACCTGTGTGGGTTGCACTTGTTGTACAACTTGCATAATCTCCATTGCGAGCTCCTTTCCTATCAGTCAATTTTTCCATACACTTCTCATGTTTTTGGGGATTTGCTAAAGTTTTGATGTAGAAATGGAGGAGAACTTAGATTTGATGTGTGCTTCTCATTTCCATATGCCTAGCTAACACTTGGAAATTAATGATTCTTTATTCTCTCAAATTACTATTAACCACTTACTGAAAAAGGTAGGTAGACCTTCCTAAAGAGGAATGGGTTCATGTAAGGAAACAAGAGAAAGAAAAGTATAAAAGCTCATTATTACATGTTTAGGGTAATTACTTTACATTTGACATAATTGCATACTGAATTTCTAGCCCATGAACCAGTTGCAGTGAGAGCGTTCCTTGGTTGTGATGAACATACAAATTTATTCTTTATCATATGAGTGAAACTAATAACTCCTAATCATTGGTACAGACATTGATCATTCTTCTGATAGGAAAAGGAATCATGGGTTTTAACTATGAATATGGTAAGAATAAAATCCAACTTTTCTGATTGTCAAGCAAGAGAATTTTTGGGAACAAGAGCTTTGGGTTGCATCCTTTCATTTAAATAATACATACTTCTACAGTAGCCTTCTCCTTCTTCTCTCTTTTTTTTTTTTTTGGTGATTTAAGGATTTAAGCATGCGGCCAAATTGAATGCTTTCCTGATTTCAATCCTGAAGTGGGCCTTAAGCATCTTCATGTAATATATATTTTTTGTCCCAATATGGCCTGTGGGTCAAGCACACAATAATAGGAAGAATCTAGTGACTCTGAAATTGAATGAAATAGTAATTCAGATAATATCTCTGTAGTTGGGAATAGTAAATGCTCTGCCCTTTTGATAGAATCATTGAACTTTGTAATGTGAATCATTATTAGCCATTAAAATATGTCCAAATTTCTATGCACCCAAAAATATGTAGTTACTATATTCTTACCAAAAGAATAACATGCATTTTCATGAAAGTTTTCCCAAATGTTCTCTGGCCAATTTTCTCCTGATTTCAACAAGAGGCCTATGCCAGTTAACATTTGGGCTAAACCAAGCCTGTATTTTTTTGGGGATCTTTCTCTTTTTGGGCTTAAATTTTGTGGCTGGGAAAAGTCCAACTACCAATTCATGAAATGGGCTTTTGTTTTTCTTGGCATTGGGAAGAAGAATGGGCTTTTAATGGAATGCATTTTTGTTTATTTTTAATTGTTAGGGATATACTTTAAAAAATCACCCTCACCATAATCTTAAAATTAAAATGTTCAATTTTATCTATAAAACCTGATTTCAAATCTTATATAAAAATAATTATTACTTTTGCAAGTTCAATTAAGCGATAAGGATGATGTCTTTAAGAAAAAGTTTTATTTTAAAAGAGTGACAATGGTATGTGTATTATTACCAACTTTAAATTATATATATGAGGTTCTGTGATAAATTAATCACTAAGATGAGATATGAAAAAAATTCTCTACCCCTTTGGTGCTTGTTTATAAATTTACGTCAAGTGTTTAATAAATTTTTTATGTTAATATTATTTTACTGTTGCTATTAAAGTTATGCTTAGAGTTTAATAATATAAGCCTTAACACGTGATGTAAAATTATAGAAATAAGATTAAATGAAAGACAAGTAAGAGATTTCCAAACAAATACTTTAATGAAAACAGAAGGAAAAAAAATAGCAAACCCATAATAATCTCTATCAGTTTGCAAAACCAAAAACAGGAAAAGAAAAGAAAAAAAAAATTTTACTAGAATTATGACAGATATTCAGGGCAAAAGCTTCGGTTCCTCCGCATTAGTGTCAACATTAGGCGCGCAAAGCCGCAATAATAACTTGATCAGACAAGCTCGAACGTAAGCAGAAAATTTTTTGTGTTTAGGTTTTCTATTCCCTGCTGCCGCATGTTTGTCATCGGACGACAAGAACTGCTCCTTCTGCTTCTCCACAAGCCACTTCTTTGTTCTTTGTGTCGCAGTTTCTTTCTTCTTGGTGAAGCGGTAGCTTCTCAGGTATCTCTGCCTCATCAGATATCTTTCGTTGCTCCATTGATCAGTACTGCTTGGTTTAACAGCAGTTCGGATGTCTGCGCCGTTCAAGTTCACCATCATCCTTTCCTTGTCCCTTTGCCCCCCCTCCCTGCCTGTAAAGTTTCTGCTTCTTCTTCTGAAATTCTCCTCTCGGATTTTCTTCACCAGCGAAGAGTACTTCTTTTTCTACAAAAAAATTAATATATTAATATATATATATATATAGCCCTAGATTATTACTATATATATACATTTGCCCTAGACTTAGATATTGATTTTCCTGAAAGGACTAGAGTGCCCTTTTCCTACATAGCAACTATATATTTTTCATCAGATGAAACAATTTTTCTGTCTTTTTCTTTGGCTAGGTTGAAGATTTTTATTAAGCAATCAAAAGGTTACAAAACTAATCAACAGAAAACAAAGAAGAAAACATTGTTCTATATAAGTACCAAAAACAAACCGATAATAACGGTCCAAAGGTGAAAATAAAGATCAAATACTAAAAAGACAAATTAAAATTAATACAATTAAAAGACGACGCAAAAAACACTGCTTTCATTCCAAACTACGAAGGGGTTTTTTTTTTTATCTGTCCTTTTCTTTTTATTATTCTCATAGTATTACTTTAGATTGTTTTGTATTGTAAAGCACAAGAGGATATAGGTTTGCAAAATTTTTCAAATCGCCAAAGGTTTATGGATGTGTGGAACTACCCATTGATAGTTTGATATATATATATATATATATATATATATATATATATATATATA
>NW_018397255.1:1669970-1673970 GCF_002168275.2 Theobroma umbraticum | reverse complement strand
TGTAGACTATTAGTTATGATATGAGATCAATCGAATAATTAATTAAGCTAAATTAGTCCATTTGGATAGTCTTCTAACTCTAAACTATAAATTAGAATCTCATGCTAGGATAAGATTTGACTGGAGAATTGACGACACTTTAATTATGCTTACAAATTGAAAGATTGATTAGGCTAGTGGCAGTACTAAGTACTTGAGTTTATTCCCATTTTTGTGGTGGAATAAGAGCTTTATTCTAGAAAATTGCATGCAGATTGCTGATTATAAATTGATCGATTTTTCTCATAACTTTAAAGAGGAAATCAATTAGAATGAATTTCTGAATGGTTGAAATCAGAAGTCAAATTAGGAGAAAGAAACACAAGTACACTAATTCTGTTCCAAATTGGGTGCACGATACATGGTAATGAGACTTCACGATATTCCTCATGCTTTATTCGTTTTCATGAGTATCACATGTTTCGAATTCTTTCCCGCACCATATAAAATTGCTTGGCCAATATATATATATTTTTTTTGAAAGTCATGCTTGGCCAATATCTAATATGCTAAGTTCACATGTAAACAGTTTACTCTAGGAAAATTGCTATGCCTAGGTACCCCATTTATATGGACATTACAAGGGAAAATTGAAGGGAAAACCAGCCTGCCTTAGCAGATGCAGCTGTAACTTCCCTAAATGGCAATGAGAAAACTGTCACCAGAAACTTGATATCCTGCTTTTTCACTAGATAGAAATCTGATAGAAAGGGTTGGCAATTTGGGCTACTTTTCTATTCCATTCTAACATCAACTTTTGCCATGCAAACAAAGCAACAACTTCAAACAGGCTTCAAGGTAGGAGGAAGAAGTATAACGGCCACCAGGATTATTACTGCCTTTAGATTTGTTATCCTCCCTTATCTGCTTATACTTCCCGCGCTTCTCCTTCAACCACTTCTTCGTTCTCTGCACGACATTCTCTTTCTTGATGGTAAAGGTATAGCTTCTCAGGTACCTTTGCCTCATCAGATATCTCTCCCTGCTGCATCCGGAGCTTAGTTTGATAGGTTCTCGTACGTCCGTGCAGCTTGCTGAACACCTCGAAGTCGCCACCTCCCGTTTTTTATCTTCTCCTTGTGAACAATTTGCTTCACCAGGATTTCCCTATTATCCCTCCGTTAGTAATTTAACCGAACAAGGCTTTGCATTCAGCGTATATATAAGAGAATAACTCTTTTCTTGAATGTACCACGAGTCCTTCTCCTGCAAGTAAGCTGTTTCCCAGTCTGACTCCTGATAGAGGAAAAAGAAGAAGTAGAGAGGCAAGTTCTATCTCTGTGACTTGAGGTCAAATAACCAAATATTAGATTTAAATTGCAAAATTTTAAGAATTGGGGAATTAAATTTTTGGCTTTTTCTCCATGTTGGAAGTTAAATTAAACATTAAACCTTTGCGAAAATTGTTCCCCGGTCATGGACAACCAGCAATTATGCTTTAATGTCGTCAATTTTTACCTTGATTTGCACCCAAATTACCGTCGATTCTTTCATAATTTTTACTTTGGTTTATTTCTTTTTCCACTAAAAGTGTATCACAAATTAAAAAAAAAAAGAAGGCATCCACATACATAGTGAAAATTGCTAATACTTCTTGCATAGTTTTACAGGATAAAATATAAAAACTTCCTCAAAATCATAATTAACCTCAAATAATTGAAAAATAAAAAATACAAAAATATCTTAATCTAATTTAATTAAATAATTATGATAATACTTTTATTAAACATTTATCACCTTAAAAAATAAAAGACACATAATGATGAAAAAAATAAATTATTCAGAATTATTTTATTAATTACAATTAAAAAATTTCATAATTTTGAAGTGAAAAAAAATATAAAAAAAATTAAGTAATAATATCTTAATTAAATTAGGTATAATATAATCCAAAATCAAACTACGGATCTGGAAAATATAATCCATAAACTAGATATGTTAGTTTAATATGGGCCTAGAACAACATTGAGAAAAATAGACATCAAGAGCACAAGGAAATCTAATTATAGCTAAACTGGTTTTTACCTTTCAAACCTTCTATTTATGGAAAATTTAAGCAATAACAATCTCATTGCTTTAAGGAAGGGATGTATGGAAAGTTTAAAATCCTTCCAGACTTCAATGCCTTCTTGTGGTTATCTTATATGAAATTTCGAAGGAAATTTCGTGGTTGGAGGAACTTTGCTAATGCCCAATTTGGTGCCATGCTGAAGTCGAGGATGGTAACCCACTTAGATTTTACCTAAAACTAGAGTTGGGACTCCTTGGGGAAGGAATTCTAGACCGGTGGCTGTCTTTCTAGTTCGGCCCAGCTTGTTAATCCAACAATGTGCTTCTATGGTGTGGCTTTATGGATTCTCTGGGTAGCTAGAGATGGAATTGTGTTCGAAAGGAGGAATGAGAAATAAATGATTTGGTTGCTTTGGATAGGGACAGTGAATTGGTGGGTAGGGCCAAGACAAGTCTCATCTCCACGTGTTTCAAGATTCTTTGGTTGCAATAAAGATGCCCAATGGAATCTCCCCAATTCTGATTTTCTAAAGTTCAAGGTAGATGGTTCCATCAGAGGAAAGCCAAGCGCCTCGAGGAATAGCTCTTGAAATTACTTTCAAGTCACTTTTGTTTGACAAAAGTCTTTAATTATTGAATCAGATTCAAAAGAATGCTATTATTTGGATTCTTGATATATACTTGCAAAATGCCATGAAAGTATTGGAACCTTTTTCAACAAATTGACATGATTCGTGATTGCATTGAGTGTGTTTTCTTTTAAAATATTGTTAAGAAAGCTAATTATTGTGTAGACCTTCTTGCGAAATTGGGGGTGGATAGAACTGATGTGTTTGTGGCTTGGAATTGAGGTGAAAGTTCCTAATGGCATTGGATTATGGCTATTATGCTTTGTTTCGTGAAGGGGTGTTGACCTTGTTCTGTTGTTTCTACTGAATTGGGAGTACAGTTTGAATGAAATGATTGGGTACAAATTGGGTACTTTCCCTTCGTTTCTTTTTCCTGTTGATGTGTCTCAGTTGCTGCAATATGTTTGTAGTAGGTGTGCACCCTTGTATCCTTTTGATACATTAACAAAATGACTTGGATTAGCAATAAAGAAGAAAAAAACAGGGATAGGGTAGCTGCATATATAAGATGATATAGATCAACTAGCAAGAACCTCTTGAAGGTTCAATGCTCATCCCCTTTTTCTCATTACTACAATGCTAAAGAATATATGCTTCTTGTCAGAGGTGACCATGGTTGCTAACACAGCTTTAAGCTTGCTTGTGTTGCTTGTCTATGTAAAACAGAAATGTTCTAGTCGGCTTCACCAAAAAAGGCCAAAGGGTGTTCCATTATTTGTGCGATGAAAGCCGTCGCCAAATTCGATTTCCTTTTCTGCATAACAACAACTTACAAAACGTCAGACGCCCTCCCACCCGCCACAGCTACGTGGGGCAGCTGCCATGATTTCAATCCAGAAGCCAATCACATACCCCCTTTGATAGCTCCAACTTACTGACTACTACCTAGTTGCTACATTGCACCTCTATTTTCTGTTGTACAATCTTGAAAAAGCTACTCAACATTTCAATGGATAAGATATGTATTAATATAATAGTTGGTTTAGAAATAGAAAAAGGGTGTGCATTCATTTCCTTACGCAGATATTACTTAAGCTAAGGGTCATCAAAGGCTTTCCACTTTGCAGCTCTCGGGTCTAGCAATTGTACAGGAAATGATTGTTTAGCTTTTCATTTGGCCATAATATAACAACTTGACTAATGGAAAAGAGATTAGTGCCATTCACCCAGCTAATAGACACAAGGGGTAGGGCCAGGGGCCGATGGCATTTTGCATGGAAAAGCTACAAAAGAATGTAGAATGGTCGGCTGAGGATGCTTGGCCTTTTGGGGGTGGGGGAATTGATTTTTTTTTTTTCATTCTTTTTTTGCGGTTACCCAGA
>NW_018397255.1:1572308-1669870 GCF_002168275.2 Theobroma umbraticum | reverse complement strand
AATAGAAGTTTTGTCATCTTTGATTTTCTTCTGTGTTAGGGAGAAGAAGAAAACCAAGTTATCATTTAAGATCAAAGCTAGAGACAAGGGCCACTTGAATTTTTAGTCGAAAAACTTATTTTATTCATATAGAAAGCTACATGTTAGCAAAATAGCAATGATTTTTAGCTTTTCCATCAACCTTAAGTGAGACAACGTAAGACTTTTTTCATCTTAGCACTTATGAAATATACTGCTTCAGGGCCTAATACACTAATAAGCTGGACTCACAGCTTGTTATCAATGGCAATTTCTCTGCTCTCTCTCAAGTCCATGCAAGTTCTATTTTTCATACTTAACTACCTTTTTGCTTCCTATATCAGTGCTCAGTCACCACCTACCAATGGCGCAAACTTTTCCTGCTCGAAGTCATCCACCTCATGCTCAACATATGCTGCGTATTTTGCCCAGGAACCAGACTTTTTGGACCTGCAAAACATATCTGATCTGTTTGGAACCAGCCCCCAAGAGATAGCAAGAGCTAGTAACTTGGCTTCTGTGGATACCCAGTTGTTCCCAGGCCAACTATTGTTGGTACCTATAACCTGTGGTTGCACCCGGAAGCATTACTTTGCCAATATCACTTACAAAATCAAGCCTGGTGACACCTTCTACATAGTTTCAGCCACTATTTTTGAGAATCTCTCCAATTATACTGAAGTGGAAGACATGAACCCTGATCGACATCCAAGAAAATTGCAGGTTGGTGACAAAGTGGTATTTCCTTTGTTCTGCAAGTGCCCTTCCAAAGACCAATTGGAGAATGGAAGTACTGAATTTTTTATTAGCTATGCATGGCAACCCAATGATAGTGTTTGGAGTGTAAGTGCTAAGTTCAATGCATCACCACTAGATATTGTTGATGAAAATAAGTTAAATAGTTACCAGAATATTAGCTTGGCAGTAATTCCTCCATTGATGATCCCTGTGTTGAAATTGCCGGTTCTCTCTCAAACTCACCTCTCTCCTTTGAGAGGAAACAAATCCAAACATCAGAGGATCCTGATTGTTGTTATAAGCACAGTAGTCTTTTTGTTTATTTTCCTTTTAGCAGCTTGGTTAACGTATGAGAGAAAGAAGATGTTTAAGCGCAATGGTTCCTCTTTGGAAACGGTTGGTTTGAATACAGCGAAGGCACTTACAAAAAGTGAAAGTTTCCAGCCACAGATCATACAAAACAAGCTACTGCCTGGAGTTTCTGGCTACTTAGGCAAGCCCATCATGTATGAGGCTGACGTGATTATGGTAGCGACCATGAACCTCAATGAGCACTGCAGGATTGGAGGATCCGTGTACAGGGCCATTATTGATGGGAAACTGTTAGCCATAAAGAAAACAAAGGATGATGTTACAGAGGAACTAAAGATTTTACAGAAAGTAAATCATGCAAATCTGGTGAAGTTAATGGGTGTCTCAGCTGATTCAGATGGCAATTGCTTCTTGGTTTATGAATATGCTGAAAATGGATCACTGGATAAGTGGTTGCATGCGAAATCTTCATCTTCCTCAAGCCATGTAGCCTTTCTCACCTGGAGCCAGAGGTTGCATGTAGCACTTGATGTGGCCAATGGTCTGCAATACATGCATGAACACACTCAACCAAACATCGTCCACAGGGATATCAGAACAAGTAATATACTTCTAGACTCCACGTTTAGGGCCAAGATTGCTAATTTCTCCATGGCTAGAACCACTACAAATACTGTAATGCCAAAAGTGGATGTTTTTGCGTTTGGGGTTGTACTGTTAGAGTTGCTCTCAGGAAAGAAAGCCATGGCAACAAAAGAAAATGGTGAGATTTTCATGTTGTGGAAGAATCTAAGGGAAGTCTTAGAAATTGACGAGAAGAAGGAGAAGAGGCTAAGGACATGGATGGATCCAAACTTGGAGAGCTTTTATCCCATTGATGGTGCCATAAGCTTGGCAACATTGGCCATGGCCTGCACACAAGAGAATCCTCTGGCTAGGCCAAGCATGGCAGAAATCGTCTTTAGCCTTTCTGTTCTTATTCAGTCATCTTTTGAGAAATCAGAAGGCTCTTGGGCTTCAGGGATAGAAACAGAACTTGCTCAAATCATCAATCCAGTCATAGCTCGTTGACAGTTGCAGTGAATCCCTAGGTTCATGTAATATCCAATAAGGAATGATCTAATGTACAGATTTTGCCTGGTTTTCAGTTTTGAAGATGTGTGGCTTGTGTTTTATGTGAAGAACAAAAGCAATAGTGCAATTGTTAAACCTCAAACAGGTCCATATAATCTATGTACACAATTTACAGAAGAATTAAGTGTATTATTGAAACTGGAATGAAGAATGCTATTTACAGATATAGTTTCTGCTTTTAACGCCACTCTGAAGAAAAGGATTGTGATCGCTGTGCATCCAGTTGAATCCTCAACAGATATGAAACAACTTCAGCCATGCTCAGTCTGCTTTCTGGTTCTTCTGCCAGGCAGTCGATGCTCAGTTTCATCATTCGGCGTGCAAGTTTCTTCCAGAGGTGTCCTTTCAGGCTAGGATCTAATAAAACATCAAGTTCAGCATCTGCATTTTCTCCTTTCATAATTGTTAATATTGTTTCTGATAATAGTACCTCCTTTCCATCCTGCTTAAAAACAGCTTCCTTTCCTGTGATCAGTTCCAGCAGGAGAACCCCAAAGGAATATATATCCATTTCAGGTGTCAACAAGCCATACTCCATATATTCAGGAGCCGTGTAACCCTTTGTTCCCAGAGAACTCCACATTGATGACTTTCTGCTTTCTTCTCTTTCTGCTGATCGTGCAAGACTGAAGTTCGCAATCTTAGCCCTCAAATCTCCATCGAGTAGCACGTTGGCACTGCAAATATCCTTATGCACATATGCTGGAGAAGTGAAGTTGTGAAGATAGTGAAGCCCATTAGCAACATCTAAAGCAATCTGAATTCTGTAATTCCAAATATGAAATCTTTGACAATTCTTCTTTTGAAGCCACTCCTTTAAAGAACCATTCTCCATGAACTCATAAACAAGGTAGAAAACACCAGAGTGCTCACAAGCCCCACGAAGGCTTATTAGATTGAAATGATTAATCCGTTTCAGCAAACTTACCTCCCTATCTACATCTTTGCTCATTTTTTTTATAGCCAGTGATTCTCCATTGAGAACACCTCTATAAACAGTACCACCCATCTTGTATTTGTGGCTGAAATCTTCAGTGGCCACCTCTAGTTCTTCAAAGTCATAAACTTTCAAACTTTGATCTATGCTAACTAGGAAATCCTTGGGTAACTCCTATTTCTTTCTCCCCAGTTGAAGTTTTCTGGCAGCCTCCCTTGTTTTCTTCCTATGATGTAGTAAGACCACCAACAGAAGGCAGAGGACTAGCAAAGAAATTCCGATTCCAATCCAAACAACAGGTCCTTTCCTTGAAGTTTTCTTCAAATTTATTGGAGTGAAGGGAGAAGAATAGGGTGGTTGCGGAAAGTGAATTATAGTTTGCGAGCTTGAGGGTTCGGTTGACAGCGGAACAAGAACTGTTGTAAAGGGAAAAATAACTGCATCATCTAAATCAATTCCATTTGCACCAGCTACACCTATTGTACTAGAATTGAATCTCTTACTAATATCATAAACAGTATCCCCCCAATCAACCACATAAGTCAATAGAAATTTAGTACCATTTGAAGTTTGATTGCTTGTAGGACAAGCACATCTAAGTGGTACTTTCAAAACTAAACCTGCTTGCAAGGTTGAACCACCATAGACATTCTCCTGCAAAAGAGAATTGCAGGTGGACAACCCTTGATAGGTATTGTTGGCAATCGAAAAATACGTGTCTTGCACACTTGGAATGATGTAAGAGGTGTTGGCCTGATAGTACTGACCTGAACATGAACAATTCACTGGAACAATCACCTCTTTGTTTGGAGGCAAGATTGTAGAAAGTGAAATTTTGTTGATATGAGCGAGCTCCAAAGGATCTGCAGACGTAAGATTTGAGATGGTCGAGACTGAATTATAAGGAGGTTGAGATTTGAAGATGAGAAAGGCCTGGCAGGATAGCTTTTGACCATTGCAAGTGTAAAGAAAAGCTGAGGATGGCCCTGTTTCATCGCTAGCATCACAGTCCATCACTGAGTTTCCTGAATAACTTTGTTGAGCATGGAGCTTTGGCATGAAAATACTGAAAAATATGAAGAAACTGAGCAGAAACTGATCCATGACAGGAAGGTGAGACGGTGTATAGATATGTCTGAGAAACATTGTTAGCACATCTGATAATCCTTTAGTTTACAAGCTATTCACACATGGGAAGTATAAACTAAATCAACATATCCGATTGGTTGCTGGCAGTTTATTGTTAACAGTTTCATTGTGGTTCTTATTTTATTGTTAGTGGTAGTTTTCCATTTCAGTTGTTGGAGGTTACCACCCTATTTTATTGTTAGTGGTAGTTTTCTGTTTTCATGTTATTGGAGGTTGTGTGTGTCTCCACGTTTCCACTTTCTTACTTTAAGGGTGGTTATTCCACCAAGCTGTAGTTTAAAGGACTGAAGTTAATAAGAGGAGGGTATTCAGCATCTATTCAAGTTTTTAGTAATTCAAACTCAAGAGATCTGCAAGTTCTCTCTAATGAGCCAGCCACCACAAACATAGGTTGAAAGAAACCATTCACCCAAGTACTAAGTACCTCAAACTAAACCAAACCTTCACACACACGTCCCATTGATCCGTTTCAAGGGACCGTATCAAACATCATATGTTTGCAAAGATGGAAAAAGCAACAAAAAAAAAATCTGTTGCCTTATATATGCTAAATACTGGACTTTACCAGGAAGATCAACTCCTCAGGCACTTCAATTATTTAAGATTTTCGGGTTGGTATATAGGTAACATCAAGTATAAAGATTAAACCAACTCTGAATAATTGAAAATGACTTAAAAATAAAGAAGAGGAATCATTAAACAGCGTTGAAGTTTTCCTTCTATGAAAGCAAGCAGTTGGGTTAACAAACTGAAGTAACCTTGTACAATTACTACAGGAGTCATGAAAATGATAGAAATAAAAAATAAGATTAAAAAAATGGAGGATAATAGTATCTAGTTACTATATTATGAGAATTTAATTACAGTTTCACATGGGATGGAAAACCCGAGTTCATATGATTCAGTATTCAACCTATTGGGTCAGCATAGCTATTTTACTGATATAGATTTTGAGTAAAAATGGGGATTGGTTGGTTTGAACAAGAATTCCATGCCTTCCACAAATGACTGGTTCTCATCAAGCTAAGAGACTTTTCGCAAAACATCATTTTTCTTGTTCTTATTGTGAACCA
This sequence comes from Theobroma umbraticum, assembly GCF_002168275.2. Taxonomy (NCBI): domain Eukaryota; kingdom Viridiplantae; phylum Streptophyta; class Magnoliopsida; order Malvales; family Malvaceae; genus Theobroma; species Theobroma umbraticum. The sequence continues at coordinate 1,664,509 of NW_018397255.1, read as the reverse complement.
TACCTATGCATTAGGTGAGTACATTCCAGCCTGCTAATCATCTTTTTTCAATATTTAATAAAGACAAATTTTCTGTTGATGCATTTGTCAGGTTGTTCATTGGAGTTCTAGGCAAAATCCAAATACTGGGATCCTGAGAAATTCTCACTTAAATTGGTTTTTAAGATATTGCAGATGGTGACCGCCATGGTTATATATCCAATCAGATGCTTCATTTGTATACTTTTAACTTGCTTAGTATCTTTTAAAAGCAACGTAGGGAACAACTAATTATCATGGCAAACTGTTCAAATATATCTGGCAAATGAATAGCAAAAAAGAAGAAATGCAAGTGCAGCCATTGCAGATGTGAATTAACTCAACTCATGGTGCAGCCAGCTAGAAAATGAGGGAGACAAGGTTTGGCGGAAATGGCCATAAAACTTGCAAAAACTTGATAAATAAATAAAATAGAAGCCAAAAGCTAACTAAAACTAACTCAAGATTCCATTTCAGCCACGGTGCCATCAGTAGTTCCCACTAGATGCTTCAGACCACGACATGTTGCTTGATGAATCCCTCGATGAGGTGGTCAGAATTCTTGACAGGGACTGCACAATTTCATGCATAGCTGGGCGAGCAGTTGCATCTTTCTTTAAGCAAGTATTTATCAACTTGACAACAAGTATGGCAAGTTCTGAAGGATAATTCTCTAGCATGAAGGGGTCAATGAAATGCTTCAAACTCTCCTGTCCATCTTTCTCGTGAATCACATTGCTTAAGATGTCTGATAAGTTCATGTATTCCTCACCATAGAATGCAGCAGCCTCCTTCCCAGTTATTATTTCCAGCAAAAGAACCCCGAATGCGTAAACATCAAGCTTTGTGGAGACTAAGCCATTTTCCAAATACTCAGGAGCCATGTAACCCTTTGTCCCAACAATGTGCCTTGTCAAGGCAAATTGGCCATCACGCCCTTCCGTTGCCCTTGCAAGAGCAAAGTTTGCAATCTTAGCCCTGAAATCACCATCAAGAAGAACATTACTACTTTTTAAGTCCTTGTGGACATGAGGAGGATTGGTGAAGCTATGGAGGTAGTTTAGTCCTGTTGCTACATCTAATGCAATCTGAATTCTCTGCTTCCAGCTTAAGTAATTTCCGCTGTTGTCGTTGTGAAAGATCCAATCGCTCAATGCTCCATTGACAGCATACTCATAAACCAGATACCAGTGGCCATCTTGGAAACAAACTCCAGAAAGGCGAATAAGATTTGAGTGGTTGACCTTGTTCAAATATTCTACCTCCTTGACACGTCTCCATGTACTTTCTTAATAGCAGCAAAATCACTTTAATTACACCGCGGTAAACTGATCCTTTAATCTGACAGCTGGGGCTAAAGTTATCTGTTGCAACCTGCAATTCTTCAAATTTGTACAGCTTGAGATTGAGAGATTGAGCTATATTTGACATACCATCCAAGAAGTCCTGGGACTCATCATCCAACTTTTTCTTCAATGGTTTTCCATGAGCTTCAAAACTTTCTGAGGTGATGATCAAATCAGGTTTCTTCTTGCTTTTACGGAAGAACACACAAAAAATCACTGCGCCAACAACCAATATAAGAGCACCTCCCCCAACAACACCAACAAGAATATAAATCCATGTTTTGTTTGAGCTTCCACTGGGAGGAGGAGGTGGAGTGGCGATGAAGGCGGGGGGGCGGGTGGAGAGGGCACTGTGTTTTAGACGGTGGTCCTGAAGGGGAACCAAAAGTGTAGTGAAGAAATTAATGGTGGGATCGGAAAGCTCATTAGCTTCAAGAGTCCTCGCGGTATCTGCCCCAAACAACTACTAATACCTGAAACAGTATCACCTTGAGCAACTAGGTAGCTTAACAGATAGTTAATTCCTGCATCAGTTTGATTCTTTGTGGGACAAGCACATCTAAGAGGAACCGTTATTCTCAATCCAATGGTCAAATTTTGCGAAGGAATATCAGGCTGCTGGTTCTGTATAGCTTGACAGGTTGAGAGGGCTTGGAAGGTGTTATTTGCAAATAAAAGGTAGCCGTCCCCACTCTGAACAGAATAAGTTGTGTTTACCTGATAGTAGTCACCAGAACATGAGCAGTTGACAGGAACTATCACCATCTGGTTTGTTTCAAATGACGCGCTCTCAGAAACCTCATTTATCTCAGCAATTTGAGATGGGTCAGAAGACAAGAGATTGGATATTGACGCAACGGTATTGAATGAGGGTTGGGATCTGAAAATCAGGTAACTTTGGCAACTCCTGTTTAAGCCATTACAGGTGTATCCAAGAACAGAATCTGAAGTATCAGGATTTGTGCAGTCTGTTGTTTTGCGTCCAACATAAGGCTGCTGAGCTTGTATCAAGCAGCTACAACAAAATAAGGAAGGGCAAAGAGAGAAATGAGAGAGAAAAAACCCATTGCCAATGTAGGATGTGCCAAAATGTTCCTTGATGGGTGAATACATTTGTTCGGGCAAAACCGGCGGAGCTGAATGATAGTCTAAGAATCCTGCAGGTTCAATTTGTAAACGGGCATTAAACAGGGTGGAAGAGGGAGGATTGGTTGGTTGACTGAAACATCCAGGAAATAGAACGCATATTCTTCAGGTTACATACCTTTTCCAAGCTTGAAATGAACCCAGTCTTCAGACACGTAACGTCTGGGAAGAGCATGATACGCAATCACAAAGTTGACTTTTCTTGTGATACGAAATTTGCATTTCAGATATTAAATGCTGGTGACAAGCTATGCATTTCCGCGTTGACCAAACCCCACTATTTTTCTTCCCCTTCCCTCAGTTACAAAAAAACAAAAGAAGAGACTTTTCTTATCTTTACTGGCGGCAGCTAATGGTTGGTCATATGAGACAGTCAAAGCAGCCATAAAGTTCTACTACTCAAACCATGACGCAGCGGATGCGCTATAAGTCTATTGAAAGGCAAAATGGAGCGAGGAGGTTAGCCGACATTAGGGTTCCAAAATCATCAAAAGGTTCTTTCGGCTCATCGCTTCAGTTACAGTACAGTAAATAATTGAGCTTTGACTCAGCCAATGACCCAAGCCTCTCCTGCCTCTTATGTTGCTAAACAAATCTAATCTAATGAGGGAAATCTCAACCAAGCAGACATTTTGATAATGCTAACAATGAAGTTCTTGCAAGTGTTAGGCGTATAACGGCTTGTTTTTGGTGATACATGAGTAAAACTTGTTGCCCTGCTTCAAGAATCCCCCCATTTCTTCTTTAGGAAACATGTTTTTTCCCTTTTAGCAAGGCTATTTATAGAAGAATTAGGTAGCTGAAACTCCCAAAACAATTAATTGGAAAAATTCTTCCTCATTTGGAGCTATAAGCAAGCTTTAAGATGAAGTCACAAAGAAAAAAAGGTTCTCCCAATGGTACTCTGCAATACTTTTAACTAGCAAGATACAATATTGTAAAGAAGAATAAGAAAGCTACACCAAACCAATAACCAAAGCAATGACAATTACATTGGCAATTCTCCAATCCTCCAATTCCACAAATTTCTGTCAGGATAAGTAAAATTAAAATTATGAGACACAAGATGCCAGGTACAATGTCATCTCGCAATCTATCTGCCAGCCAATCAGGTGTAATGACAAATAGGATGAAACGGGCAACTGTTACATACAACAAACAGAAATCTTTACCAGAGGGAAAATGTGTTCATATTATTACCCCAAATATATTAACAACCAACTGATTTGTAAAAGTCTTGTTTCTAACCTGGAAAGGTTTGAGGAAAAAACAGGTTTGAAGCAACACAAAGAAATGCAACCCAGCAACCAAATTGCCCTCTGCATCATTAGTGGAGAAATTTTAGTAAAATATAAGACTATAAAACAGAAGCTAATCAACCGAAATAAACATTGAATATCCAAAATCACCTTAAGACTTTGAAGAGTATGGTTGGAAAACTAGTGAAGAGATATAATACTAGGAGGTTAGTCTGCATGTGTGATCTCCGTCCTGTTCGGTTCATGAGTAATAAAAATCTGTAGGGAAAACATTTAATGTACAAATGTTTGAATAAGAAAACAGTGTAAACACCAGAGTGAGTGTTATGTTCACAAAGAATCCTAGAAACGGCCCACTGATGGAAGTGAAGCCTTCTTATCCAAAACAGAAATCATGGACAAAGAATATTTTGAATGAGATGCTACTCAAATATGTCGGCTTACTTCTTGGCATCATATTCAAGAATGTCCAGGGCAAGCATGAGCATGAGTGAATGATGGGGGCAACAAGAAGGAAGACAAGATCTAACAACTATTTGTGGGATTATTTTGGAAATGTTAGTACTTCTCCAGTTAAAACTGAGTCTATTTTCATGTTTGTTTACGTTATAATTCTCCAGGTTTAGTTTGTCTGAGCATTTATCAAGGATCAAGAGTCAAATGTACTTAAAATAAATGTCATACTTGCAGCAGTTTTATGCTTGTGTTGGTCAATGATTCCCAGTCATGATAGAAATAGATTATCAGTCCTCCTATGTTGTTTTACTTATTTGGGGTCCCAAGTCTTATAGGCATCAGAAGAACATTGTACTGATTTAGAACAGAGAATAATAAAACTTTCCCAACAAAATTTGCTTCCAAATAAGGTTTGATTGCCGGCGACTCTTCTATCTTTCTGGTGATCTGCCTCTGTTATCTCCTTCTATCTATTTCCTGCTTATTCTATTTGCCAGCACATTAGGTTCTGACGCTAAACTCTTTCCCACTATTTCAGCATCCTCAAAGCGCTCAAAACCTAACCTTTTATCTTATCCTTGCTAGAATTTTAAACCACAAACCATCCCTCAAACATACAGTCTTAAACCTGAAACACAGAAAAATGTAGCTGAATTACACAAATACTGTGCCAGCCTAGCAACCCACCAGGCATCATCGGATTGCCAGTATTTCTATACAAGGAGAATATCAATAAAATTTACATGTCTTTGATCTATTCAAAGTTTCAAAAGAATAAGCACCATTGGCTCTACAGCCAAAATAACAGCAACCCCATCAATTCACCGACAGAACCATTCATCTCTAACGTAAAAAGCAACCCAAAACGACTTTTCATCTACAATTAAAGAGAAATGACTCATCTTACTCAATCATACTACCAAATTCAACATCTTTGAACCATTCTTGGAACCAAAGAAAAGCTAACTTTACCAACCCCATTAATAAACCCAACAAAATAATAAAGACAATGAATGCAATAATATGGGAACAAAAACCTAAATTAAGAAAGCAAGAACTGGGTTGACTCACAAAGCAAAAACGGTGCCACCCCATTGGAAAGCAGATCGAGCCCGAGTGGATCCAAAATCCAAATTTGCGAAACTAGAGACCTCTTCCATCTCCATGTTCACCAATCCTAAAGTTCCCAATTTTTCTTTTTGCTTTAATGTTTATCTTAATATCAAAAGAATGCTTGACCAACACTCCTGTCTTTTTATTCCACTGAGCTTTGGCAATACGTTGCTGGCTTTGTCTCCTGTTGGCTGTTGCTTTTGGCATCGTGGTTCATGGGTCGGGATATCCAAACTCCAAATTGTCTACCCGAGGCAGTTGTTAGGAGATGTGCCACGTTGCAGATACGTATACCTTGGATTTTTGACCTCTGGTTCTTGATACAGTTCCTCGTACATTCGATTTCCACCTTCGGATATTCCATTCAACAAAGGAAGCTCCAACCTGTGGGGTAGAACACAAGCATCAAACATGGGAAAAGAATCAAGGAAATTACTGACAGATTCAATCAAGTTGGGCCCATGACCCCCTAGTATCTTGCCAATGGCGTTTAGGCTTCTTTTACTAATCCGGGCCCCAAGCCCATTTATTGTCAAGCAAAATTTTTTTTTTTAACTTTTTTTCAAGTTAAAAACCATTGAGTTAAAAGCTGAAAAAAAAAACCATTCTTAACAAGATTATATCCACTATAATTACTTATATTTTTTCTATAATTATTTAACTATGATCTTAAATGTGTGGATCCATCAATTTTCCATATGGAGTTTACTTGGATGTTGATTTATAAACCCTGTCGATTCCGTATTAAATAATTTATATTTTTTAGAAATTGAGAGAAACAATTAAGATAAGTCAAAATGGATTGAATTGGTTATAACAAGAAAAAATTAGGGTTGAGTCGTGAATTGCAAGTACTCATCATCTCATCGAATTAACAAAACTTTTAACATAAACTTTTTATTTTAATAAATATATATATATGATATACTATCAACGTATTTGTTTTAAAATTTGACAAAGTGATAAATCAATGTTGTATAGCATAAAACGGAGCTCACTCTTAAATATCAATAATATGATAAATCTAAGTATGAATTCTCTTTTCTTTTGATAAGTTCATATGAGCTTCCATCTCGGTAATTGGCATTACCTATGGGCTCTTATAGGTAGGTGTATCAGTACTTACCTTATTAAATCTATGAAACAGAGAGCGCACTTGGATTTGTTTTACTTTTGTCAATTGTGTAATCTTTCGAAATTATGTTGACAAAGACATTAGCAGATCAAGCTCTACCCAACTTTGAAACAAACAAATTAATTCCAGCGGCCACCAAGATGCACATGCAAAACCCATGGGCACTCTTGAAAGTTGCAGTTGGAAGTCAAGGACAATTGCCATCACTTTCTTCTCAGTCTCACACTTTACACACGACCTTCATAATTAACGATGAAAAGAAATAACTAAGGAACAGAAAATGTGTCGTGCTTCCTTTCTTCGTATATTCGAAATTACTCCATGTTAATTATTGTCTAGTGTTAAATAAAACAAGAAACAAATACTGAAAGAAAGTCAATTATCACCACCTTCAGTAGGTTTAATTCGGATAAAATTTTATTGCAGTTGCAGATTCACAGTTCAGCTTGGCACCAGCCCACAATGTTTGGTTTAATTTTTCAAAAATATACTCTGGGAATTGCCTAAATTTTACGGTTTTTGAAGTCAGTTTGATGCTTCACGGATTGTCCATGAGAAAAAAAAAATCGATGTCTGCCTCTATCGATTTTATATTAGATATCTAACTTAAAAAAATTCAATACGGTATGAAAATATGTTATTATTTCTTTCGTGATAAATACCTTTTGTAATAAATTATTATGTATTAAATTTATTTTTTAAAAAAAAAAATAAAATAATAATAATAAATTTTCTCATCTATTAAGTTGAAAATATGTTAAGTACATAAATATAATAAAGATCACTCCACTTATAACAAATTAGTTTTAGACCTAATACTGGTCTGCCTTTGCCTTGCTTTCTCCAAAAATTAATTTATGCCAAACTTGTTTGCTTCGGCTTTAAGGGTTTTTACAGATGGCATGATGAGGCTCTTTTAGAGTTCAAAGACGAGAGAATGTGCTGTTTCTCATGATCATACAAGTGCAACTTAGTTGGCAACCTCACCTTGTCTAAGAACAAAGAGTAGTGGAGAATAATTATCAAGGCTATTCTACAAATCCAAGCTATATATGCTTTATTTCCACGAAACGTAAAGAAGGTAATTAACGATTAATTATAACAATTGCTACATGTTTAGGCTAAACCCTTGCTTTGCTGGTAATTAACAACAAATTTGCTTTTGGTCAAAGGGAGCAAAAAAAAACACAAAAAGGCACAGAATCTGTGCATTCATGTACGTCCTGTCCTTGGAAAACTAATAATAGTGGTACATATGCACAGAGACGGAACCATTTTTCTTTTACAAAATGATACGATGTGTCCAATTTTACAAATGAATATTAATTCATTTTCGTGATTTATTAGTGTCATATTATTTGAGTGTCCTACCATTTTACCAAAAAAAAATCATACATCTCTTAGTACAGGTACTGGTATTATTAACATAGTTCACAAATTAGACAGTATCAAATTAAGCTTAAGCCATCATTTGGTGAAACTCGTGAAAATCAAGCACCCCATTACCATCAATATCATATACCTGAATCATGGCAACACACTCATCATAAGATCTTGCATCCCCAAGGCGACTCAACATCCTTTGCAACCCTTTGGGAGTGATGCATCCCGATCCTTTCTCCAATTCATACATCTCGAAGGCCTTCTTCAGATCGTCATCGCCATCGCGGGGTTCTCTTTTCACCAGCTTCAAGAAATCTTGATAGTCTAACATGCTGTCGCCGTCCGAGTCTAGATCATTGATCACCCCTTGAGCATCCTCGTGTGACATGTACTCTCCAATGGATCCAAAGTAAGCCCTAAGTTCCAGGGCAGAGATTTTTCCATCCCCATCACTATCAAAATAACGAAACACTTCCTTCATCTCGTCTCCCTCATGTGACGTTGGGAATGATCCAAGGGAGCTCGAGGTTGAGCTAGACTTGGACCGGCGGCGGTGAAGGGTTAACCTAAGAGACTTGTTAGAGAACCACTTGGAAGCCTTGGAAACTTTAGCAGTCGCCATGTTGAAGATGGGAATCTAGCCTAGTTGCAGGGAAATTAGCAAGAGTTCAACAGGTTAAATAAAGGAGGAAAAATCTCTAAAATATATTTTTTCCATGATGATATCATAGAATGCTAGCTTCAGAGAAATTGCAGAGAACCTTGGAAGATGAAAAATATTAATATGAACGTATCATTCTTCTTTTTTTTCTCTTTAGGAAAGTGCATGGCAGCTTCCTAAAGGAACCCAAAATTGATTGGCCACTGTCCTTATCAGTTAAAAGCCAAATCTCTTTATATATTGTGCAAATAAAGTTCTTCCACATGCACATTAATTAAACGCCTTGCGCTCTCAAATAATCATCCCTTATCGATTTAATTATTTTCCTTCCATTAATATTTTGGAATGAAAAAAAAAATGTCCAATTCACTTAATTATTTGGTTTAATTGGTCATTTTCGTTAGTTATCAAAATGATATGATATTTGCTTTTAGAACAAGAGAGAGATATTGATAACCAAGTTATAATATAGTCATTCATAAAACTTGAACCGCACTTTATTGTAAGAGTGAGTTGAAGAGTTTCCTTCCTGAAAGGATAGAGTTTAGGTAGAATTGGATGTTAAATGATATGATTTCACTTAATTGACGAAGACAAGTTTGCCTAACAAATTTAGGTAAGTTAGTGCATTCTTGCCTAGACCCAATTCGTTATGTTAGATATTGGAAAAGGAAAACCAACCATTGCCTAACACGAAATATACGCGCACTCCTAAATTTTAAAATGTTATATATTTTAATATTTAATTCAATAATAAATACACATATATTTTCTTTGAATACATTAAACATTTAAATTTCTAATTGACCTAACGTTAATTTTTTTTCCTCCCAAAAAATTATTCTTTTATTTCAATAATTTGTAAGTTTTTAAAATATTTATATTCTTTTACATATCTTAGTATATATGTGAACATCAATATACCATAAAATGATTCATAATATTATTTAAGTAGTAATTAATATTAATTATTTTTTTTGTTTAAATCATAATATTGTTGATATAACCAATAATGTATTTTTAGATATAGCTTATAAAATGAAATTAATACTTAATTATTTTGTTTAATGATAAGTGTATATGTTTCCCTATCAAAGAGTTGGTTTCTAATCTTCTATCTAAAAAAGATACATATGAATATGATTTCAATATATCATAAGATTTATATATATTATTTTTGTGTTACACATTCTCCACTTTCATTTTTGTCTTTCTTGACATTATAAAAATAGTAGTATGAAATGAATTATCTATTAATCTATTTAAATAAACATATAAACATATTACGTTGTCTAAAAATAAAATAAAATAAATTTTAACATTTATATTATAATTAAATAGCATTAATTTTATTTATTTATTTTTATTAACATGAAACTAATAATTAATTCATATTCTTTTTATTTAATAATTCATATGTGCTTTTATCAAATATATATTATTTTGTTTAATTAAGTGTATATTTTTATGCCACACTTATCTGTTATTAGATTTCTTTTTTTTTTTGTTTTTTTCTTTCTTTTTTAATGCATTAAAATAAAATAAAGCCTAAGCAGCCTCCATTGGGTGACCGCTGTTATAGATGGAAACTTGGATTTAATTGTGCGGCATTAATATCAGCAAAAGGTATTCATGGGCCAGTTGGCATCTTTAAAGATCTAACAAGAAATTGACTTTGTTATTATTTATGTATTAAATTAATGCATTATATATATTACATATAAAATTTATGAATATTGAACATAAAAATAAGCGTACTTAATTAATTAATATCAAGTCCAAATATACATTTCTCTCTTTGTTTAATTATACTTGGTAAAAAATGTTTAAATATATATATGTAACAAGGTCATTATATTTTTTTTCTAAAAAATTAATCGATTAGGTGTGCGGGACTCATATTTATAAATTTTGAAACTTTTCCTACCTGTCCAATACCAAATTAAAATATCTTATTTGTTTTTCTTCTTAAATGTCTAGTGTGACTTCTCCCCTATTGAATCCGGATGATATTTTATCTCCGTTAATCATTTTGCCTACCTTCATTCTGAAAGTTCTTCATGTAAGTAGATTTTAAATTAAATTCATTTTAATATTATTTTATTACGAAATTATTATTTTAAAAAATAATTATATTCATAAATTTTATAAAATTTTTTTACTTATCTGATATGATTGAAACATATAATACCTTCAATCGAAATCTACCTCAAGAACAAGATAATTTTGCCTGTGAAAGAGTTGTTCAACATCTTGAAGTCGCAAAGCTACCTGACCAACTCGAGGAAATAAATTTGGAATCGTTCTTCTCGGCTCGTCCAAATAAAGTGGGCTGCCCACTGTTCTGTGAAGCATAGCACCCTTTCGTTTTTATGCGAACTATTGGGCTTAATAACTTGATAGCTATCAGGCCATCAAGCCCTCCCAGAAAGGACATGAAGCTGAAAGCTAAAGGCAGAATAAATCACAATTGAAGCCTGCTGTTTCTTCGAATGAATGTGAAAAACTTGTGGCTGAATGTGCATGGAATGCTCAATGCTGCCAACAACCCTTATTAAGAACGAAAAAGAACCCAAAAAAGAAGAGGCCACCATCGTACTGACTAATATAATCATAAGATGGAAGAGAGGTAGACACAAGTATTGATGGAGTAGATAAGAAGCAGACATTGACGTAAATGAAAAGTCATTATTTTATACATATTCTCATGCGGTGCCACTTGCCAAGGAGATTGCCTGCCTACCCTCCTCCCATCTTGATGTTTTTTTGTTTTTTTAAGCCAAAAGACAATTCGAATGCGAATGAAATTAATGTAGTTAATCTTTACTCTAAAGGGAAAAAAAAAGTAACCAAAGACAGAATGTTTTAGTGCTACAAAGAAAAAGGGCGTGTCTACATACATATTCATAGCAAATATCAATTAGGGGGCATAACCATGAGGTCAAAATTGGACAACCAGAGTACTTATAATACATACAATGGAAATAGAACTTTCCAGCAACAGTCGGCCGGGAAGGAGGAAATTCATTGAATTGAAGAAGATAACATCAAATATCGTATGGTAATGATATTCTTTGGTGAAAGGGACGTGGATAGGAAGGAATTGATTGTGGAACAGTGCTGCGAGATTAACTCATTCTGTAATAAGCTTTTCCAAAAAAGAAAAACTCATTTTGTAATAAGAAATGCAGTTTAACATATATATTTTGGTTAAGTTAGATTATTTGTTTAAATTGATGATATAATTGTATTAGATCCAAATGCTTATTTTTTGATAATCATTGGAATGCTATTTTGTGAGATTATTTGTTTTTTCATGTTCATCGTAAAGTCAATTAATGTATTAATTGAATTGCTAAACATCATGATAATTTTAAGTTTACATGTTTTTGATCTTTTCCCAAATAGCATTATTACATGTTGTTTTGCATAATGTCCAAAAATAGTTTGACCTAAAATGATGTAAATTGTTTTGTTTTCATTCTTAATATATAAAAATAATAATAAAAAGACATCATTTACTTACGAAATAAACCTTTACAAAAAATATATAATTTTATTCGACAGAAATTTTTGGGTTCATATAATTTGCAAAGTGGGAATAAGCCACAGTAGTTTAATGTACAATCTTATGGACTTTTCAATATACCTCCAAATTCTTGTCGAATTTTTGTAGTGGAAATCGACAAAGACCCTGCCAGTCCTTTTCTAGTATAAAGCTAGGAAGAAAAGCCCCAACGGAAACCAAAGTCGCCCTTGCGGCGAAAAGGAAGTCGCAGATAGAATTGAAAACCTTATCGAACCCAGGGCCAGGATAGACATGATGCTTCTGGCGAACAAGGAAAACATTAGGCTACGTGTAATTCCCTTAATTTTCGTCAGACAAGTTGCAGCGGACCGTCGCCGTTGCTGTCGTTTTCCATCTTTGTTTAGGATTAAGATGTTTGTTGTTTTTCGCTTTATTAGAGATCAGAACGAAGATCCCAGTTCTAGCTGACACGTCATCTCCTGTTCCTGTGAAAATTTTGAAGTGGCAAACTCGACTTTGCCTATTAGCAGTTCTGCCCCTGCGCCATGGTTAACAGAACCTCATTTCTCAGCTGGACTGTCAACATTTGCTGTGTTTCCTTAGATTTGTTTTTTCTGAGAATGAACCTGGATGATTTTCAGGACCCTGTTCCAGTAAGTGAATGAAGTAAATCAAAAGTTGTCTTGTCAGCTTTGCAGCATTGAACGTGGCCAGAATAATGGGTTCGGTTCATGAGGCTATGCATGCAGAGAAGAGAGATGAGTCCGTACAAAATACCCCTGCAATAGGCGGATTGATCTTCTGTTGACATGTGGGTGATAACGATCCAGTGTTTTGCTCGTTATGATTTCTTAAAATGTATCATTTAGCTTTTATTTCCTATTATAGAAAGCTAGGTTTATTCATTACCAGACCAGATTTATATAGTACTATTACTAGTATTTAATTACCATATTAAAGAATTAATGTTCACATCATTGATAAGAATGATTGGTAATGGTTTACATTTTTAAATTCCAATTTTTGAAGCCATTCCCCTTTTTCTCTTGATTAGATCATAGAATGATCATTTTAAAAAAATTAAAATAATCATTATTGATTTCTCATACTAATAATAAGAAAAAAATTTACTTTTCACAATTAACTTAATTTCTTTTTTTTTTTAGGTTTTTAAAATACATATGGGATTACCTTTTACGTCTTAACTTGGATAGTGTGACTTAGTGTTTAAATGATAGAAGATTATTGACGATATAAAGCATAGTGGAGCACAAATTTGCAAAAGGTGAACCAACCCAGAAACTTGAATGTTGTCAGCTAGATATTGCTAAGTATGAATCGGTTCAATGTGGATGGAAATTGAGGGCAAAGTCAAAGAATTTGATAAAAGAATTGTCAAGTGGCCATGGATTATCTCTCACTAGAATTGTAATCATATCAGACCATATCTTATTTTAAAAGCAAACATTGTTTTAATTTGATTGAGTGATCAAAGCCTCACAATACGATCTTCATTAAAACAGATTGCTGACTAAGGGTCCAAACCATATCAGTCAATGCTCTCTGGATCTCACCATATATTTATTGTGAAAAACAGAGGCAACAAGAGGCATGTAGGGAAATTACAAAACTTCCAATGACATAAAACTGTCATCACATTCTGACACCAATCGTTCTCATTTTCTCCTTCCTGTTGTAATTTTGTGATGAATTGGGACCGTCTGCTAAGGTTTTACGTACATAGGGTCGTGAGAGGAATATGCGTCCATAAAATTCATGCAAAGAAATGATGCTGTGGTTTTTCACTTGTGAGTTGAAACGAATGTGAAGCATCCTGGGTAAGAATATGCGTACGAGAGGCCATCTAAACTTTGAAGGTGCTATCACAATTGACACCAAAAACGACAACAATGTAAGATACCTAGTCTTATAGTAGACAATAAGATCTTTTGTTTAATCATAAAACCTACTTTTGGACCCTTTTATCTTATATTTCTATAGATATATATATATATATAAAGGGTAACTTTTCTTTTTCCACAAAACAGACCAACTTAAAACAGTGGAGCACTCTTTTTGTGGGAGGACGAAAAAAGAGAGAGTTGGCCATGTCTCACGCTTATTGTGTGAAGGAAAACAAGCCCTGCGTTCGATGGGTTGAGAGATACTTCAAAGACTGTCTTTGCAATCTAAAGGATGATTTCTCTTTCGCTTTTGGGCTAGTTAGCCTAGTCTGCTGGGGAGTTGCAGAGATCCCTCAAATCATCACCAACTTCAAAACCAAGTCCAGCCATGGAGTCTCCCTTCTTTTTCTCCTTACTTGGGTTGCTGGGTTCGATTTCTTCTCCCCCAAAACCACAAAACCATCACCCTCATTTCTTAATGACCCAAAGAATGTTCGATTCCTGTTTTTTTATTTATGTTTTGTGATTATTCTTCTTCTTTTAATTTGTTGCAGTGACGTGTTCAATCTTGTTGGATGTCTTCTGGAACCTGCAACGGTGAGTTTTTTCTTTTTCAGGCTTTGGTAAATTTAATTAGTGTGCCTTTGGTGGTCCAAAAACCTGAAGCCAAGAGGAAAATTTTGGTTGGCTCTGGCTATAACTACCCTTTGTTTTTATCAACAAAGATGCTCTCTTCAACTTGTCCACTGCCATAGTTTCAGAAAAATTTATATTCATCAGTCCCGATCGGTAATTTTGCATTTTTAAATTTTGTGGATGCAGTTGCCGACTCAGTTCTACACAGCTCTGGTATACTACTGACGCCGCTGTCTAGGTTTACATGTTTCATTTCATAAATGAGCCTTTCCTCTATTTGGGTCAAAGTCAAATGGCCCAACTCAACAGCATGGGTTTATTGGTCAAGTTCTCCTGAGCCCCACTCAGTGCATAGCCATACCTTGGGTTGCATTGGATTGGGCCTTTCATCAAACCTTAGCCCATTTCCACGTAAAAATGAAAGACCCAAGCATGTTTGCCTATTGCTAGCCAACAGCCAATACCTATTGACCCTTCAATCGATTCATGAAGATAAGTTTAGAGATTTAGAAAGAAACCAACAAAGATGAGAAGTATATCCACTTACCAACTTGGCTAATTTTGTAAAATTGTCTCACATATTTTTTATTTCATGTTAATCTACAACAATGATTATTAGCTAATTGACTGGTTTTCATTGTCAGCTCTATACAACAAGTACTTTGGTTCTAGTATTGCAGACCATATACTATGATTACGCCTACAGCTGGTGTAAATGTAGACGGATCAAAACTGACAACATGGTATACATCTTGCTTTCCTAACACGTTCTGGTCTTTGCATGATTTTATTGCAGACCACCAATTTTGTTTCTGAGAAACATGGTTTCACGAATATGGTTGTGTAATGTTAGGTTGAAGATGAGAAAAAACCCTTGAAGCCTGGAAAAGCTGATTCAGGCATTCCCATACCAAAGCCCTCACCAAAAGCCAATCCTCGCAGGGAGTTTTACTACACGTACTACACTTTCTTCTTACATTTTTTTTTCTGTTGAAGATTTATTTCGTAAGTCTTGTATTGAGGAAAGCTAATTCCTCTGAGACATTCCATTGTTTCAGGTCAGCTAGATCTCTGGCTGGCAGTGACACTTCACCTTTTCGAACATATATGAGGGTAGCTAAGAGTGGTCCTTCGGCTATGGAACTTGACAGCGATTCGTCATCAGAAGATGAAGTAGCTCCAGTTTCATTGAAAAAGTCTGGTACCCAACCGAGGCTAATCCCAAGAGCCGTGAGTCTTCAACTTGCTAAATGACTTTGTAGCTAGCTGAAACGAGAGAACTATCTTATCCTTCGATTTCGTGCCCACATATTTGATGATTCAAAAACGTTAACATGCTGCAACGTTTTCACTTTTTCTCTTGAAAGACTGGTTGAATAACATTGATATGTTTAATAGTTTAAATTTCATTTTTCTGTGATTTATTTTAGTTTCGGCTTTCTCATATGGGTGATGGCAGCATTCATCTTTCAGGCTGCAAGCTATGGTACATTTCTAGCTGCCTCTGTCAACTTACCCCTAGGAAGTAAGGCGTGGATGGAAGCACGCACAGGTTTTACTAGTAGAAGACTATTACAGGTATCCTTCCTAGTTAATTCTAACTCATATTCAACAGAAATTGGCCCCTGTAAATTACCTCTAATCATTAGTCTCTGTCGCAGGAACACAGTGTGGAGCACAGCGCCTTTGGTCAATGGCTGGGATGGCTAATGGCTGCCATATACATGGGAGGCCGAATCCCTCAGATATGGTTAAATGTAAGGAAGCATTGAGCTAAATTAAGTAGTAACTATTACAAAATCTGCAAACATTTCCCTCTTATCAAATCTTCCGGTTCCTTATCAAATCATTGCATTTTTTTTTTATCAGATCAAAAGAGGGTGTGTAGAGGTAATACTCTTAACCATATATTTTTATTGCTTTTAAAAACATCTTGGTTGATTCACCGGATATCTGGAAATTTCGTAGGGCTTGAATCCTCTCATGTTCATCTTTGCGCTGATAGCTAACGCTACTTATGTGGCAAGGTTAGCTCTGCTTTAAACTTGTCTATTTATATTTTACTTCATTCTGCAACAATTCACTTGTCTCAGTGTTTTCTTTTGAACGTCTTCACAGCATTCTAGTGAGGACCACTGAATGGGAAAGCATTGAGGCTAATATGCCCTGGTTGCTGGATGCTGCAGTTTGTGTGGCACTCGACTTATTTGTATCCTTTGCTTATTTTTCTCACATAAACATAACATTTTTCCCTGACAATTCAATCATCCCAACAGTTACAGCTTGCTTACACTGCCATTGAACCTTAACATTCTGCATAAACAGATCATATTGCAGTACGTTTATTACAAATATTTCAGAAAGACAGATAACAGCGATGGAGAAGACTATGGAGACTACATGGAAGCAAGTAAAGAAGTTGTGCCATGATTGTACATTGCAATAATCATCTGAATGACCAAATCTTTGGAGTAGAACTTCCCCTACGTACCTTGCTAGTATATAGTACTACTATAAGCTCACGCTTCTGTAGGAGGACATGTTTCAATCATCAACCTGAAATTTTTTTTTTTGGTGGTGTTTTTGATTAGTCAATTAACAACCTTAATGTTGTCATCTTTTATCAGTTAATCTGCTATAATTCAAGAACTGGCCATGCAAGACTTCTTTTTTGTCTTCTATATAGTCAATTGGACATATAGTTAAAGCTAATTATTCATGGATATCTGGTTTTTGATCCATCAACAAATTTTAAGGTTTTCAAAGGTGATTTTGTTTTAGGATGTTTGAATATATGTTAAGGCACATTTGCACATGATGAAATATTCATACAAATCTCTTTTTCAATTATGCTTTTTTTTTTTGAATCATTTTGGGTACCCAAGAAAGAGCATGGAAACCAAGATTTGGGCCATCAAAAGGGCCTTATTTGGATGGCTGTGAGCTGCCCATATTTTTTCTTGGGCTATATAGAAAGGACTTAAGCCATAGAAATTAGTCTATTTTTTGTAAGATATTAAAAATTATTAAATATATATTACTCTTCCCTCTCATTTTGTTTGTTCTAATTTAATTTTCATGGAATTCTTTTTTAAGTTTATTTTATATTAAAATTTTAATATTTTTCAAATTTGATATAGCATAATTTTTAATGCCGAAAAATAAAAAAAAGTCATAAAAGAATTTTAAAATATAAAAAAGTTAGAAAAATAGGTATTAAAAAATAGAAAGAAGCCATAATTTTGGAACATTTAGAAAGAACAGCTGAACAAAGAAAAAAAAGTAGTAATTTCTATTGCTCCTAATTACTAAATATATATATATATATAAGACTAAAGCAACAACATTAAAAACAAGAAAAAAATCAATATCAAATCCTGTAACCAATTCTATTTAAGCATGTTTTATCCACTAATACCCAATGAGGAGCTGAACATCAACATCAAACAATTCTTAAACGAGTATTAAAATCTACAGTCTAGCACATATTAGATTGCCATTGATCTCCTCTCTTCATAAAAGAGATCGAAACTGATACAAACTTGCAAAGACTGAGTCTGAAATCCATCACGGGAAGCCACACCAACATATCACATGTGTTGTAATCTTCAACATGAGGTGACCAATTGGTTAAACTTAAGCCCTTAGATCATTGGTGATTTAGTTCATTATGCTTTAATGAGTTGTCAAGGTTCTGCTTTAGCCCGGGCCCCCTCTCTGATTCCTTCATTCCTTCTCACATGGAAGCACGAACCTGTCAATCAGACAGGATTGCAATTTCATAAATATTCAAATAATGTACATAACAATTTCACTGGAAAAAAATGGAATCACAATTGTAACAGCTTTGAAGATTTGCTTCCTTCAATTCATAATGGCTAATTTTGGCATGTTAGCCATTGGTCTTTGCCTTGCCTTCCCCTCTTCCAAACTTTTTAGTTGGTTAATTAGTTCATGTCAGTCTGTTCCATGTTACCACCAAAGACCAAAACCAAGTCAGCCTAGCAATGATTAGATTAAAATAAATTCACATTTCAGATATAATTGTATAATCCCTTCCTTCACCTTGTTCATATTTCCTATGTTAGATCTTGTTACATATACAGCTAACAGCTTGATAAGTTGACTGTTGAATCTGTAACTGATCAAGTTTATAAATCCCGAAGAGTTGACCTCTGAAACCCATATGCAGAGAGATCGATAGGCAGGCCATAGTAATTAGACTGTCAGAAACTTAATTCTTCACTTAGCTTTGTAGTCTGTGTTTTATTTGGTCGGTAACACAAGGCAGTTAGCCATGTTTCCAGGGCTACAAGTCTGTAACTTCCATGGCTTGAAGCTCCAAAGACTGGTCCCTGGTTTGGAAGATAGGAAAACTCCCCTTCGGAAAAGGATTATAGAAACAAAGAGAGAGGGAAATGGGAATCAGACAGGAGCAAAGCCTCCAGCTGCTAAAACAGGAAAATCATTAAAAAAATCCTTATTTTATTCATATTAAAGTCAAAATAATATCAACATGACAAGAAGATAACGCGTTTACTGTTCTGATTTATTTAAGATTTTATTTATGACATTAATTAAAGTAAATTTTCTTTTATTACCATAAATAATTTCTTAAAAATGGCCAAATCAGGCCTATCAATTTAGTTCTTTGTCACGTCAATAGAAATCTTTCAACTCAGGCATCGCTGGGTGGGTACTGGGACTGGTCAGAGATTGAATGCAGAACATAGATTTTTAAGCTTTGAGGGAAAAGAACAAATCATTTGCCAACCAAAAACCCACAAGTAGTGCAAAAAACCAGATAAAATGGGAGAGAAATTCCACAACCACTTGAGTTTTTTATGGGAAAAAAATATTACTCTACCTAATTAATGGCTTCTAACCTGTAAGGTTAGGTCAAAAAACTCAAAAGCTCAACGCTTTTCCTTTTAAAGAAGTCAATTGGATTATACTTCTTTCGTACCATCAAATAGAGTACTTATGTAAAACAGAGTTTTGTGTACATTTTTTGACTTATTTTGGGGTGGACTATAGCTTCTGGAGGACCTGAAAACGAGTTTGGAATTAGAGAGATTATTGTTTAGTCAAAGTGTTGCCATTTTTGCATATACGGTGGTTGGTGAAAGATTTGCCTCACTTGTTTATTTCCCATTCTCTAATTGAGGCAGAATTATATTAATATTATGCTATAAAAGATTTTTCGAAATCACTGAAAAAAAAAAAGAGAGTATTTTTTTCACATGAAATTTTGTTGAAATCTATTGAAAATCTCAAAATAAAACCTTTATTTTATAGTGAGTTTTGCTTAACAAAAGATAAACAAAATTAATGGAGTGTACCTAATGATTTTTTTTTTTTTGAAAGGCTGGAGTGTACCTAATGATTAAGTATATGTTTAACAACAATTAGCTGTCAAAGGATCCTACTGATTTCATGTCATTGAAAAAGTCTTAAGTGCCGCTCCAAACTCATTCTTGCTAAGTAATTTGGTCACCAAATCTTCCATTTCACCTTCAATCTCAAATTTTTGTATCAACATAATTTAGTGCCTTTTTCTGAAAACCTAGGCCATGTGATGAAAGGCAAATGGAAATATAAAGAAAAAAAAACAAACAACCAAAGGGTTTGATTATATGTCTGTTGGGACCCCATAATTTTTTTCCCCTACAATATCAGCTTAATTTGCGGTGTGAATAGAAATTTAGGTATATGAACTCGGCAAGGAATATGGCTTGTAATATGTAATGAAGCCCTTTGCTTCGGCTAATCATCATGGGAAAATGCTACCAAGTATTTTGTTTTTGAGGCAGTCTTGAACATAAGCTATAACCCATCAATCATCATCATTTTCGTCAAAGTATGAAAGGTAAATGTTTGGCTTTGGCAAGACAATGGACACCAAAAGAAAAGGAGAGAAAGCTCGCACACACACACACACCAGAAAAATTAAAAAAATAAAAAATGCTAAAGTGACATAGTAAATGAATTGAAGCTAGTTATGGCTATTGTAAAAGTATCCCATGATAAAGCTTTCCTCTTCAAATGGAGAAAGAAAACAAACTACAGTGATCATGGGCAAGTAGGTAAACAAATGGAAAATCATTTACTGCACGTGTATGAAATTCAAAAGTGTCTTAAATTGTGCAGTAAAACAAGGTGCAGTCCATTAGACCAGACATGGCACCAACATCAACTAGTTTTCAAAATTTCACAATCAATGCCCGGGATTTTTGCAAGTTATTATCGGAGAAAGATGGTAGATGCAATAAAATCAAGCAACTAAGAGGGAAAAAGAAAGGAAAAGAAAACGACGAACATGGAAATTTTTTTATCTTCTTTCTCTTGATTAGTAGCCGTAACTGTGATATATATATACATACATATATATGTGTATATATACTGTACTCAGATACATAGATCAAACAAGGAAAAAAAAAAAAGATTGTAAGATTGTTAATGCTCTCTGCTGTATAGTCTATGAACACCTCCTCCCACCCTTCTCTTGATCATCTGCCAGAGAGATCTTAATTTTAACACTCAGATCTCTGTTCTCCTAAGTTCTATGGCATCATTGAAGCTAAAAATCTCAGCCCAGAAAGGGAAAAGGACCCAGCAAAAAAAAAAGGATTTATTGTAGAACTTAAACCAAAATTCTAAGACTCCAAAGCAAAGGGTGTTTGCAGTAGATCATAAGGAGCCCATAAAGCATCCAAAGGGCAAGGCCGGTTGGCATCTAGTCTCACCCAAGGCTTTCCTTTCCCACTCCAATGCAACAAACTAACAGGACCAGGATGCAAATCCCTACATAATCCTCTATAATTATCCCCTCCGAGCCCATGTTGGTTCCATCTGTGATCAACAGGCGCTATGTTCCCTGCAAAGACAAGCAAAAACGGTGGCAAAGACCCCAACTCATAGATCCTCATTCTCTTTTGAAGCTCCATCCATTCAATTATCTTTGTAGTGTAATCTCCTTCACGCCATCTTTGCAAGTCTATCACCATAACCCCGGTGTTAAAATAACAAGCTTTGCGTCCAGCAAATGTTAAAGACAATGTAGGGTTGGACCAGAAGGTTGGGGTGAAGTAGAAAGTGAAGTTGGCGTTGCAGTACTCGGGTGCAGCTAAAACCGAGTTGTCTCCAAGTGGAGTTGCGGCGAGTTTAGCAATGTCATCGACGAGAACGAGGTCGGAGTCTAAGTAAACGACGTGGTGGAGACATGGAGGGAGGATGTTGGCGAGGTAGTTGCGGGCGTAGTTGAGAGGGCAGTCCAGTGCCGAGCGGATGGAGGTGGAAATGAGGCCTGAGACGGCAGAGGAGTCGTAAGGGTAGATTTGGAATTTAAGGGAAGGGAAGGAGTGGGAGATTGTGTGACGGAGGTGGTGGTGGTTGGCCGTGGAGGAGGCAATGAAGTGGAAGAGGATGTTTTGAGGGCAGGAAGAGTGCTGAAGGACGGAGAGAATGGCAGCCATTGAACCACGTAAGTAGGCCGCGTCTAGGGTCATTGCCACATGAACAGCTTCATCGGAGCACATATCGTTGGCGCCACTACTGTCAAGGGAGGGGCAGCTCGGAGAGTTATAAAATTGTGGGGCTTCTTTGAATCTATGGTAAGTGGTAGTAGCGGCAGCATTGGTGGCCGAGACGAGGACGAAGAGTAGGAGGAGGAGGAGGTGATGGTGTCGGTGGAGGTGATGTGGTGGGAATAGTGCAAGTTTGGACATTTTCGTGGTGGGAAGGGAAGAGGATATTACAAATTAGGAAGAGTTGGAAGAGCCAGATTGTGGGTTTTAACCTTTTTTTTCAGATTGGGGAGGGGGACACATCAATGATTTCTACTTCCTGTCCTTTGAACCCACGTTGGCTGAAAAAAGGGTGCTGCTAGGAAGCCAAGGCAAAAGGTTTTTGAACCATTAATTTAGTCTTTGCCTTCACATTTCTTTCTACCATTTTTAAACTTGCTACTCTCATTCTCCTTTTTCTTTGACACAAACTGTTTAGTATTTTAATGGGGTCTCAAACAGGGTATACCATATCCAATCTTTACAGAGAATGTACGAATACTTTTATATCTTATGTTCAAATTTTGGTATGCTTTTACTCTTGAAATAAAGATCTGCTATTTTAAATGTGGTAAAACTTTGAAGAATTTGCCAATATCTGCCAATTTAGGACTTAGTTTTTTTACTGTAAAAACCAACAAAGGACAGATTATTTAACTTGGGTTTTCCTCCAAGATCTTACAATGACTTACCAACGATTTGGTTGAGCCATCCACGTCTAGGAAAGCTCCAGCACAGCACTTTGCCTTTGAATCTAAGGATTTGCTTCAGTGGAAGCATGATCCATGTTTGTCAGCTTTTTTGTTGCGTATCCTCAACCGTGTATTTCCCTCTTTTACCTTCTTCATTAACATTTGGCTTAATTTTGATGGGATAATCAAACCCAAACTCTTGATTTTGATGGCTTCAGTTCTCTGATTGGAGAACTGATTTTTTTTTCCCTGATTTGATCCTGATATTCCGTGGAGCATTTAATGCAGAGGCCAACCTGTGCCTATTCGTGTCTCATGGTTAAAGGCACTGAAGCAATTCAATTAACTAAAATTAATGTAAAAAATATATATATATAAATATAAAATAAGGACACATCACCTTATTGTACGGCCAGTTCTGCTTCGACACTTAGTCGGCGGTTGAGAGAGAACAAAAATGAAAGATGCCACGTAGCTGAAACGAGGTGGGTCCATGCAGTGCCACCTAAGCAAGACATGGAGGGGAAAAAGATGGGTCCCATTGTTGGAAAGATTATTGTGTTAAATAATGGATAGGGACATGGAAACTAGAAATTGGTGGAAAGTGCTTCCCTAACGACACATTTTGCCCTTCCATCTCTCCTTATCTAACTTGTGATTGTGTGACGATATGAGGTCCTGACAGGGGCTTCCCTTGTTGCTTAGATATAAAAGAAAATGGCTTCTAGTTTTGGCCATAGATTTTGATCCACCATCTTCCATAAATATAATAATAATAATAATAATAATTTCTAGTTTTTCTCTTATATGATATAAGTGGAAAACTCATAGCTTGTGATATGGGCAATGATCCAAGAGATCCTCTTCCTAAGTTACAATTAATTTCATCTTCCTCTCAAACCCTACGATAGCCCACAAACCATTCTCTACCCCTATTTGCTTCTTCTCCCTATCCGCTTGTGACAACGATAAGCTTGTTCACAAATATATAGTCATATAAGTTTGAATGCAACTATGCATGATTATATTTAATGTATTCAAACATATAAATTAAATTACTCTTGAAAATAAATGAATTCATCAACATTGCTTGAAAATAATTTTTCAATAGTGATAATCAAATATTGTACATAAATCACTTTACATTTCAAAAAAAAAAGAATTACGTATTTAAAAATTGAGTATATTTTATATAATTAATTTTAATATAAAACTTGGGATAAGAATAGTTAAAGGCATCTTACCATTTACTTGTCTAAATGAGGTTTCTAGCATTATTAAAACAAAAACCATATAGGCAAGAATGCTTTCCTTTAACAAGCTACTCTTGTACCAGCAATGATAGTGTTCTTTAATGAAAGCCTTTTCCTCTTAGCAAACCAAAATTAAAAAGAGGAACGATCCAGGTTTATGTGAAGATTAAGAGAAATTAAATTAAAGGGGGGAAAATGGAAAAAAAAAAAAAAAGAAAGTAAGGGAGGAAACATCCTCAACTGTATATCATTGAATAGCATGTGCACCTCACATGCTCCTCAAATAAGTTATTTTGCCATTTATTAACAGAAATGATGGGAAATGCTTCCTCCTTTCATTATTAGAGTTTCATTGAAGCAAAATATTTAAAACCAAAGGAAGCATGTGCTACACATGGCAAACTCCACTTAAGTCCATACACGCCTTCCAATTATAAGGGTGACCCTGGCCCTCTTTCCCTCTCATTTTCTTTCCCCTTCCTTCCTCTTGCTACCAAAAAAATCGAACCCCATGCAATCCTTTTCCACTGATTGACATTACTCTTCTTCTGTCGGCCCTACTACTTGTTTATTATTTTGAAAACTATGTTGTACCTCTATATATATATATATATATATATCCGATTTCAATATCTTCAATTTTTTCTAAAATTTTATATACATTTAAAGATAAAATAAATAAAATGTAAAGTATAGAAAAATTGAAGATACATGTCTATAACTTTTCAATTCTACCTTTTTTCTTTCTTTCACATTTCTTTACCGTGGATTTACACTATATGGTGGCGTTTGGTACATTACAATGCAATGTGATTACAGGTAATGTGTTGCAAGAATATGTGATTACAGGGAAAATAACATTACAGTTTGGTATATAAGTAAAATAATGATTAAAATGTAGGGAAGATAACATTGCAGTGTTTGGTTTACAAGTACTTTAGTGGGAAGTAATGCTAATTGTCAAAATTACTCCTAATTATAAAAATATAAGTTTAATATATTTATATTTTTTATTATTAATTTTTATATAATATCATTTCTTAAATATATTTTTATATCATATCTTTTATTTTTATTATTATTATAATATTTTATATTTTATTTTTAATTATTTATATTTATATTATTAATTTTTATATAATATCATTTCTTAATATATTTTAATGTCATATATTTTATTTTTATTTATTATTTAAATTTTATTTTATTTTAATATATTTATATTTATATTATTATTTTTATATAATATCATATTTTTATATTAATTTTTAAAGTCATAATTTATTTTTATTATTATTATAATTTTATATATTTTTTTTATTTCTTTAATATATTTTTTATATTATATATTTTATTTTAATTTGTTTTATCTATTTATATAAATATTAATTTTTTATATTTATTTTATTTTAATTTTTTATTCTTATTTATATTTATTTTATTATAATATTATAAAATATTTTTAATAAGATAATAAATTGAAAGGTAAAATTGTCTTTAAGAACATTGCAGAGTGCAATGTAATGTGATTACATTGGTTTTGTACTGTAATCACATTACATTTATTGGCTGTAATGTGATTGCATTGCAATCTTACATTGCAGTGATCTGTTACAAAACAAACACTGCAATGTAATTTAATAAGTCACATTACATCCATGATACCAAACGTCACTGTATGTATTTTGCGTTGATGACAGCTGCGCCCACACCGTTTGTCACCGACAGCAGATGATGGGTGAAGAAGGAAAAGAAACTTAGCTTGAAGCGGCAATCCCAATATTATAGTACTCTCAAGTCTCAAGCTTTGTCTGTTTGCTAGTTATTGAGAGTACAATTTACATGGTACGCGTTATTCCAAAAGTCGTACGCTTCTTAGAGGTTTGGATTTTTTTTTTGTATTTCTAATATATGTAATACTTTCTTTTGCATTGTATGGTATTATAATAATAACATTAACGAATTGCCAACCGTGCCTTCCATTAATAAATGAAGTTCAAAGTTCTAACATTTTTTAATATATTTTTCTCAACTTTATTTCGACTTTTCCAGTGAATACCAGATGATATGTTAGCAATTTGAACTTGAAATTTGGTAAAAGTATTCTCGTTAAAGAAAAGTAGATTCCAAAGGCAGGATGGGAAACTAAGGAAAGGAGAAAATAAGACAGATTTAACAAGGTTTATACAAATTGACTCCCTCTCTCACAAAACAAGTAATCTTGGATGATATTTGGAGAGTGTTTTTTTAAACTAAAAGACTTAAAAATATTACGAATCAATTAAAGTATATATATATATATAGTTCATGTTAAATCTTTAAGGTAAATATTAAATTTAAAATTAATTAACGACAATTGAAGAGATGTGAATTTTTTTATCGTCACATATAAAAGTATAATAAACTTATCACATAACAACTTATTATGAAAAAAATGATAATAAAAGAATTTTATCGATTTTGATATTACATCAAAATTTTAAATAAACATCTAACTTAATCAGTTAATAATAAGTAAAACGACTCTTATTATATTTATATTTTCAACTTTTTTAAATTTTAATAAAGTTTAGATTTGTTTATCTCTATTTTAATATATAGTTTGATTTATTAGATAGATAATATTCTTGAATTAAAAGGACAAAAAGTTTGGGAGGGTACAGGAATTAAAGTTCCATTGACAGCCCGCAATATTGAAGAGGCTTATATCTTTGACACGACAAGCTGGCGAAATGGTCCATTTCAGTGACTTCCATTCAAAAACTAGTTGCAGAGAAGCTTAAATGCATCCGCACAGTAACTTTGGCAAGGGCCCGCCATTGAAGAATACATATCAAAGAAACCGTACATCTAAAAGATACAGATATGGAAAATTATGAGTCAAAGAAAGACTGGAATTGAACCACACGGTGTTACGGTGGAAGAAGAGATGGACAGCAGCCTGCTCCCCAAGCGTTTACTCGAAATTCCCCCGTCCTTTCCATTGATTTTGACACGGTTTGGTGCATGGCATGGAATGGAAAATTGCTCTTGAAATATCGATCCAATGTGAACCAGCTGACCTTTTTGACAAATATACATTGCAAGTAAACTGAAAGAACAAAAAGTCACATGATGGGGGAACCTGCATAGCTACATAAATAAACCTAACAGAGGACTCAATTAAACACATCTAGAGAGGAAGTTCATGACGCCATTTTCTGACTCAGGGCTATCTTGGTCTTTCATTTTTGTGAATATTTCTATCAATGTGGCCGCCAATTAATTAAGCTTGAATTTAAGAACAAGGATGCTTTACATGAGTGCTTTATCGTTATTCGTTAAACTTGTGCTGGGCTAATAATAGGATTCCGCACAAGAAATTTCCTGGATGCTACTATTTTCTTAGACCCATCCTTTCCAATGGTCCCAGCTTTTCCAGAAAAATCGAGTTCAACTCAAAATTAGTTAATAATAGATTAAGAGACTCTTAATTTAATTGATGTGATATAAAACATCTTTTATCTTCATTTCAATATTCTCTATCACGTACAAGTGACACAAATTTATCAGGTGAAGCTGAAGATGAAAACTTACGGTCCATGAGCATAACATAACCTTTGACAAGGGCAACAGACCCTTCAACTGCTGGGTATAAAGAATTTATTCGTTTCCATGTGGTAGGAGAGGAAGTGCTTGGCCGTAGTTAAAGTGCTCGATTTCAAGCATTAGACTGAATCTGTTACGCACTTCTTTTCTCAACCACGGCAATGCGAAATCCAGACATTGAATCCGAGCAATAAATATCCCTAGTGCAAGACAGTGATCTTTTGACGTTGGAACTACGTGCAGAATCGATGTTTCAAAGGACCAACTTTATTAAGATTTCATTTTTCTCTGTACTTGAGATAACAATAAATACGTTTCAGGAATTCCTACCACCAGGGCCATGGTTCGATGAATGAATCGCTTGAGCTATTATGTGTTCCCTGCCCTACCATGTGGATACACATATCGGTCTCCCACTAAATGCAAACATCAGAACAGTCCATGATTCAACAAAGTTGTGGCATAAAAAAAAAACACTAGATATCCGAAACTTAGTTTCAAGTTTGAACATGAGTGCTTATGCTAGGAATTTTCCTCGTGTTAAAATTGAGAAAAAAGGCAAGGGGAGACACCTAGCTTTGATGAACACGGAATTGTTGCAGTCTCGCAGACACACACAAGCATTTGCGGACAGCCCACGCTACAAACTTACAAACATTTAGGGCTGGCATTTCCCCACTAGCAGCAAGTCAGTTCACTATCATGGCCCATTCGATACCATGTTTATGTAACCACATATTGTTGTTACAGACAACCCAATCCGAGCCTGTTGCTCGATTTTGGTTAGATGAATTTGTGTTCGATCAAACGACGTCCATTGTTTCTTAAGAAGCAAGAACTATATTTGAGTGCCAGACACAAGCTCGTTTCCAATATAAAAAAATCTGATAAATCCAGAATATCCAATAATTGGCTAATCAGAGACCTATATCCATGTCCACCACCGATAGTGTCCAATAATTGGATGACACAGACAGGAAAACAATTGTTCCAGTTTGACTTAAAAACAGCGTAATAATGCCTCAGGATTTGAGTTTGATCTGATAAATTAAAGTATGATGTTTGACTTAATAATGAATTAATGATCTCAGACTCCAGTAAAAGTATTTCCAAAAGCTTAAACCAGCCACTAGTCAATAAACCTACTGATGTGGAGGAAGTTTTCATTATCAAAAGGGTGCTCCAGAGAAGGTGAATCCAAAAAAAGGGAAAAAAAAATGGTCAGTGCAACAATATATCTGGGGACAATAGCCAAAGGAGAAACAGTTTGCCAGCCTTAAAAAGCATTAACATCAAAAAATGACTTTCTCTCCATTGACAACAATATTTCTCAGGACATGTCACCTGTTTCCAACTCTGTTATTGGACAAGATGTTGGCTGCAATTAGCATCCCACGTAGAACATAACATTTTCACTTATACACGAACAAGAACAATTACCTCTCCATGCCACAGTTTCAAAAGCTAAGCTCAATCATTTCTTCAACTGCAAGTGAATCATATTATAGTAACCGGCTTTGGAACAGGCAAACAACACAATGTCTCCATGTATAAAGAAAACTTTGACCAGTTTATTTTGAAAAGAGAAATTAAGACAGGTATAAGTTGTTGCCGATGCCAAATGAAACAAAAGTGAAAGCATCATATGGGCAAGTTTTTGTCAAGCACAAAACATAATCACCAATGAAGCTTGCATATTTACAGGCACGGAAACCAAATAAGGAGCATTGACTAAGCTTAGATGGAAACTAATTCACCAATAAAGCAGAGCAAGGACCACAAAGACCCCGATCAACAAAAGAAGATTCTTCAAAACATTATCTGCTTGCTGTCCTCGAGTCGTTGGCTGGGGAAATCCTTGAGCATGACCACCATGAAATGAATTGAAGCCATAAGGAAATCCTGAAGTCGTTCCATACACAGTAGCATCTGGAAATCCATGAAACTGAATGTTAAACAAGGATGGCAATAGGCCTCCAAAACCCATCGTGAAGTTACCAATCCTTGCAGTTGCCATGGGAACAAAACCCCCCATTAGTCCAAAACCATAATTGGCAAACTGATTTGTTTCCTGGGGAGGAGGAGCAGTTGCTGGTCTTTGCCCAGCAGGGCGGTTTGGGATTTCCATGCCTGGATATGATTTTGAACGCGGATCAGTCTGGTTTTTGCCCCTGCCGTAAAGAGGAACGAGTTTTTCCTCTTGTATGAGGGCCTTGCAGACCGGGCATTCTTGACAATGCGAGTGATGATGGAGCCATCTGTATAGGCATGGCCAACAGAAGAGATGGCCACAAAGAGTGACGATAGGATCTTGAGCTAATTCGAAGCAGATATTGCATTCAAAATCACCCGCATCATTAGCATTATTACTACCCGAGCAAGATGGACTTGGGGGCGGTATGCTTGTTGATTCCCCAAACCCATTCGCCATCCCTTGCACACCTAACACAATAAATCAACGAAATCATAGATTAATCAAAACAATGCGGAAAAATACACAATTAAAAGACGCTTAAATCCAAAATTCAAGTTCTGGAATCCAAATCACAACTTTCAATCAACCAAATAAGCTCAGCTTAAAAGCCATTCCCAATTTCTTGAAAAAAAACCCTAGAAAATTTTAGATGCAACTAATCACATACCATTAAACTCCTAAAATTCGAATCTTTTTTTAAATAGTTCATCAAATTATCCCATAAACGACATTAATCCAAAAAATTTTATTAGTCTAAAAAGGAAATCTCTAATCTGAATTCAGAAAAATAAATCAAATCAAAATAATTTTTTTCTATTCGAAATCAAAATCAATTCAAAACCCAGAAACAATAAGATCGCATACATTATAAATCAACACAACAACATATTTAAGATCAAAGAATTGGGCCCAAGAAAAAAAAAACTAACCTGAGAATTGAAGGAACTGAATGGATCAAAGTTTATTTTTCTTTTGTTTTGTTAAATTTTTGGGAAGGGATGGAGTCAAGGGGGAGATAGGTATTAATGGGAAGTTAGGCAATTCGGGGAAGATTCGAGGGTTTTCAAATTCTTCCTTCTTGTTTCGTCTAAGCCCAATTTGGGGTAGGAAGTGGTAAATTGGAGAATTTTTTGTAATTTTATATCGGAAAAAATGCAAAAGAAAATCAGTGATTGGGCCACGTGGTATTTCACCTACTTTTCGCTTGGAATATTTTGGTAAATTGCAATGACAGAGGAAAAAAAAAAAGGATTTGACTTTCATCTTTGCACAACTTAAAATTCGATTTAGTCCTCCAATAATAAAAAAAAATAATTTCAATTAAATGAAAATAAAAAATTATAAGTGTGTTAGTATATTATTTGAAGAAATAGATTGAAATTTTAGATCGTTTTAAGTGTTAAGATAATTATATAAATTATTTAATTAGAATTATTATATAATATTATTATTTAATTAGAATTATATTATAATATTCTGTTAGTTAATAAGAGCTAAATTATGAATAAGATTAATTTTATATATAACCATAAATAATATAAATTTTTTTGTAAAATATACAATTTTATATAGTACAAGTTATTTTTTTTTCTTGTAACTTTAAATAATAAAAATATTTTCCAAATTACATTTATATATGTAACTAAGTCGTATTCTTTTATTGAATTTAAATTTTTATTGATTGATTTGTATTTACATGAATATTTAATTTTAACTCAAAAAATTAATAATTATGAAATTCAGTGTTAATAAATATTTTTATTTTTGTGGTTTATGATGTGATAATTAATCAAAATAAATCATATAGGTCTGGACAGAAAAAATTAATTGATTTTACGTCTTACGGTGATTAATTTAAGATCAAAGATTTAAATGAATGCTGATCAAAAGATAAAATTTTTTTTTGATATAATAAAAAATAAAAGTTTAGCTTCATAATGGACATAAGTCCAGAGGTTTTTTATTATTTAAATCTTTTAGAAAAGGACTGAAGCTGATTTGACACTGCCTTTTGCCAGTAAAATTATACTTTGCTTGAAAAGTTGATTGAATGATAGGGAAATTGAATGGAAAAACACCCAACCCACCCAAATTAAAATGAATAATTAGGAAGAAAATGCCTTTTTCCTTTCAATCCCTGATTTCATTTTATTTTATGTGACCAAAAGTCGGCCCATAGCTTAGCCCAGAGCCTTAACCAGCCATTGGAAATAAACCATTACACCTCCTTCAACAACAATTTTTGTATACTATTTATTTCTTGAATAAATATTGCTGGAGTTATACAACAGAAAGTAAATTTTTTCCATTAATGAGCAATCCCATGATACAGTCTCTTTCAAAAGAAAGCAAGGCATCCTAGCAGTGTGGGAGAGAAGAAAAGTACAGTAAAAGAAAGGTAGATAGCAAATTTATGCTGCTTGAAATGAAACAGCATGCTCCTTTTGCATGACCCTGAACTGCTGAAACAACTGTTTATTTTACTGCTTGATTAGAGAGCTGAGTGTTAGGTCGGTTGGCACAAAATAATAGACTTTCTTGCACAGGTAAACGACCACCTCAGGCAGGAAATTCAGTTCCACCTGACCCTATTTTAATAACTTAGTCTTAACTCTCACTGTTCTTTGCCATTTTTCTAAGCCAATATTTGGTATGGCATTGGCAAAGCTGACATTCCATAGTCTACGGTGTTCTACAAGCAATCTTCTTTATATCTTTTTTCTTGTTTTAAATTCTTACTGTCTCAGTCTGGGTAGGTGAAGCACAAAAACATTGAAGGGAAACTATGATTGACTTCATGTAATTGAATATTATTAGTTACGATCAAAAGTCTTGTACGGACTCTGTTTACTGCTCATTAGTCTCATTCATCATCACATAATTTATCATAATCCGTTTGGTTTTTGCTTAAAAATTTTGTTATCTGAAGTTTAGAGCTTGATCAGGTTCACCGAAAACTTAATTTGTTAAGACTTTGCTGGAGGATTTTATTCCCATTTTTTGTGAATTTTGGACAGAATGAGACAAGAAGGTAAAATGTGCATCACGGCATTACCTCCTCCACCATGATTCCAGTCATTGGAAACTATAGAGGTTGCTATGCTTGTGGCTTGTCCATTCTTTTCAAAGTCTTCAACCAAATGTACCTTTCTCATCAAAACAGGAGGACCCCGTATGGTAAACGCCATTATAATTGTAAAGCAATTTTGCTTTTACAGAGGTTCTCTTTATTAGTCTACAAACAACTGCTCCATTCCTGTCAATATCATTCAATTCGGTTCGTTTCGCCCTTTTTAATGAAACTTTTGCAATCTCAAATGGTGACATCTGTTATCTGATCAATAACAATTATTGAAACTTGAAAATTGTTGTTTCACGATTATCACGTTCAATGTATGGGGTTCTTCTACATTTGGGACGACCTTTTTCTTCTCTTTAATTCAATGAAAGATATTACTCATATCTTTATCTATTAATCTACATATTTATGTTGTCGTTCAACTCATAACCTATTAATCGCTATATCGTCAATATATCTATAACTAGATATGAATCGTGTTTACCTGTTAATTGGTGCCAACATCTTAAAAGCAATTTTAAGTAACTTGTTTGAAGAGATTTTCTCATCCTTTGCCTCTCCAATTCTCTCAAATTCATGGATAAATAAACAAAATGATAGCTACAAGACGACGACCAAGAAGAGGACCCCATTTCGTTCATAAGCTTCAAATATTGTTCAGAGGAAATTGATTGCAAACTTGAAAAGAGAAAAAAAGCTACAACCATATGTCAAAACAAAGCAGTACTCTTGGACAAAATCCAAGCATAAGATCATAAAAGCAGTGATCTTTTGCTAATTTGGTGGGAAAGTTGGGATGATTACATGCCCTTTAATTTGCTATACTAATTAATTAGGTTGATGAATTTCATCAAAGAAATCCTACGATTCCAATAATGCCATATGTCCCACAAATGTTCGATTCATAAAAAATACTATCAAAAAAAAAAACGAAAAGAAACAGTTTGGAGGATCGAAATT
Organism: Theobroma umbraticum; assembly: GCF_002168275.2. Lineage (NCBI taxonomy): Eukaryota > Viridiplantae > Streptophyta > Magnoliopsida > Malvales > Malvaceae > Theobroma > Theobroma umbraticum. The sequence goes on along the minus strand of NW_018397255.1, from coordinate 1,630,811 downwards.
GATCAATAGCAGCCAAGAAACTATTTTGACAGGGACAGCATGAATTTCTTGAGTTCCTATAATTGTCATCAGGTTCCTTCCTCTGTCATTTTTTTTCTTTTATTTGTTTTAATTTGGATATTCTATTCTACAATTATCGATTTTTATGATATAAAGACAAGTATTGAGATCCTTCTTTCCAAAAAAATAAGATATTATGAAATTTCTTAGTTATCAATAATTTAATTGTACTTGAATGTATGATTTTCCGTATAATAGATATATATATATCTTTTTATTTCAAAAAATTGATTGGATTCTCTTATTTTTTGAATAAAAAAATAATTTAACTATCAAAGGAAGATCACTAGCTAGCTAGTTCTCGACTGATCAAATTGAAAGAAGATCCAAGTAAATAGCTGACATAATGGTCATATGATTAATTATATATATATATATATATATATATAGTAATTATCAAGAGATCAAATTACAAGGACAATGTAAGCTAATCGTACAGCATATGTTTAATCTTACCGTGATGTCATGCATGAACCGACTATATGCCTTCTTTTCCTGAGCGTTGGCTGTTTAAATAACTAACGCAAGCTCAGACACACGAAAATCATATTCATAAAAACTATTGGCCACACACAAGCATTACCTGAAAGGATTATTTAAGAAAATCTTCTACTTTCTAGCCGACCTTTTTTATAAACAAATCAGGGAAACCTTCTTTCCAAGCCAGTAACAAGTTGATGCTAAGATTTAGACATAATGAACTCTAGAGATGTTAACAGCCTCTCCTGGCCAAAAGATCAGCAACTCAATCAGCCTCTCGATATGGCATAGCAGCAGTTTTTTTTTAATTAAAAAAAAAAGAATTTAAATTTTATTTTTTAAATAAAAAAATTATGTATTAACTAATGAATCAAATACTCAGATATAACATAATAGCAGTTTAACCTGCACAAAAGGAAATAAGATAGTGAAAGCATTAGAGCATTAAACTCATTGGTTGATGTATGATCTTCCTACTTAAATAGTAGTGTTCGAATCTCCCCTTCCCTAATTATATATATATATATATATATATATATATATATATATAAGATAGTGAAAGCATTCACTGAGGAGGGTTTTGCAGCAGAGGATAATCGATCATTCTCCTGCATTAAAAAGATAAAAACCATTGGAAAATCATTTCCAAGTGAGTCACATGCTGTAACGACCCAAGTCTAATCACTAGACCAATAACTTTTTTGGCCTAAATCAAGTGATCCTCAAAAGCTTAAGCTCAAGTTGCTAATAGTAGTAAACTTGGATTGTTATATAGGTCTTAACAATCACATTTACATCAGATGTGGGATGTTGGGTATCACAATCTCACCCACTCAAATACTTGATGTCCACAGGATCAAGACCTCACCAAAATAATGTGAAAACTCACATCGGAGTGGCGGTCACACATCACATCCACAGGACTAAGATTTCACCAGAGCAATGTGAAAGCTCACATCGAACTAGCGCAGGCTTTGATACCATTTGTGAAAGATCTCACCTCTGGATCTTGGTTCTATGGATGTGATGTGTGGCTTTGATGAGGATATCAAGGATTAGAGTGGGTAGGATTGCGATATCCAACATCCCACATCTGGTATGAATGTGATTGTTAAGACCTATATAACAATCCAAGTATACTACTAGTAGTAACTTGAGCTTAAGTTTTTTAGGGTCACGTGATTTATGCCCAAAGAGTTGTTGGGTCAGTGGTTGGACATATGTCGTTACAAATGGTATCAGAGCTTGCACCAGTCCGATGTGAGCTTCACATTGCTCTGATGAGATCTTGGACCTATGGATGTGAACATTGATCTCATGTGAGCTTCACATTGCTTTGATGAGATCTTGGACCTATGGATGTGAACATTGCTCTGATGAGATCTCAGACTTGTGGATTCTGATGAGATCTTGAACTTGTGGATGTGATGTCTGGCCTTGATGAAAACATCAAGGATTTGAGTGGGTGGCATTATGATACCCAACATCTTACATCTGATGTGAATGTGATTATTAAGACCTATATAATAATTCAAGTCTACTACTACTAGTAACTCAATAATAACTTGAGCTTAAACTTTTAAGGGCCACGTGCACATGGTTGAGACTCAAAGAGTTGCTGGACTAGTAGTTAGACTTGGAATAACTTGAGCTTAAGCTTTTAAGGGCCACGTGCACGTGGTTTAGACTCAAAGAGTTGTTGGACCAGTAGTTAGACTTGGATCGTTACACATGCAAAGGACGAGCTAGTAGTTAGACTTGGATCGTTACACATGCAAAGGACAAGCCAACAGCAAACCCTCCTTCAGTACCTAAAATTGAACAACATTTGTTAGAGCAAAGGGTCAACATAGGGCAACTATAGGGACCTTTTGTTTGTTTATCATCATTAATAAGTGAAAGGGTAAAATACTTTGATCTTTTTAAATTTTGATCAAAATTATATAGAGATACATTAGTTTTCAAAAATTGACACTCTGTCTCAAAAAAATTTTCACTAAATTTAGACTCAAAGAGTTGCTAGACCTGTAGTTAGACTTGGATCGTTACACATGCAAAGGACGAGCTAGTAGTTAGACTTGGATCGTTACACATGCAAAGGACAAGCCAACAGCAAACCCTCCTTCAGTACTTAATATTGAACAACATTTGTTAGAGCAAAAGGTCAACATAGGGCAACTATAGGGACCTTTTGTTTGTTTATCATCATTAATAAGTGAAAGAGTAAAACACCTTGATCTTTTTAAATTTTGACTTGATCTTTTTAAATTTTGATCGAAATTATATAGAGGTACATTACTTTTTCAAAAATTGACACTCTGTCTCAAAAAAATTTTTCACTAAACATATAAGTTTAACCGTTAGTCAACCGCTAATATTTCCATTAATTTATTGACGTGACAAGGGTAAAAAGATCATTTTATCTTGAGTTTTTTTTATAAATAGTTCCCATGCATAAAACGTTTCTGAAAATAGACTTTCTCATAATTTTAATTGTTTTTAGTCAATAGAATTAAAATTTTGATAAAATTACCTTTAATTAAATTGACTCATTTGTTTGGCTTCGCGCTTCAACTCGAAACCTTTTAACGGGTCAAGTATGTTTAAGTTTGTGCCTCAAGCCAACTAATATTCTATAAGCTTTCTTCCCCAGAGCATTTATCTCTAGAGTATTCCTTACCAGAAAAAAAACGTTTAAGTATTTTTAGCTTTTTGGAGTAATTTTTTATACACGAAGACAACTTTTGAACATTTTGAGCATTTTTAAGCATTTTGGAATTATTTTTGATATATGAAGAAAAACCTTTGAGCATTTTGAACATTCTTTATCGAGTAGGCATATTCGTTAATTATGTTGTTAATGGAATATGGTATATTGTTTGAAGTTGTTGATCTTATTAAATGGAATTTAGTAGTTTTTTTTGTTTTTAAATATTGCATAATCAATTTTTAGGTATTATGTTGCTAATTTTTTAGGTATTGTGTTGCTAATTTTTAGGTATTGTGTGACTGATTTTGAAAATTATTTGATTAATTTTTAAATATTACGTAACTAATTTTTAAGTATTGCATGACTGGTTGACATGACATTTGCGCGAATAGTTGATAAGTATTACGTGACTTGTTAGTAAAACATTGTGTGGCTTAAACATTATTTAAAAATTAGTTACACAATACCTAAAAACTAGTCACATAATACCTAAAAACCAATCACACAATGATTAAGTTACGTAATACCTAAAACTCAATTTCACAATACTTAAAAATTAGTGACACAATACATAAAAACCAGTAATATAATATCTAATAACTAATTGATTTACCTGCTCGCAGTTAGGTTTAAGTTATCAAAATCATGCAGTGTTTTAATGTACAGATATGTCTAATCAATTTCAAATTCTCAACTTTGAGATTCTATAAATAAATCAATAAATTCAAGAACCTAAAACACATTTTTTTTTTAAGCCATGAAATTGTGCATTTCATAAAAGAAATATTACAAAACTCCATAACTTTCCAAAGCAAGACAAATATATACTTATCGAGAGGAGCTTGCTCACGCCCCTTATGCAAAACAAAATATACTCTCTTTACAAAATATTCTCTGAACAATTTTAAATCAAAATCTTATAAAAAGAAACAAAATCTCCAATAAATATGTTTAGCAATTATCCGAATCTCAGATACAATAAAACCATAAATCATCATAAAACTCATCAAACATGCTTTAGTTGTTATTTCTCTCTGAACCTATCATCTTAACTAATTCAATCCAACTCATTAACACATGTATTTCCGTCGCAACCCACGTTTCTTTCCTTTTTGCCACTAGGAAAAGGCTGGCCAAGCTGTTGACCCCTCTTTGTCACATCACTCGTTAAAGTTTACTGTGAAAGGCTTTTTCTTTATTCTAATATCCTGGAAATCTTCATTCTTTAAGGAAATCAAAAGCATAATGTAAATGTGCTAATTGATATTGTTTCGTCCGCATTTGGAAATTGAAAACTTTCAAAACTTTAACAAAGGCATCACTAATCCAGCAAAATTTCTTTACTGTTCTTCTTTACTTCCTGCTTTTTTGAAAGAATAAATTAAAAGATATTACATAATTATTACTCGCGTACTTCACTTTTGTAAACGTTTAACTCGTTACAACATGAAATGCAAAGGAGTGAATTTGACATATATTTCTTTATAAAAGTACATACCATTTTAAAAAATACCTTAAGGTAGTGGCACGTTGTCTAATTAAAATCACACAAACATCCATATTTTTTCTTATTCCTTTGCAAATTCAACCAACAACAATATTGGTATTACAAATATTTTAATTTGAATCCAAATTCTTTTTATTATATTGCACCTAATTTCTTCGAAAATAAAAATTATGTGCGTATTCTTATTACTTTTATGCATACCCGAATTTGTAAATATTGTTATTTTCATTTTAAGATTCGAAAAATGTAATTAATTAATACTCTAAAAATAATAAAATTGGTTAGTCTTGACTAAAAAACAAAGGTTAGAAGTCACACGTGTAAGTGCGACCAGTCACACGTGCATCAAATCAGTTCAGACCACCTCATACGACAACAAACTCACTCCCGGAGTAGAAGAGTTCATGGCAACCAGACGTTCACGTCCCCTCTACCCAATTTAATCGTCCCCCTCTCTCTTTGTCGAAAACCCCTTAATTTTCAGCTTCAAATACAAACTTCTTTATTCTTCCTTAAAAAGAACTCTGAGACCATGTAAAATAGCCATCCAGGCTCAGCATCGACCCTTCGACGATCTTCCGCCGCTATGACCGGCGTCGCCTACTACCTCTCCCAACACCCTTCCATAATCACCTTCCGTTGGAGCCACACCCAATCATGGGGCTCCACCTGGTCATTCCTAGTCACATCCATCGCCCTTTACCTCGCCCTCTCTTCCCTCCTCCACCTCTTTTTATCCCTCCTCGTCAAACGTGGCAGGTCTGTTCCGCTCGGTCCAATCCCGGCCTTCCACAGCCTGCTCATGTCCCTGATCTCCGCCGTTATATTCGCCGGAATCCTCCTCTCCGCCGCCGCTGAAATCAAGGAAACCCGATGGTTCTGGCGCCGTTCCAAAACCCCATTCCAATGGCTCCTCTGTTTTCCTCTCGGAACCCGTCCCTCTGGGCGTGTCTTCTTCTGGTCCTACATCTTTTACCTCTCTCGTTTCCTCCACATGTTCCGGACGATCTTCATAATCTTCCGAACCCGAAAATTAACCTTTTTCTACCTCTTCAACAACTCCATATTGACGATCATGTCGTTCCTATGGCTAGAGTTTTCACAGTCGTTTCAGGTTTTGGCGATCCTGTTCACGACCCTGGTTTACGCAGCGGTTTATGGCTATAGATTCTGGACGGGAATAGGGTTACCAAGCGCTTGCTTTCCATTCGTTTTGAATTGCCAAATCCTGTTGTTAGGCTGCAACCTGGTCTGCCACGTCGGGGTCTTGACCTTGCATTTCATGAAAGGTGGGTGCAATGGAATTGGAGCCTGGGTTTTGAACTCGGTTCTGAATGGGGTTATTTTGTTACTGTTTTTGAAGTTTTATGTTCAGAGCAGAAGAAAAGATGGGAAACAAGCTAAGCTGAGGGAAACTGTCAAGGACAAAGATTTGTGAGTGGTGTAGGTTTTTTGGGGTTTTTTTTTTTTTCTTCGTCTTCAAAAAGATTGAACAACTTGTGTAATTAAATTTCTTTTTTTAATTTGAAACAAAAAAGAAAATAAGAAAATAAGGCCTATAAAGATATTATTATTATGTTAGTTGGTGCTTACAGAAAATCTATTTCGTTACACTAATTAGATGATTATTCTTCTCCTTCTCTCTTTTCTTTTGTCAATTGCTTTTTGCTTAGATTCCAACACTTGAATAATTAGAATTGTGATGCATTGATGCTATAAGTCTATTATACCCTAAGAAAGAACATCAAATTTAATTTCATATAACGGATGGATTGTTTTTAATTGAATACTGTCTTTAATTCCCAAGAAAACGATTACTATATAGGTAAAGTATTTCATTGACTGTGTGTTGCTCTCATGATTCTTTTCCCAAGCGGAACAATTAAGGAATATCCTTTGCTGGCTGCTGCACTAAGGCTGATGCTGCTAAAAATTGATTGTTTTGGCATCCAAAAATGGGAATCCTTCAGGGTTTCACCTTGATGATATAAAGGGTCAGTAACCAGCATGTCGAGGGGAGGGACCTCTCTTTTAAGTGTAGCAGACTCACCACTGATTCTTTGTGCAGTTTTCAGACTTGAGATGAAAGATCTTGGTAATTGAAATGCTGCCATAACAAGTTCCAATTTGCAGCGTGGAAGGCAAGGATTTTTTTGAAAGATCAAAGGGGTGAAATTGGACTTTCCTAAAATCCTTAAGTCAAGTTTGAGCAGTTCAAGAAACTATGGTACTCGACCCTATTTTGTATTCATTCGAACAATTTGGTATACATATTTGTGTTTTAAAAGAAAAGGGTCACTTTTCAGGCTGAAACTTCTAGCCAAGAGAGGATACCAAAAACAAAAGAGAAAGACAAAACGATCTTCATTGTAATTTTATTGGTAAATTATGAGATAAGGAAGCATTGAAATTCGTTTATCTCTATAAGCAGGAAAATGACAGTTGACAAAAATTCTTCAATCTCATCACTGCTTGACGAAAAGCCAGGCTCTGTGTTGTTTCAATCAAGGAGTTTAGGCCTCAACCCTCAAGCCGATACAGTATTGAATTCTATCTACCATGAATGGTCTCGGGTAAAGATAAAGGCTTTTTTTCTTTCTGGGAAAATAGTTGGGGAACAAGGAGAAGGGATTCCTGCTTGAGATCTTCAGGTTGGATGTGAAGTTGGAGCACCATTTAAAAAAGGATTGTCACACCTTAGATTGTTACAAGAACAAAGCAAAAAGCATGTTTCAATTTCATAGTAATACTAACAGTTAAATGATGGTATGAAAAGATTGCCATTCAAATTCTGTTCAAGCAATTCAATGAGCAAATTACAAACAAAAAATTATTTATATTTTGCCCCCAAGGAGCAACCAGATTTAGAAAACTTTGGGCAAAACCTGGTGAGTTAAAACCCAAACAAAAATCCTGACAGCATCACAAGGCTCTGGTCTGGATCAATCACAATTCAAGTGGGCTGGACTGTTAGAGTACAATTCTGAATCTATCCTTCTTTTCCCACTCTCTTTCAAGATGCTAGAACCAAAAAAGATGGATTGGCTCAGCCCTTAGCTGCTCCTCAACTAGACAATGAAATAAAATCTTCTTTCTTCCCCTAAATGCTCTCATCCTTTGCTAAAACCATAACTTAATCCTAAGTCCTTACATTATCAGGACAGAAAAAGAAAACAAAGATAGGTCAGCTATATGACATTTGATATGTTCCTCACTTACAAATTCACTACAGCTATAGGACTTCAATCATTGAGAAAGAAAGAAGGCTAATTGTTATATGTTACGCAATACTATAATTCTTTGAAAATTATAAGAGTACAGCCCAAGGTCTTTTTCGGCCCATAGTTCATATAACAAAGAAGAAGGAGGCCCAAATGAGCCGGGAAAGATAACAGAGAAGTGCCAATGCATCATACATACATTTAGGGAAAATAGATTAAAGGGGGAATTAAAAGATAAGAACCACTCACATAAAGGAAAAAAGAAAAAAAAAAAACAGAAAAGGTGAAATTGATGTTTGAACTTATAAGAATTTAACTAATTCAAGGAACCCATTTTCCTTTTTTTTTTTTTGCTATAATGAACCAATTTACAGCATATTAAGTCATCTAACATACACACATATTAAGAAAAATCCATGACAAAAAATATTCATTATTTAAGCCGAGGACAATGATTTTTCACCTCATAAAAATAATTTATAAAGTGCAATTTCATATTTGTGATGTTGTAACATGTTAAAGATATTTTAATTTGACAATTAATTTTGTAAAAATTTAAGTTAAGAATCCTAACATTGTGATAGCATAATATACAAAATTGATACAATAAACATCTACATAATAAATAGTTTACTTTGTTAAGAAAAATATTTATAAAAACTAGACTAAAATTGAACTCCAGTGAATATTGAAGCGAGATTGGAATCACTAGATTGATTAAAAATATTCTAGATAGTTTTTTATTTTACAATTGAAATTGTTGTTTTCCGAAATCATATATGTTAATTTCGCATCTCGTTGAGTCAAAAATGAAAAATAAAAAATTATAGGGGCCAAATTTGACTTGCATTTAACTTTTTAAGGGGCCAAATTATAATTTTTAATTTTCGCAAAAGCAAAATTACGTATCTTATAAAGGGTATATGAACAATTTTAGGAACTTTGGGGTTTGCGGCGCGACGGCCCAGCCCCGCCGCCTCGCCCTCCCCTAAGTACGTCCTGGCCGACATGAAAACAGCACTCGTGGAAAAAGCATGGGAAAAAGGGAAGCAACCATATGGAAAACACTATTAATGAAGTTGGGCCCGCCTTCCCTGCGAGATTAATCAGTGTCCAGAATCATCTGAATAAAAAATCTGCAGTCACCCCATCTCTAAAAGATTTGTTCTTTGGTTTACGTTGCTGATAGATTCTAAACGTCACTAGACGAATCTGGAAAATTCTTCCAAATTTAATGAAAAATACTCCAAATGAGAAGTCATTTAATCCGTACGAAAATTAACTTCACAATTGTTGTTGTTTTCCTTTTTGAAAAAGTAATTTTGATTTTTCACTCAAGTTCCCAGCCCTTGCGCCATGATCATCTCAAAGCTGAAGCAATGATTGGGTAAGGCCCCCATCGACCCTTTTTGTGGGACACGTTGCTTAAACAAGAATAATACAGGATTGAATTTTATATATGATGAGAGCCTACCTTAATCTAGTTTGAAAAACAATGCTATATGGTAATATTATATTGCTAATTGTTTGAACTCGTACAAAGGATAATGTTTTGAACAAGAGATCCACGTTCTTGCAACGTAGAACTCTATATATAGGATTGGTACTCCTTTCTGAGTGGATAGAAAATTTCAATGTATTTCTCGTATATTACATCACACATTTTTATTTATAATCTTGATGCTGATCCTGAGTCAAACCCTGATTGTTCCACGTTCTTTTGAAGGGTTGTCTGTCGAAATTAGAATGCAGTAGACAGGTCGGCAGATTTAGACAAGCTCAAGCTAAAACTTGTGGGGGCTGTAATTAATTGTTAAACGTTGGAAAATGTGGACGAGCAAGTTTCCTGGTCGGTAGCTTGTTACGAGGCTGAGGGATCATGGGAGCATCCAACTTGGACACTACATGTGTCATACGAATTTCAGGAGCAGGGCCCCGATGGCTAGACATGACAGGAACAAAAAGATTGGGCCTGTCCGAGAAAACCTTCCCCAGTTCTGCACGAACAAGTAACAGGGCACGAGCCTGGAAATCTTTATCAGATGGGTATTTTGTAACTTTTTGGACAAGTTAGGTTTCTATCACGTGGCAATGCTATTGCCCAGGAGTATGGAGTAGATTGATATGGGAGGAAGACTTAATGGACAGTGACACGGTTTTTAAGGAAAAAGAATTTGGTTGACCTAACCGGTTTGCCAGGAATAAAATGACAGAAATGGACAACCTGCTGTTCTGTCCTTGCTGGCTGGAAGACAGTGGCGGGGCTCACTCATTCAGACAACTAAACTAACTGGGTTACAGCTAAGTTGATATCATGACTGGGTATGGCAATGCTTTAACGTTCACTCCCGTCTGTCTCTTTCATGCTTCTTGGAATTTGTCAGACAGTAGAAAGATTTTGAGCAATTAACATAGGATTATTCATTTGGCTAGAAGAAGAAAAGACTTCACCCGGCAGATTAGTTGTTAAAACGCATTCAAAGTGTCTCTGTCCAACGCAGTAATTATAATTCAAAGTTTTACACTGTAACCCGTTCAATTTTTAAGGTGCGAGTGGGGAATGGGAACTCCAAATTTGACTGGGTTTCACAATTACTTGAATTGAAAAGTTTGATTTTGGATTTAATTCTTGACTATGCTATACAGATTTTATATTTTCCTAAGCCTATGTTGGATAGACCATCACTCCTGAATACATATTAGCTCGAAATATTTTATATGTTTGGACAGTGGACCGAGGGAGAGGGAAGGGAGGGAGGGTAGGGGGTGCCAGGTTTGGGAGGATAACTCTTGACATGATTGGTACGGCAAGCCGCTCCTAATTCTAAAACAAAATTGTATTTATTTTTCTATTAATCTTTCTTGCTTTGGTATATTGTTTTTCTATCAATGATCTAAAGCACCAATCTGCATCTTTTCCGAATGATGATCAAATAAGGCCAAGGATGAGGTTTGTTCTGATGAAGAGTGTGGATGGAACATTCTCCCCAACTCGTTATACCTCTCAGTATCAAAATTGTGAGCCTTCATCAGCTGTTTTTGCTTTGTGCTGAACCTGCTCTGGTAGAAACCTTCGAAAGAAGGTTCTTTGGCTGTCCTGAGGAAGAATATATAGGCAGCCATGAAGTACACGGAAGTGACATAGAAACAAATGGGTTCCATGACATCCCACGAGAGTTCCCAAAACGTTAGCCTCATGAAACCGGCTGTTTGAACCACCAAGTATGCTAGGCCAAGCCACAGTTCTCGACGGACCAAGGAATCAGCTTTTTCATCAATCAAGGCTTTCTGCTTCTCCAACTCCACCAGTTCTTTTCTTCTTGGATCATTCGGATTGGGTCCCGGTAAAGGAATTAGACCTCCAATTGCTTTTGCTACCTGTAATCAGAAAACCAAAACGCTTTTGGGTAAAACATGGCTCAACCTGAACATACATTTCTTTTCTTCTCAATGTTGGGATCTTTTCAATGTCAAAATGAACCAAACCTTTAAAAGAAACGAAAAAATGACTCGAAAAAGGAAAGAAATTAAGGGTTTTTTTTTAAAAAAAATAAAACAAATTAAAGAGTTGTCTAACCAATAAATTACTGTAAAAACTTGACAGAATGATACAAGCAAGTAGTAATAAGAGATATAAAGGCCGAAAATGCTCATGTCAAGTTGAAGCCTATCCCTATCAAGACAATTCCAGGTCGACTTTCTGATATCATAAAAGTAAATGATAAATACGTGTATGTCAACAAGTTGGGATCGTCATCACAGGGACTGCCAAGAACCCTGTAAACTTTACGCCAAAGAAAGCCCCTATTCCCCCACCAATCTCCTTCCTCATTCGTCTAAAATTAAAAGTTGAATTCAACACCACCTCTCGGGCAGAATCATTCATATCCACCGTCTCAATAAGTTTGCAGATATTTTCAAATCTAAGCACTCCCAAACAAATACTAATTACTACCCAAACAGTTGGGCAATTAAAACACACCACTCAAGCTCCCCAACGTCGTCATTTCCCATCCCCCACAAACCAAAAAGTTAGGAAAAAGTAAAAATGAAAAAGCCATAGCCAACCAGCTATCCCTCTCCTCTCCTACACATTTTTTTTTCCAAAATTTTTGCTTAATGTTGAACTTTTCTCTAATTAAAAATTTACCCCTTCAAATTAATTAGTATCAAGTTTTGTACTTTTTTGAAATGGGTGGAGTAAAGGCCAATGGGTGAGAAAGATCCCACTCCCGTGGCCTTACTCCTGAAACCCCACCATAAAGAATTGTTGAAAACAGATGAAAAAAAATTGTGATCTTGTGCACAACTGTAGAAACAGCGAAGGGCTTTTTTTTTGGTCCTTCTCACAAACCATCTCAAACGTGGGAACCCTTTACACGTTTTTAGATCTGTCGTAAAAAATCCTGTCGAAAGAGAAAACACAAAACACAAAATACCCACAAAAAAAACCATATCAGTTTTCGGTAGCTTCTGAATTAAGAATCTAAAGAGCAAAAATCGTGAATTTGAAACCTATCTTTTTTTTTCCACCACCATGCATATGAATGATTTATGTAAGCTAGAATCTGTGAGCCAGGACACAAAATAGAATCTTATCTGCAGAAAATTACGCCTTATAAAAAGATGATTAGTAGAGAAAATTTTATTAACCTGTTCAGGTCGCAAAACGACGACGTTGCCCAAAACGATGACGGAACCAGATTCGTCCAGCTGTTTAGCGAACTGCAATCCTTGTTCTGGATCCGAATAACCTTCTCCACAGATCCGAATAAAGTCCAAATAGGAAATCCAGGTTTTCCCGGTCTCCCTCAGCCTCTTCTTCACCACTTCCAGCTGCGCCACCCTCAGCAACTTCTTCACCTCATCAACCGACAGACCCCCCACCTCCGGCACCGCCGATTTCGCCGCCAAATATGGACTCAATCCGTCCAACCGAATGCGATCCTTGGAAATATCCATTTCGTTTAACCTCTCCATCAAATTTTCCCCCAAAGGTAACTTCCTCATTGCGGGAGAAAACAGAGCTCCTTTATGAAGGAACCGTCTGAAAACGCCATTGCCGCTAACTTTACCGTTACTGTCTCCTGGATCCGGCGCCATGGAGGTCGTAGCTTTCCCCGCTTTCTGCGAGACTTGGTTTCGAACCGTCGATGAGGAAATCCGGCAGTTGGTGAGAGCTTGCGAAGAAATTTTCGAAATGTTGAAAAGCTTCTCAGCCAGTGTTTTCTTCAACGCCATCGCAAGAAATTGAAGAAATTAAAAACAAAAATAATAGAAATAAACTTCTTTTTTTCTTTTTTCCTTTTTTTTGGAGAGAGCTGTGAAGATTTGAAAGCTTTGCTCGTCGTTGGGGTTGGCACAATCAATGGAGGATTGGCCCCTTATATAGGTGTCCAACAAAAGAGGAAGATGAACAGAAAAAAGAAAGAAAGAAATATAAAAATATAAATGAAAATAACGCGAGAATTTGAGAAATTTGCAAACGACACGGGAGACTGGAGGGAATTAAGGGGGCTGTCCCTTGGCTTTTTTTTTTTGTTATTGCTGCCTGCCATACGTTTTGGAATATTCTTACAAAATAAATTTGAATTTATCGGGGTAGGTTAGGGAGGACGAGAAATTAGAGACATAATCACGAGAGGAAATATCAAAGAGGATGGCTCGATCACCCTACACGTGGATGGCTAAGCTCGAAGCCGCTCTAATCGTAAGATCGTAAGAAACTTTCTCATGCCCAGCTCCCCTGATGTTGACTTGTTTAATCTGGTAACTGGTAAATACATTGCCGTCCAAATAAAATGGCTGAGTAACCGTGCAAACAAGTGCGATTTTCTTACAGGAGTTATCCTGGAGGTCAAAGGATTAGAATAGGCTCCGTTACATGGGACACTTTCTCTGTCTTGAACATGGACAGGATTGATGACTGTTACAGTCACGCTAGCGTGTCGCCACATATGTTAGAACAATAAATATTGATATATCTCTTAAAAAGCTGTTTGGCATTCACGAAAATTCCTCCACAAGTTTTTCTGTTTTTTTTTTTCTTGGGTGAGAATATTTGCTACAAAGAGTTAATTCAAGAACTTGCACCTGGCAGATATGAAAGTTACCATTTGACAAGTCAGTTAATGCCAACCTGAGTAACGGTTTCATGGTTAAAATTGTAATGTTATCCACTTTTAACCCTTAATTTGGTAAACAACTAAACATTTAAACAAATTCTTTAAAAAAATGAGCAAATTTACTGGATCAAAGATGATTTTCTCCATCATCTACCTCTAAACCATTTTTTATATGAAGAAATTAAATCGTTTATATGCCATTTCTCCTTGAAGCATCAAAACAGTTATTCACCTTTGAAACATAATTTATTCTTTTTTTTTGTGTGAATTTCTAAAAAAAAAAAATCCTCATGACCAATACGGATGTGAATTCTTATAGCGTTACTTTTCATAGAAACAACCTTAATTAATTTAATAATGATTAATTATCAATAAGTTTGGGTAAAATGTAAGAAATTATTGAGTACCCCATCATGTTTTAAGATAAGCATCATGAATTTATGCTATTTGCGTATAGTAGATTCCAGTGGATATAGTCTCAAATTAAAAAAAAAATAAATAAAAAGGAGTCTCACATGCTTATTTTCCCTTTTTAATAGAAATATCTATTGCTGAATAATTTGAAGTCAGGCTCCTCAATTTGGAGACTGCCAAGAAGCAAGAACGATATTCTTCTGTTTTGGGTTGTACGCATCCGAGTCAAAATTTTTACCCCATGACCTCATGCCAACGAGTCTAAATTATTCTGCAATATCAAGCAAGTTGAATAAATAAAAAAAAATGTAACGTGATTTTATTAATAATTTGTATGAAAGGGAATTTGAATTTAAAATATTTTTTTCATTATCGATCAAATATTATTGAAAAAAGGTATTCAAGCATTTTGTTTATTACTTAATGTATAATTTTTTAAAAAAACAAAATCTATTTTTTAAATATATAAAAAAATTATTAAAAAAATATTTCTTCAACTTTATAAACTTAATTATATATTACCACTTGTAATCATATATAAATCCAAACTTTGACGTTTCACTTGAGTTTGTTATATAATTAAAGATGAAGTTATAAATACATACACTATCTCTCATGATTTTTTGCAATTGAAATCAATAACAAAATCCACGAGGTGCTTAATACAAGATTTAGATAATGGATTTGGGCTCATCATTTGAAAATGTGTCACAAAAAATTAGTAATTAATCGTGTTAAAAATAAAACTAGAATATCTTTCTCAATAATAATTTAATTAAATTTATTGTCTATTATGTGAACTGAAAAAAAAAATTCTAATAAAATTTCTACGTCTCTATCACACAATCAATGCATGTGATTGTCTATCTAAACACTAAATCATTACTATAAACGTCATATAATTGAGGTGCAAAACTCGTTTCTTTCTTTCAACATTTAACTATTAATTTGATTTATTTAATATGAATGTCTTTAGAATAATCTTTAAAATACATTAAATGAAAATAACTTTTAATACATTTTATATAAAAAAAACTTATCACTTTTTTTACGAGATTTTTATTTTATTAATTGTTAATGGTTTAAACTAATTATGCAGCTAATTAATTGAAATGCTCGGTAGGTTCAGTCACGAATTTTTTGTGAGTGGCAGCTTTGAGGTTTTTGTACAATTTCTCTTCTCATATCAGGTTTTAATGGGACTAGAGTCTTTGACTAATCAGACGTGAGACTTTATACGAAGAATTTTTTTTAATAAGTGAGGAAAAGAAGATTTGAATTTTGCTTTTTAAATCAAAAAATTATATATTAATTAATGAATCAAATTTTCAGATGCGACATCTTCATTTTGATATTAATAAAATTATTTTTCAAAAATAAAATATCAAAAAGCTTTACTATATATGATAGTAATGAGCAAAAGCATTGCATAAGCAATAACAAATACAAGAACCGAAAATTTCTTCTATTGCTTAATATATTCCTTTATTCAAGTAAGATTTCAAGAATTAATCAATTTAATAATAATTTAGGTTTGCTATTGGATGTTTGAATTTGTATTGAAATTTATTTATAGACACGATAGTAAAACCGTTACATAAGCAATAACATAATCATAGATAAAATCAGAAATATGCTCGAAAGTTAAAGGCTGGTTTGACATTTTAAGAAATTGCGTAAGCAATCACATGGATGAAATGAAAGACGTTACCACTGCCTACTTTTTTGTTTAGTCATTGTTCAAAAGACCAATAACTACTAGGCCTAATTATAGGGCTAGCTCGTTAAATTTTATAGCTTAGTCTCAACCAAACATTATTTAATTATGACATTGAAAAAATTTCATTAATTCAGAAAATAAACAATATTATTTTCAAAAAAAGGAAAGAAAACAATAAGCAATAGCATAACAATAAATAAAACTAAATACCTTCCCTTGACCATCCAATACAATCCTATGATATATAAGCAATAGGCTCATTTTTCATGCTAATGGACATTAAATTAAATTTCTATATCCAAGTTAATTATGGTACTTAGAATTTCAACCCTAAATTCCTAGAGTAATGTTTTCAATTAATAACATGTTAGACATAACCAAGGCACTAATATCTGAAAAATTATTAAATTATTTTTAAAAATATAAACAAATTTTTATTCTTTTATTGAGTTTAATTAAATTTTTATATTTTTATTTTAAATCAAATAAATTTTTATGACATTCGATTAATTATTGTTAGTAAAAATAACAACTATAATTTTTTATATTAACATAATAGAAAAGAGAGTAAGACTGTGATACAATCACATAAATATATCAAGTTACATTCAATTATGATAAATTAATATATTACACTAACATTAAATGAATCTAAATAATTAATTATAATTAATCAATTATTAATTATAAAAATTTATATAACTTTAAAAATAAAAAAATAATTAAATATAATAAAAAATAATAATTTATTTAAATATTTTTAACATATTATTTTCACTGGGTCTCGAATTTCTAGAAACCGAGCACCAACGAAGATCATTTACTAACTTATTTGCTGCCTTGATTATTTTCATCCAAAAATAATAATATTTCTATTTTTAAAAAAAACTTTTTATTTCTAGATAAAAGTATATTTTAAGTTACAGTATCAATGTGTAAATTTTTTTTTTGGAGTGAGTATCAATGTGTAAAGTTAACGATGAAAAGGAATGTATTTTATATTTGGATGGAAGAATTGGTGACACTTGGCCGATAAGTTTTTAAAAAGATGTTTTATCGATTAAAATTTAAAATATTTTATTTTAAAAAATTATTATTCTTTGTTATGTAAATATATATGTATATATATATATATATCTCGGGCAGAAACGTTCATGTCCATGGATTCCACATCTAATAATTATACAAGATTAGATGCTCGAAAGCAGTTTTATCTATTGCATGTTTCTTGGCAAGTGCTTGAAGGATTTTCTATTCCCCCCCTCCCAACCCCCACTTGGTACAATAATTTTCTTTGTTTTTCAATTGGTCAATTTCCATCCCCAAAAGGCAAAGTGCTGCACTGTTGAATTTTCCCAACAATGAAAAGCAAACATGGATTCCACCAACAACATTATTAAGGATGGTGGTGAAAATTCTCTTGCCAGTAACTTTGGTGCCCCTCACAATATGGCTTTTCCCTTTTTTATGTTTTCCTTTTGTTGGCCATGCGTCCACTCTTCAAAGTTTAGAAAGATGAGAAAATCGAGCTCTAATTGCTACAAAAATGGATCATTAATTCTCACTCAGGCTGAGGACACTAGATTGTTCCAATTCCTTATATGCTGTCCGTCCTTGTCCTTGGCATATAGGTACTCGGTTTGGTCTGAAAAAGCCTTGTCTCTAAGACAAGCTCGCACTGAATTATAACACTTGGAATGCACATTGCCTGATTAACTTTGCGTACAAAATTGGAGCTAGCACTATTTATCTTCTTGGCATGATCAATTCCATCCATTCATATGGAAAAAGCTTCAGATTGTTAACGACGACAAATTTTTTTAATACTCACTTATCAATTTAATTAATTTATATATAAAAAAATAATATCATAATCTCACACTTTAAAAATTTTAATCTAAAGTATATAATACTATATTGCGATCCGTATAAAGTTTAAATATGAAAATGACAATGATATTTAGTTGGCCATGCGCTGCAATTCTCTATGGTTTTCAATATATTGAAGGCCCTTTTTATCTATCTCTTTTGATGAATTAGCATATATTCTTGGGGAAAATTATTGCCCTGGCCTGCATCTGCATGCATGATGCTGATGTCGATTGCGGGATTGGGTTCTTTCATGTGTTGCCAGAAAGCATTAATCCTTATCGTTGAAACTCGAAGGTTGAAGACAAAGGGCTCCAACTGCCATACATAGTATTAAGTTTGCAGCTGATGAAATTACGAAAACAAAGAGGTGATGTTAGCAGAAAAAGAATTGGGTAGAGAGGTTTCATATCGATGTACGTACCTAATCACATTCATCAGAAAAGACTGATGAAGATATTCTTGTTTATTGAAGTTTATGGTATGTGGAACACTGAAAGAAAGACATGCATGATTTGGATGGCCATAAAGAAGACCTCTTGCCTTGCATCTTCGTAATCTGTTAGGTTTGCTTAACATTAAAGAACTGCAGCTCACTTTCTTAAGTAAACACGCAAAAGGGTGAAGAAAAACGGAAAAAAAAAATTCCAAATTGTGCTATAATTGATTAATTAATTAACCATTAAACTAAAGTTTGGTCAAATTTTTTGAAGTTGTCGTTTCTGGCTCCGGAGCTTGGCTATGGGTCAAGGAAAAGGATAGCTTGCCAGGTTAGCTAGCACACAATGGCGGCTCAGGAATTCTATGGTTAACATGCAATCAGATCATTCGCCTAAGATTCCATTAGCTTCATTCCTACGTTTGCAAGCTTGCCTGCATTTCGTCATAGGATTAATTTGCACCACATTCTAACCCTTGCAGGTCATAAACTTCCAAAATATCCTGAAAAAATTCAGCAAATCATCGACAGAAAGGTTGCAGAACAGATTTTGGGCAGCCCTGTTTGCTTCAAGAGGGAAAGTTTGGCTTAAATGGGTGAACTCAAAATTGAGATTTGTGGTCTAAGATTGTAAACCCATATAGGATTTTTTTATTTTTTTTATAATGAGAAATTGCATATGTTCTTTCTTATAGATGACAAATCTTTCAGCAAAAACAGGATCAACCCATTGTGCCATTGACAAACAAGTGGCCTAAGACGTGGATACAGTGATTACAAGGCTAAGCACAGAGTGATCTGGAATTGTTATCTCCTAGACGTTAAGAGAGGTTTGAAGGATGATTACCCCCGTCACCAAACTGACTCAGCATGCCCCTAGCTGGCTTACATTCATTTTATACGTGTTCTTTGGTTGTTCAAAGCTGGACGCTTGATTAATCTTTGGGTCTTAATAAACAAAAGGCTTGTTCTAGGGTATAAAAAATTTGGTTGCAGATCTAAGATAGTATGTCAAGGATCATGAAATGAACTAAAATAATCATCAAAATTCATCAAAAAGCTAGTTTGAATGAGCACATGGATCTCATCCAACAACTTCTGATGCGCAATTTATTACTGCTTAGCCATTGAATGAGGATATTGATCGTTTTTGACTTCATTTATCTTCACCCAGCAAACAGAGGAGGGGGAATGGAGGAGGAAAGGCATTTTGCTACCATATGCAACAGAAGAACTAAAATTAATACGAGGTAACCCCATTTTGGATATGCTCGAATATTAACAATAAGTCTTGATTTAAGTCAAGATCTAGAAAAGAAAAAGAAAATTGCAGACCCTGAGATATTTCCGGGAATAATCCCTGATCATACCAGTATTGCTCTTTCCTTGTCTCTTTGACCATCTCTCTGTTTCACTTAGACAAATACTGAGAGTGCGTATAAATACCTAGAGAGGAACCCTAAAATGCTTAAACAATAAAGCTTTTTTCAGTGAATAGATACCTAATGCATCCATGATTGAAGACATTTACTGTTGTTCAATGACACTGCCAATATAGGCCACTGGAATTTCTCCTTTCTATATTCAATCATGTTCATAGATCACATGTAATGTACTGCATCGTAAAACTTGGTTGGTATTCTGTGCCATACATGCCTTAATCATATTGATAGACCAACCATATAGTATATTTCAGAGATTTGAAAAGGCAGAAAAGCATATTCCAAGTTCCCGCAGTTCAAAATGCTTGTACTATGGCCTAAGGGCTAAGCTAACATACACCAAGATCAGGCTTTAGCCTTATGAGCCAAGGTGCCTTATCAGGAGCATCTTTATTTTTACCCATTTAGACAGGGAAATTGTGCTGAAGTTAACGGAACTTTGTTCATCTAATTTTAAAAACTCAGCTATTACAGTCAAATGCATTTACAAGAAGATTAGTCAATGTCATTTCCCCCAGAGAGAGCCCTAAAAATCGACCTTCAACAAACACCATAGGACTCTGTTTCAATCACTTCCATTTTCACACATTCACAATGAAACATTTGTTCAACATATCAGGATGAGAGTCCGATCTGTATAAGCAACACCAGCTTGAATCTCTGGACCAATTAAATACTTCTAGCAAATCTTGCCATTTAGGTAGTCAATAATCCTCTGTTGGAAGCACTTCATAAACATTACTGGTCACTCAAGCAAATCATAATTACATCATACCTGGCAGCTTTCCATCAAAGTGGGTTTGCTAATTAGCCTCACAAGTTTGTCAAGATACCACATCCCTAGCAAATAGGAGGTCACATATCTTTTCCTCGATGGGAATGGATTCACGGAAATGAGCATTCTTCAGCAGACTTTTCTTTTCTTTCCTGTAGGTTTCTGCCGTGGAGACTCTACCAAGTTTCTCAAGACCAGCTAATAGGACACAGTATGTGCCTAAAGAAGGAGAAATCCCTTTCCTGCGCATGGTTTTGTATATTTTAAGTCCTTTATCAGCAGTCCCAGCAGCGAAGTAGACACCAACCAAAGCACTGTAGGTAGCAACGCATTTCTGATCTTCAGGCAATAAATTAAAAATCTTTGCAGCACAAGTGGGTCTTCTAGCACATCCAAGCCTATAGATTAGGAGCGAACCAAGATAAACTCCAAGAGAATGTCCAGCTCTAGTCATTTCGGCAACAATCTCCACTACATCAGTAAATGCGTTCGTTCTTATTAAACTGCCTATCAAAGCAAGATATGCAGCTCTCTCAAGATTTATACCTACTTTCACACTGTATTTGAAGGCCAATAAAGAACCATCCAGCCTGCAATGGTTACAGTTTATATCGATGATGGTAGAGATCATTTCAGAGTCCAACCTTATATTCTTATCCATCAACTCAGTAAGTAAACTATCAGTTGCAAGAAGATTTTGCTTTTTCAAAAGAGCCCACATTAGTCCTCTGTCAAAACTTAAAGGAGCTTCAGAAGCATTTCCTGTATACTCAGCTTCTGTTTCATTGCCAATGCATTCAACAGAAATATGAGGATGAACTTCCCTGAGAAGGACATTGCTCTCACCAGCAACTTTAAAGGTCTCAAGAGCTTCTAGAAATATGGGATACCGAAGAACAAGATAATTTTCTTTCATGTACTGAAGGATTTGGGTCATTGCCCTTGTCTCCCCTGCTTTGCAACATTTCTCAACCAAAATATTGCATGCAGCTTTATCAGGCTTAACTCCAGCTTCTTGCATTTTGTTGAAAATCTCAAGGGCTTCTTCATACTTTCCTGGATCCACCACAAAACAAATAAACATCTTGTTTGTAAACATAATAGTCCAGCAAAGACAGCCAGATGCAGCCAAAGCAATTTACAGTAGCATTCATCTGTGTTAGAATGCCAAACCACCAAAATTGTAAATGCATAGAAAATGTCAAAAAGAACACTTCTGTTTCGGATCAAGGACAGCAATTTCAGATACAAGCTTTCACATTAATCTTACTTTTGTACCCAATAAGAACACTGTAAAGTAAACAAGATTAAGAGCCTATGAATGCAACTCATCAATTCTGTTTGTACTTTTACTGTAATGCTGCAGTTTTTAACAGCTTTATACAATAAGAGTTTCAACCAGTAGCAAAGTCACCTCAAACTAAGTCTTTTTGAACTATATGTGAGGAACCGAGGATGGTTATATGGATTATGCAAGAAGTGGTGTATTTTTTACAGTTTTCAACCATGTTCTCTTAGGTTCTCCTCTCACTCTTTTGACATTGGTGTTTTTTTTTTTTTTGAAAGGCAAATTTATTTATAAGGTCTCACAAGGGAGACATAAGCTTACAGCTAAAGACAAAAGAATCCTCGCACACGAGGATTGGCTACGCATCAGAAGTGGTCTGATGTGCCTACAAAAGAAAAATGACATTACAGTATTCAAGTTAATGTCATAACAGCCCACAGCCCTAAGGAATAAAAGAACTCTGTTTCTACATAAACCAGTATGCCTAAATGGACCTATCAACATGAGGAGATGAGGACATGGGTGTTTTTGATTAACTCAAAATTTCTCACATGAGCCAAAGAGAGTATTAAAAACAGAACTTTCATTCATCAAGGATTAAAACATACAATGCCATGAAATTAGTGTGCCAATGTACCTGAACCAACCTGAGTTTATATCTGATACACCCTCAACACGTAACTCTATGCACAGTCAATAAATTGCAACTTGCCACCTCATTATAATTTTTTTTCAAAATTAATGAACATTGATTTTGATGAAAAGGCATCAAATTATAAACTCTAACAATATAAATTCTAAAGAAATATGCACCCCATTTAGACAATTCAACAAACAGGAAGACAACAATCGTCAAACAAGTCGTTCTTCTACTCACCAGCCCCAAAAAGATACTCCATCAGCACTGTATAAGTATGACAATTAGGAGAAATCCCAGACTGAAGCATCTCCTTGTACACATCAGTACCTTCCTTAACTCTCGCATTGTCAAACAAAACTTTCATATAAGCCGTATAGGAAACAACAGTAGGAAAACACCCTTTTCGTCTCATTTCCTCCCACATTTCCACTGCCCCATCAACATCTCTACTCTTTGAAAGCCAATGCAAGACGGAAGTATAAGTAACAGCATCGATTTTTAAGCCCTTTTCTTGCATTTGCTGAAACAAATACTTCATCGATGAAACCCTCCCAGCTTCTCCAAAAATGTCTAGCATTGTTGTGTAAGTGAACTGGTCATGCTTAAAGCCTTTAACTTTACCAACCCAGTTGAAAAAAAGCCATGCTTTTTCCATTGGTGGGTGGGTTTTGAGCACTTGGTTGATTGTAAAAGAGTCCCATTTGATGGGTAACTGCTTCAGCTGCGTTTCAGCTGCGTCCCAAGTTGAGTACTTGAGGATTTTGTAAATGTTTGATACTGTGTCTCGCATGTAAACTTTTGGCTCAACTTCAAGTGGTTTCATTGGGTTTTTTAAGGTTTTAGTAAATTTGTATTTGGTGGGTGTTTCAGGTTTGTGTTGATGAAAGGAATATAAACATCTGATGGGGTATTTCCAACGTCTGAATATTGTGACGAATCCATGGAGATAATTAATTCTCAACATATATTGAGATCAGAGCTGTATCATGGACAAGCTTTTGCTTTTTTCAATTCAAAGACTGAGAGAATGCAAAGACTGAAAGTTAAGAATCATTAGATAAAAAAATTTCCAGAGTGACTGAAAATTATCACCACTTTGAATAGACTTTTGGGTTCAGTAGATTCTGCTCAATCAAATCATACACCCAAAGCTCAAAGGTGCTAGAATCCAGCCCAGGCAGCAGCAGCACAGGCAAAATGCGTTGGGATTGAGAAAACAAGCAAAGATAATTTCAAGCATTTGGATGTTTTGAGCAAAAACTTCCATTCCGTTTGAGGTGTTGAGATTCCTTCAAGGACTATTTTTGGCAATAACTGTTCAACTTTAGACTTTTCTCTTTTCCTTTGTTTTCTTTCTTTAAGAGCATCCGTACAGTTCCTATTTTCCATAGCATTTAGACCTTTTGCCTAGTGTTTCCTATTTCTTGGATGTGAGTTTTGTTAATATTCTTTCGCAAGGGACCAAAGAGTTTCAATTCATTGCCGGAAGTCGGTGCAAAGAAAACCAGACTTAGGGGAGTACCCACTCTTATAATGTTAAATATCACTTGATACCATGCACAGCACTGAACTGAACAGGGAGAAATATGACTACACATAATAATATATTAAATTTAATCATTAATAATCAAAAGATTTATAATAGATAATAATTTTATATAATATGTAAATAAAAAAAAACTTATAATAATATTTTAAAAAAAATTTACTTGACAATAGTAATATTTTTTTTAATATGAATAATTAAATTATTTGTAAAAAAATTTATCATTTATTTTGTTTCGAAATATTACATTTCTCAATATAATCAACTAAAAAATTAATGTAGTTAATATCAATATTTTTATTTTATTATATTTATATTTATAATACTAAATATTAAATTATAATACATAAAATAAAAATAGTTAAATATGATATACAGAATTAATAATTTCTTCTTATATTCAAAATAATTTCTTTTTAACTAAATATAAAATATAAAACACATTAAAAACATATACTCGAGATAATTTTTTTTATATAATTAAGATTAATAAAAAATCATATATTAGTGAAATTTTAAACAACAATCAATAATGCAACACTAGAACTTATATTTGAGAATTACATATATAATAATTTTTTAATTTTTAAAAATTAAAATTATTAAAAATAAAATTCACATAATAAAAAAAAATCATTACAAATAAGAGATATAACATATATAACAAATAAAAATATAGTTGATGATTGTATAAATTTTAAAATATATATATATAAAAACTTAAAAATATATAAACAAATAGAATATAATTAAAATATATATAATAATAATAATATAAATAAAAATTTTATTTTTTTATAATTTCACAATATAAGAATAAAAAAAAGGAAAAGATGAGTGAAGAAACTTAAAAATTCAAAAAGAATTTTAAAAATTAGAGTAAAATTGAATGAAGTTTGTAAAATTATTTTAGTATTTTTTTAATTATATTAATTATTTAATAAAAAATTAATATAAAAATTTATTAAAAAATATATAATATATAAAAAATTTCAAAAATTTTGAGGCTATTGCAAAGGGACGCTCCGCCCCTGCCTGCACACAAGTGAGCATGGAGACCGGTGATCCAACCTTCGCATCTCAAAAATCATTATAATTCCTGAGGAGTATGCAATAATGACAATGGCCTAGAAAGCACACTGCAGAAATGACATGTTTTGGATTCAAGTGGAAGCATCAAAGAGAGACACCTGTAACATAACAGCTTGAGAACATAAGAAAATCATAATCCTGGCAATGACAGCAACCTTGCCCTTTTACATCCCTGCTCCCCATGGCAACAAATCCACCTAAATTATCTATGGTTTTCATAAGATCTATTTTATAACAAGAACCTCTCAAGACTGGAAGTGTAAGATTCATTCAACCCAAAGTAGTCAATTAATTCATAGTCCCAGATTTTGTTTTCTTCAACCCACCTTTTTTTTGATCTTCTGCAGAAACACACAGATGATTAAAGGCCTTTCTCCTGGTCAGAACTCAGAAGTAAGCAAGCATAGCATTGTATTGATGTTAGACCAGTCTCCATCAGTTTTTATTTCATCACTGACTTCCCACAATCCTACATATTTACTATGAATTAATTGAGACAGAAGGATTACTTGAGAAGTTGTAGATACTAATTCTCCTTGCGATGAACTACTCATGTTCTTCTACAGACCAACTTGCATGATGCTTAAAATTCATGATTGCCCCAATCATGCTACCAGCACTAACCAAATAACTAACTTCGATATTTCCGATGACAAGTGCATCTATAATTATAGTAATCTAAGTCTAACCCATGAACCAGATCCAAACACTTGACATGCACTAAACTCAAGGGAGTTTTTTCTATAAAAGAATATGCTCTAAGAATGAACCAATATTAGACCAGCTGAACAATGTAATTATTATATATAGGTAAAATCCAAATTGAGTCACCTCATGGCTGGAGGATGAATTTCATTACCTAGAACATAAAATAGATACAACATAAGCACAGTGAGATATGTCATTTCTAGAGTTCCCAAGGGCTGCCTCCAGTCGTTGACGTGCCTGAATGTCTTGTCATTATCTGCAAAACCACTGCCCTTGCCTTCCTAATATCACGGCTACACACATCAGCCTGTCGACCCAATTTCTCAATGATCTCCATATATTCTTCTGACTTCCTCTTGATCTCATCAAATGCAAGCTTCACTGCATCTTCTTCTCTAAGAGCAAAATCAGCATAATGCAACAGTGACTCGATCTCTATTTCCAATCGGCTGACAAGCATTCTTATGTTATCCAAGTCACCGATTGTAATCCTAACACCAAGCTCCACTGTAGTTATTAACTCTCTCTGCCCTTTTAGCTCATTCTCGTAGCGCTTCCAAAGCCAGTTACACCATTTTCCTACTGAACCGATAGGAACTGCCAATGCACCTGCCAAAGCTGTTACAACAGGTGGTGCAGCTATGGCTGCTGCCACCACAGAAAAAATCAACACAGAGACAAAAGTGGCTACAAACAAGACATTTGACACCCTCCTCCATGTTTTCAGAGATTTCAATTTCTTGTCAATCTTTCTTTTCCGAAAAAGCAATTTCCCTAGCATTGATTCCTGCTGCCTTCGGACAGAGTCAAACAGTAGAAAGAACTCCTTGCTGAAAGGTTCCTCAGCTGCTTTAAATTTCCTTAGTTCTTCTAAGGTCTTCACAAATTTCTTCCCATCAGTCCCAACTTGTAACTCAACCTCTTCCTCAAACTTCCTAACTGCCAACTGAATAATTAATTGGTTATTTCGAGCACGTTTGAGGCAATTCTCAAGAGCAGTACAAAAGTCTAAAGTCTTTTTACTGTTATCAAAGTATTCCTCTACCAAAGAAAACAATTCCGGATTATCCCATATATCTTTCTGACTTTCTAAAATGATTTTGGCTACTTCCTGATTCGTTTCAAGAAGACAACCAGTCACCTCTTTGAGTGAGTCGAATGATATGGATGAAACCCCCAAACCAGCAGCAAGTGCGCTGATGACATGGTTAGTACGTTCATGGAGGGTTGCATCAAAATGTTGCAAAGCTGGATCATGTCTACAAGCAGCCTCATAAGAGCTCAAGTCAGCTTCTAATTTAGAATCGGTCTGGACTTGGGAGGACGGTTCTGGATCACCTCCTTTCGTTTTACTAGATTGACAGCCCATCATAGCTGATAAGGATTCAAATGGTAATGGCGAAGATCCTAAAAACCCAGAAGCACTTTTGGACCTTGAGGTAGGTGATTTTCACTAAAAGGATGAGATGAAAATTATATAGATATAGCTTTCAGCGTAGAAGTTGACTTAAGGACCAAAGCTTGTGGTGTGTCAATTCTAGATAAAATGGCAGAGGTGTGATGACCTTTCAGACATCAGTAACCCATAGACTGCAAAGATCTAAAACAAGTAAAACCCAGTAATCAAGTGCACTCAATGGCCCTCTCAGAAGAAACTTTTTCAAAAATCCGACAAAATCCAGCTAATCCTTTCTTCAAGTACAAAAAATGACCAAAATCAGCAAAGCTTGGGTAAGATCTTAAAACCCCAGAGATGGTTTTCACGTGTGGATACCAACCAGATCCAGATGAGAATGAAAACTAATTATCCCAAAAAGGTAAAAAGATTAAATCTTTCAAACATCCCAGAAATGGATGGGCTTAAAGTACCTGAATTTAGCTGAAAAGTCAAAGACTCTATGGTTTCCCTGATTTCGTCTCGCTTGAAATCCTTAGCAGACAGTAAAGCTCAAAAATCGACAATCCAGCTCAAACTCTTGATCGGAATTGAGGAAGCAATCTCGAATAGAATTGATTGATTTACCAATAACTCAGAAAAAAAAAAGTATTTAAAAAGGGAATTGAGGTAATGCAAGAGATGGGGTTGCAGGAGTGAGGAAACTGGGAGGGAAAGTGAAGTAAAATAAGAGAAAACAATTGTAAGAAAGTGGAAAGAGAAGAGAGAAGCAGTCAACGTTGTTTCATTCTCTTATACTTTTCAACTACGTATAGTATATCACAGTAAGTGTAGAGTTTGAAAGTCAAACAAGGAAGCTGAACTGGTAAGCTTTAGACCACAACCAAGTAGTTGAAAGACAAGGCGGATCCCTCGAAGAAGGTTCTGTCATGTAATTACAACAATAATAATGTTTTTTTTGGAGAAAATCTCTGCGGTTAGTTCCGTTTTTCTCCATTGAATTGTGATGAAAGCAAAACCATAGGATTAGAACGTGTCCATCAGTCATTCGGACAAGGCTTAGCCAAAACCATAGGATTAGAACGTGTCCATCAGTCATTCGGACAAGGCTTAGCCTTTCTCTTTTGGGAGTGCTTTTACTTTGTTTTTTGGTCGATTGGTTGTGTCTTTAGTTAAAGCTCCAATAATCACGCCCTCTAACGGTGCTCTGTTTCTAATTTGTCATCATAGAATTAATTGCTATTATGTATATTTAAAAGAATTACTAAGAGTATTGCTAATTTTAACAATGAAAGTAGGTGCGATGTCAATTAGTTTCATCTACATCATCTACCCACTTTTAGCTTTAGCTTTAGCTTTAAGCATGTAGCATGCTTTTATTAGAGCATATATATAGATATTCGGTTAAAATATTTTTAGTGCCTTAAAATGTTTTTTATTTTTTGAAAGATTATTGAAAAATTTTTGTAGAAAACTAGCCATTGTAGTATAGTAGATAGTATTTTTGCCTGTCACGGGGTGACCAGATTTCGATCCCCGGCAACGGCGTCTATATTTTTTTAATGGAATCCATAGATGTAGAGTCAAAGCTTGGAAACTTTTTATGTTCCTTTCCATTCAATTAATGACGGATTAACATATTTTAATCAAGAGTTTTAACATGTCAGTTGCATGGTTCATCTGCTGAGACAGGCTGGTGAATCATGCCTTTTTTGATGCAAGGATTGTGAGTGTGATGGAGTAGGTTGGATGTTAGAATTTGGAGTCCTGAAAAAAGAAATGCTAGAAACTTATGTTGACATTCGTGACATGCTTGTGCTTCCCTGGATCCTGGCCACATCTTCATATCAGTTGATAAAAACCTGAAACTAGTAGATTAGGTCCCCCCGAAATTAGGAGATTTAATTGCATGGCCATTGAGCAGGTTGAACTTTATGAAAGCTGAGTTCACCATGCTGCCTGCAAATGGCTATCAAGAATCTTGATCAGACAGGTAGGCAGTAGATAGATATTCAATTCTTGCTTCCAAATCATGGCACTGATCTCCTATATTTGATATGTAGCCAAACCCCCGACATTAGAAGTCATTACGGGAAATGAAGACCATATAACCCGTACATTACAGAACAAGCATGAACTCAGCCTCAGCTGTTGAAATTGCTGCAAGAAAGCAGGGATTTTCCAAGTGCATTGAGGCAAAAATGTGAGTGGTTGAGTGCCAGAATGGACATCAAAGATTAATCTTCAGTCATTCATAGTTTGTACTTGTGAAAATTCAGCTAACAATACGATAGTGCTGTACAGATTGACTAATTCCCACCTTGTTTTGCCTATACTTTGTGTAGGTTCAGCTCTCAAAATTCCTCATCATCTGCCTCACTTCTTGAATGAAGCATGTTATGTACAACATAGAAATTTCATTATATTTAGGCCGATGCTGAACAGGGAAGAACAAAGTCATCTTGCTGGTTAGATTAGCATCAGTTTGCCAGGAGCGATCGACAGAGCTGCCTAATGCAGATTCTGCGGGTCCTATTTCGTACTCTTGGTGAACTCTTATTAATCAATCAACGATCAGTTTCAGATTCCCAGTTATTGACAACAAAATCCTTCCCACCAATACCCTTAATTGTTGATGGATTCCACACCAGGCATCATGGAATCGAAATGTCATGCTGATCCGTTAATTTTACAAGTTTTTCCTTTTCCTTTTCCTGGTTTTGTTTCTGGGGATGGGGAAATTGCTAGCTATAAACCACGTACAACACAATTAACAAGGATCATATCCTTGTTATTTTTCCATTAGGGTGACTCAGTGACCTTCTGCGAACAAGCTAAGCAGGAACCAAGAAAGGGACAAACAGAGCAGCCATTGACGACTTCAATGCAGCTCGTTACCAAGTTGATCTAGGGAAGTTGACATCTAACAGCATTGGATTTATTATACGCTAGACAGCTAGAGCTGGTGGTTGGCAGGATAGAAGGCAAACCAGACAAGGAAATTTCAATTGCATGGGCAAAAATGAATCAAGGAAAGGGGAGTTCAAGACTGGTCCACAAACCAACTAGCTAAACTCTGAAGGGATCGATAAATACATATTCATTTAATAGAGGCAGACAGATCCCAGAAAGCACTACACATGCAGAAAATGAAAATAGAATAACCAAACTTTGCAAATTACAATCAGAACTCAGCAAAGTTGCCAAGCCTCTAAGGAGGACCCAAGTTTTTGGCCCTCAAACTGGGGAAGAAAAGCAGAAGTAATCGATCAAGCAACCAAACAAAAATAATATATTGAACGCAAATATCATAACATCGCATTCATGACTGAGCAAGAAAATTGGAAGTGACTGAGCATCATTCTCGACAATCTTGACATTGAAGACAATAACACAATTTGAACTTCGTGGAGCTTGGTTCTTCAATTTTCAACTACTTGACTTCAGTTGAATTCTTCACCTTTCAAAATCTAAATGTACAAAAATAAACAAACAAGATTCACAAACTTCTTTCTATTTGACTTACCTCAAGGATTCCACTTTAACCGACATAGATCATGTCCTTGCTTAATATTTTCCCGTGGTGAATTTTATTATCATAAGCATACAAGCCTGAAAATTCCAGTACCAGGTAAACAAATATTTCAAATCTTCTGTAAGTCACCTAAATAAAAAATTAGAGCAGAACAAGCTTTGTTTCAAATTTTCATTAAACTGCTCTCACTAGCACCTATCAAGACTTGTTTGTAACCTGAGAGTTTCACACACAAAAATGGGAAAGGATTTGCAGAGGCAGTACCATTGCAGGCAATTTCTTGAAAGATACACATAACCTGCCCCTTAATAAACTAAAATCTGTAGTTTCATCCAGGATTTGTGGACAGGTAACGAAAAATTCACAACCAAGCACCAAGAACAACAATTACAATCTCAAAAGTCACCAACATCACAGAAACATGCGTGGAACTAGCAAAATATAGGAAGTGCCTAATTCATTCATACCACAGTCTTACCAGATTAATCATTGTATCCAAGATGCAGAACGAACTCACAGATTTTTGGTACCATTTCCAAAATAAAAAATTCCAGGTTCAAACAATTAAACTCATAAGATCAACAAATAAGGAAGAAATTAACAATTAAACACCAACTTGGGAATTTTATCATCACTATCACCCTATTACACCCTTTTAACAAGAGAAATTTCAGCACAGAGAGAAATAAAATTCTATCTTTATCATCCTTGTAGAAGAATAGTCTAACATTAATACTACTCACCTGCTTCTTTCTGTAAGCCTTTTTGGCTCAAACAGAACAAGAAGCAGCAAGCCAAGGCCTTTTGTCTAAAAAAATGTTTTAGACAATTCCACCTCCATTAAACCATCAAAAGATAATACAAATTATACAACAAGAAAACAAAAGTTAGTTTTGC
This sequence comes from Theobroma umbraticum, assembly GCF_002168275.2. Taxonomy (NCBI): domain Eukaryota; kingdom Viridiplantae; phylum Streptophyta; class Magnoliopsida; order Malvales; family Malvaceae; genus Theobroma; species Theobroma umbraticum. Next base: position 1,598,947 of record NW_018397255.1, on the reverse strand, counting down.
CTGTAAGCTATATAATTAGCCAAAGCGACCAAAGGAGCAGCTTTCTCAGGATCAAATCCTTGGAGCGACTCCAGCGCATCACTCTTCAACTTCTCTGCAAACTCCCTTGACTTCTCTATCCCCATCAGCTTTGGATAAGTCACTTTATCAGCCACCAAATCTTTCCCTGCAGTCTTCCCTAATTCCTTGGATGACTTTGTCACATCGAGAATATCATCCACAACCTGAAACAAAAGCCCAATATTCCGGGCAAACTTCCTCAACTTTTCCACATCTTCATCACATCCACCTCCAAGAATTGCCCCCAAAACCACGGCCGCTTCAAGCAAAGCAGCGGTTTTGTGAACATGAATAAATTCTAGATGATCCAATCCCACATCTGTTAGTCCCTCACTATTTATATCCACAACTTGACCAGCCACTAACCCTTCAGTTCCAATAGCTTTAGCTAATTCCCCAACTGCCTTTACAACCCTACCAGGCGTAACACCAACTGTAGAAACAGCTACATGTTCAAAAGCAAAAGCTAAAAGAGCATCCCCTGCTAAGACAGCTATATCCTCACCAAAAACTTTGTGGTTTGTCGGTTTTCCTCTACGAAGATCATCGTTATCCATGCAAGGAAGATCATCGTGGATTAAAGACATGGTGTGGATCATTTCAACAGCACAAGCTGCCGGCATAGCCATGGATTCTTGGCCACCAACAAGTTCACAGGCAGCTAAACAAAGCGCAGGGCGGACCCTTTTGCCACCTGCTAAAAGAGAGTAACGCATTGCTTCGTGGATTTTAACAGGGTCACGGAGTGAAACAGCTGAGTCCAGAGCTTGGTTAACTGTACTGGCTTTTTGAACCATGTAGGATTTGAAATCAAAGCTTGGTTTTGGAGGGTCTTGTTCTTCGTCCTTAATAGTGTCTTCTTTGGTAAGGACTGCGGAAATTGAAGTTAGAGATGTAAAGCTGCGCTTTTTGGGGGTTGAAGATGACAAATTTTTGAGGGGATTGAAGGGGAAGGATCTGGGTAAAGGAAGGGATTTGGATCTGGAAGCTTGGTTGAAAATGGAGTAAGATTGAACCCAAGAACCCAGATTCACTGAAGTCATTTTTTTTTTCTTTGGGTGTTTGAAAGATTGGGTTTTATTTTATGTAGAAGCAAAAGGAAGAAGAGACCTTGACAGAAAAGGCTGCAATGAAGATGGAGAGCAGTTATGGGGGTCAGCTAAGATTACCAAAATCTAATGCAAATTTTCCAGTTTCCCAAAACTAGTTAAGGACTCGTGCAATGAGGAGATGGGAAGTCGTGGTCCAAATGTTGGCCCTATAAAAATGGCACAGATCTGGAAAGTGGAGGAGTTGGGCAAAGGAAAAGAGAAGAAAGCTAAAACTTCAATGGAATTAGAAATGGATGAGCATTAGTTAAATGTTAGCCATCAGAAGGAGCAAGATAGGATATTGGGATTTGCGTGGCTTCGTGTAGCATTGGCATCTTTCGCAGCCCCCACCATATAAAATGGGTGCTTCGCCTCGCACTAAATACTGATTACTTTTTAGTATATTTAATTGACATCAGCAGCTGAGTCAGTACAGTATTGTTTAGGCTTGGTTTGATGCGGACGACGACTTATTTCAGCAGTATCTTTCCATATAGTACATATATATATATATATATTTGCTTTATCTTTAAATAGACTTGAAAATTTTATTTGAGCATATAAAGTTGTATATAAAAAAATTACCTTAAAATTTAAATTTTGTTCACATTAATCTCTAACCCAAAAAAATTTGTCCACAAACATGCCTCCTTTAATTTAACAAAATGTAAAATATAATAATTAATAGCCAAAGAAGAAGATGAGGATTATCCTATTTTCAAAGGGAAATTTTTCGACCGAGATGTAGATTCCTCTCAAAACCGACAGAAGTTGTACCATAACTGGATTAAATACTCCTACTTATATCCTTTTTGGGTTTTTTTATTATTAAGTGTTGATTAACTAAATTTTAAATACCACACAATGTTTTCTAAGCCCTAGAGTGCTACTTAAACTTTAATCTCTAATAAAGAAACCAAAACCTTCCCTAACATGGTCCTGCATAGATTTTTACTCATCTTGGAAACCTCAAGATGAGAAACGAGAAAAATTGAATAAAAAAACAATAAAAGAAGACCCGAGGAAAATGCAGAACATGGATATCTCGTGTAAGAAGGCTGCGTCCAGAGACATGTCCGACAAGATATTCCATCAAAGTACCACTGACGTGTTCCTCGATCTTGGCCTGCCTGAAACCATGTTTCATGCATTAAACAATTTCGTCCTGAATATGGTCAGGGAAATGACCAATTCAGTGCATTTGATTGATTCAGCAGCAGCTAAATCCAAATCCTAAGACAACAGAAGAGAAAAGCAACTTGCTTTGTTCACCATCAAAATCATATTGCTTTCACTTCCTTCGTTTAAAAGTCTTCACTTGTCATGGTCATAACATTATAATTTCACTACAATGTGAATGTTAGATAGTTTGACGTTCACATTTGGATGATGTTCCAATAAACAGTTTCAAATAATCCATCATATGATTAAACTAAAAGCTATCAAGCTGACAGCAAACTCATGTCCTCACCAATCTAAGCCCTCGATGACTCTGTGTAACCAATCTAAAGCCCTAATCTAGCTTCCAAGTAGATATATCTCAAAAGAAGGATGAGCAGTCAATTTTTCATGTTCCTTTTTTGTTCAAAAAGACAGCCAAGAACTACATTGAGGATAATCCAATTCTCTTCAATTGACAGGTCTTACTTGTTATACAGGTAGAGAATGCTGAAGATAAAGAATCCAGCCATCTGCATTCAACGAAAACAAATGCTTACTACAGATTTATTATTAGAAAATAAAGAGCTATCGTGCAGATAGATATGTTAGTATGTATAAAACACGCTCAAAGAGGTGAGTACCGTGGTAAAAGAAGCTCCATAATACGGGAAAGCAGTTGTTATAAATCTCTCATATTCATTGTGCCTGAAGGGTCGAACTGGAATCTGCAAGTAATAATGTCTATTAATTAGATATGGAAGAAAATATTTGCTTTAGGAATATGCTGCCGCATATGGCAGACAGTGACAGAGGCCATATCTTCACACACATAATCTGAACACATGCACATGATTTAATTAAGACTATGTATGATTGTGTGTGTGGGAGAGTTAGATTTGAAGAGGTGATATCTTTAGAGGAGTTTTGCAACAACGCAAAATCTTGAATTGGATTAGAGAGAGAGAGTATAGATCGTTGAGGAAGGAACGAAAAGAGCAAAAAGAGGAAAGGACGAGCGGATTGAGGGAAAATGAGACAGTGCAGAGAGAAAAGTGACATCAACAAGCTTCAGGAGGAGAAAAAGGTGATAAAAGACTCTAAAGAACTGCATTTAAAACCAAGTACATATCAACTCCCTCATTAAACAAGTTGTAAAAGAGCTTGTTCATGAACAAAACTTCAGCTATGTTTGAGCTCGCCTTGTTGATTAAATGAGTTTTTATGTTTTGTTTAGACTTGTTCAAGTAGCTTGATGAAAAAACCAAAACAAGCCTAAGCCAAGCTCATTTATAAGCAATATGATAAACATCTTGTCTACACCATTATAAACATGTTTGAATAGCAGCCTTTCTCGAAAAGCAAGAGACTTCTCTTGATACTTAAAGCATAGCTCTGAAACAAACTTTTTCTACCAAACTAGCTACAATTAGGAAGTATGCAATGGACATGCAATTGTAGTGCTGGTTTTGGAAAGTTTTAGATGAGATAGTCTTGGAAAAACACATCACATGTACCAGAATTTAAGAGAATACTTACCCATCCCCAGATCATATCTGGTATACTTAACAATTTTTCTAATATCAAGTACTAAGCTAAAATATCATCCAATTAACGACTAAACGTTCATCCAATCCACTCATTAACAGTTGAGTAACATTTTCAGTTTCTAAAACCATTGTCTTAATAAGTCCAAATGGATTTTATAATGGTTGTGAAATATGAAAATTTTTCGAGGAAGAACTACAAAGAAGTATCATACATATAGAATCAAGCCAGATCCCAGAAGTATCAACATATAGAATCAAGTGCTGTACCTGTTTGGAAAGAGATAAGCTAGTGTAGCCAAGCCTGAGATAGTCAACCTTAAACTGAAATACCCCATAAACATCAGGCACCTTGAATGATGCATGATACAACCCCTGTAAAATTAGACATACACATACATATGTACATGACATCAGTTGCAGTAGGGTTGCCAAGTTGAAAACACAAGAACCTGGCCAAAGAATACCTTTCCATCAGTTGATAGTGTTTTTAGAACGTAAGGGCTCATCATGTAAAACTGGACCTGAACATCATCTGCCACATAGGTCTCCCAGCTTTTTCCAGACCACTCATATATCTTGACAGAAAATTTCTGCAATCGTATATATTATGGGAGATTCAGTGTGAATAGTTCTCTTAAATAAACAAATTTTTAACAAAAACTTTTAACAGAACAAAATTGATGGGGACAGTACCAGGTCATCTTTGATCCTATAAATTGCAGGCTCATCAGTTTCTCCAACTTTGTTATGCTTAAGATTAACAGCCTGAAATTAAGCATAAGATTTAATAGTGTAAAAGAAGACAATGCAAAAGCATTTTTGTGAGCAAGTTAGATATGCAAAGACCATTGGCTTCCTAACTGGATAAAAAAATTTGCTATTTTTATACTATATGGACCACACAAATCAACATAGCTCAGAATGTCTCACCTTCAAGTGACCCCTTTCATGGAAGACCCATTTGCTAATTTCTGTCACAAACTGCTCATTACCTGATTTCTCATATCTGATATAGCATAATTAAGAGGAATGTTAGGTACTTACTTGAAATATCACTGACAAACAGCAAAAACTGTTTGTTTCTCTCAAGCAGAACACATGGTGGAACAAGAAAAAGTAAAGAACACTTGCAGCAATACAAATTCACACAGATATTCATTGGAGGGATTTTTTAGTGCTAAAAATCATTAAAAGAATCCAAGATCCACCCAACATCTAAAGAATGTGTAAAAAAAAAAAAATCAAAAGTCTGTTCATGATTTACCAACTACATAGGCAGCAACGCTGCAAACAGAAACTTCTAAATCCATGCATTAATTGGGATGAATAAGAGCATCAGATAAAATAGCATACAGAGTCATTTTGCTTTTACAATTATGCTCAAAAGGTTGATTCATGATTTGCCAACCACAGTTAGTATAGCTGCAAGTCACTAACTAGTAAGTTTATGCTTTAACGTGGATCAATAAAAGCAATGAGCACACCAGCAGGCATTCTAGAGAATGGAATAAAGAAAAAAGTTGTCTACACCAATATTTCACACATATGTAAGTATGCATCACATTAAAATTAAATTCTAATGGAAACTAGTCTTTGGCTCTTTTCCCTGTGAAGGAAGAAAAGTTCAAGTGCTGTTGAAACTAATTGATCATCGATTTCCCTATTCTCACTCTGTTACACATGTGAAAACTATATGTATAGACACACGCAAACAATTATCTTTATAATGACTATGCAAATAAACAGATCATTTCCGTGGAAAGACTGGTTACTAGTATTATGCAGATTATGAGAAAATGAAAGATAAGATTATCTTACAAGCCATTTATCAACAAAAAGAAAATATTCTGGTCTCACTTACTTATCTGGGCTCCCGGCTTTCTGCACAGCAGTTCTTAACAGCCTAAATTGCACAAAGAAATTTTATCAATGAAAATGAAGAAACAATATTCTAAGCCCATATATCAAAAACACCACATAATCATATACCGGTTACTAAACAAATCCAGAGAGCCCGCAATCATGATCCGAGCATTGTTTCTAGCCTGCATTATGCAAAGGATTGTCAATAACACTTTAAAGCACATAAAGTAGGTGAAAATGCAACCAATTATCCAGCTTCCCTTAGGGAAACAGGAGCTAAAGCACAATTTCATGTTATGGATCCACATGTCACATAACAAAAAGGCAATTAGGAAGGAAGATTTATAACTCTATCAAGGAAATAAATGGCACATTTCATGGGGAAAGATATTCAAGAAGAAACATCATACCTGCACAACTGACACCAAAGAAATGGCAGATCCAGTAAGCAATGGAGGGCTTGACAATTCGGATTTTGGGTTAGCAGAATAGGCTGAAGGGGATGCAGAAAGCACCTTCAAAACCTACACATTGTATCATAAACCTCAAAAACATCAGCCTACATTCAGCAAAAGAAAAGCACCACTCATCTTCAAGCTTTACCAGGTTATTAGCCGCATTTACAGAATGTGCAATCCCTTTGAAAATTACTGGCGCCTAAAACATTCACAACAAGCAAAATTTCATTTAATAAGATGAACATTTTAGCCATCAATTTCAGATTTTTTTTTTTACAAAGAAACTTAAAACATCTCTACTAAAGTAAAAACTGACCTTGATTTTGGTTTTTCCTAAAATGACATCAGATTGGATAAAATCATCACTGGCAATCAATGTATGGTCACCCTCAGTTCCCGAAATCGCATAGCTTTTGTGATCAATAACCATTGCCGATGAATCCTAAGCCATTTATCAAATTCACTTAAAACTAGAAGAAATTCTATTTTTAAAATCCAAAAAGAAAACAATAATAATAATAATAAAGACTAACCTCATCGAAATCAACTCCACATTCAGTCGCAATGTTCTTAATCAAATCAGAAGCAGACGCATCAACTGCTACTATCAAGTCGTGACCGGAGTCAACGAAGTCAAGCACCGCCGCCAAGTCCAAAGATCCACCAAACCCTAGCCAAGAGAATTCAAAATAACGATTAAAATGAGATAGAAACCGGAAGGAAAAAGTACGGCGCCGTTTTCTAGCTGTGTCAGCTTACGTTCCGTGGAGGGAGAGAAGAGGATCAAGGCGTCGTAGAGGTACTGGCCGTAGCGTCGGAGAGAGAGAGTAGGATCGTCGGCGAGTTTGAAGTCGAGGTCGAAACCGCGGGATTTGAGGGAGTTGAAGAAAATGGAGTGAGACGATTTGAGTGAGAAATCGTCAAGTAATACTAAGACTCGGCGATCCGTTGGCGTTTCTGGATCGAAAGAGAAACAGAGGAGAGGAAAGAAAGAAATCCCGAAGATGAAGAGGAAAGAGAGGTTCTTCATTTTCAGCCCTTTTTCTTTTCCTGCTGCAGCAGCGACTTCTTCTCGGCCTCTGTTCCTCAGTGCGCGAAGGAAAGAAATGGCGAAGGCCGTTGAAACTTGAATTCACAAAAACGACCCGTTTCGGTCAACTTCGATACGGGCCAGAAAGTTGCTTGAAGCCCAATTGATATATGTTTCTGAGCCCAAATGATCTTAAAAGGATTGGGCTTGTAAATTATTGGGGCCCACATGATCCTTCCTTTTCTTTTCTCTTCGTTTCTTTTTCTTTTTCGTGTAATTTGCGAAAATTTGAATTTTGGTCCCTACCTGTCTGTGAAACAAGTATTAAATTTTACAATATAATTTCAATCATGACTTTATAGTAGTAGTGACGCTATTAAAATATTCATTAAATGTTTTTTTCTCTTTGGTTAGACTATTACGAAAACATTTTGATTTTAAATATTTTTATTTATATAATAAATTTTTTATCCTTTTATTATATCCCAACAAATTTTTATTTTCTTTTTCATTAAACACAAACTCTTAATTTTAATAAAAAGTTAATAGTCATCAAGTCGACTAACATTTTCTCAGACTTGACGGTTTTATTAGGGTTAAATGCTTATACCGGTTCAAATTAAAAAATAAAAACTTGTTCGGATTCAATTAAAAAGAGTTATTTGATTTAGAATGAAGTAATAAATTTTTTTATAATAATTATATAAAAAAATTGATATTAAAACTATAAAAAAAAAAAGCAAGAAACAAGAATGACGAAACACTTATTTTTTAACTAGGAGGAATTTAACAAGAAATCAATTACAAACTAGTTGATTAAATTGATTAATACAAATTCGATTAGAATTAGGATTACAACAATGCCTTTTTTATTTGCAAATAAATAGAAAAAGAACAAAAAAAAAAAGGTTACTTGGTTCCATGTTAGCGTAGGAAAAAAGCAAAATATATATTTGATTTTGTTGTGTCTCTCTCGTTTTTTAACAAACCCAAATTTGGATGCACAGTGTTTGATTAAACAATAAGGCCGCAAAACCGCGGACGCTAGTTTTCGGAACACCGGAAAGCAAAGAAAAAAAGAGGGTGGGGCCGACTTTGGTGTCATCTCTCTCTGTTTCTCTGTCCTTTACTTTCCTTCCCGCGTCCATATCCAAAAGCCCCTTTCTTTTCCCTTTTCTCTTCATCGAATTTCCTGCTTTCTTTCTTTTTCTCTTCGGGTTTTTCTTGAGAAGGTTCGTTACAATCTGAGGAAACTCTGTTCTTATCTTTGCTTTTTGGGTTAGGTTTGTTTGCTTAAATCGGATAAAGTTTCCCTTGTCTAAGACGATCTATGTTTGTTGCTAGCTAGCTTTATCTCTTGAATTATGATCTGTTGGGAATTAATTTTGATTCTGAATCTCTGGTTTTTTTTTTTTGGTTTTTTCAGATTTGACTCGCAAAGATTTACTCTCTTTCTTTCCAGTTTTTTTAGTTGTTTTTTAAGTAGATTGAAAGTAGTCTAATCGAAGAAAAAGAAATAGCTATTGTGGTGATTCTGTTTTCGCATCACTTAAAAGGAGTGATCTTTTTGGTTCTTTAAGGAAAATGAATTTCTTTTCATGTGCTGTTCTAGGGTATGGAACCAAATTGGATTACAATGACAGGTTTGTTCAGTTAGGGTTTGTTAAGAAAACATAGATCTTTTGATGGTTTAGTTTAGATTTTGGATTGATATTATTTTTGGTGCTGCAACTAAATTCTGTTAGTAACTGTGGGAATTAATGGGTTTATGTTAATTTTTCAATATGTAATATGTATATTTGCAGGAGCTATGATTCGGCTGTTTAAAGTAAAGGAAAAGCAGAAAGAACTTGCTGAAAATGCGAACGGTGGAGTACCTATCAAAAAGCAAACTGCAGGGGAGTTGCGTTTACACAAAGGTATGTTTTTCACCTGTTTATTAGTGAATTGAGTTATTTGAATTTCCTTCTGTTTTCCATATGTTTTTTTTTTTTTTTGCAAGTTTCTTTATAGCTTTGTGAAGAAGAGAAAGATTTTGAGTGAGATTGATTTATTTAATTGTATGTTGCTCGAGCACTTAAGGTTTCTCTCTTTTTGGATTCATCGGGTTTAAGATGATCTGTGTTTAATATAGGATTAATTAGCACGTAATAAATGTGAATCTCACATCTAATTTGGCCTTTTACTTGCAGATATTTCTGAGCTGAACCTACCTAAATCTTGTGCCATATCATTTCCTAATGGAAAGGATGACCTGATGAACTTTGAGGTTTCAATACGACCTGATGAAGGATATTATTTGTAAGGAATTTCTTTCATGCCTCTAATCCTAAAACAAGTAGTAATGTTTTGTTCTGTAGCAAAATTATCTTGGGTTCAAATTTTCTTTTGTGGGGGAAGAGGTGCTATTCTTTCATACAATTGTTTTACGTGCGTTTTCTCTTATTAATAATGCTAACTAGTACTTTCCTGGGTGCTGTTTTACCGCTGGTTACAGATGTGGAACATTTTTGTTCTCCTTCCAAGTTTCTCCCATCTATCCGCATGAGGCACCAAAAGTTAAGTGCAAGACCAAGGTAGACCGGCTCTTCTTATTTACTCTGTGTCCTCTGTTCCTCTACTGAATTCTATTGTGGTCTCATATGCTTTTGGTTATATTCTGACCTATTTCATGTTGTACTCCCATTTCCAGGTCTACCATCCAAATATTGACTTGGAGGGAAATGTTTGCCTTAACATCTTACGTGAAGACTGGAAACCTGTGCTTAATATAAACACCATAATTTATGGATTATATCATCTGTTCACGGTAATATGTTGTTTATATATAACAATAATTATATGAATTTACAGCCATATGATATCGGAATCACTCGATTTTGTTTGCAGGAACCAAATTATGAGGATCCCCTCAATCATGATGCTGCTGCAGTGTTGAGGGATAATCCAAAGATGTTTGAATCTAATGTGAGGAGGGCTATGGCTGGTGGGTATGTCGGGCAAACCTTTTTCCCACGGTGTATCTAGCTTTTGCTCTGTAGCGAAAGTGCTAATGCACATATGTTATCAAACACTTGAGTTTCAATGGGCTGTATAATTTATCTGCAAATTACCTTTTGTCATCCCTTTTGATTTTCTTGGTGGTGCTTAGGGAATTAACTCCTAAAAGAGCAACCTGCAAAAATTGCAACTATGTTTTACTGTAGCTCATCTGATGCTATTTATGTTGCTGTGCCATATATCTGTCTTAATGTGGAACTAGGATAGACTAGATTTTATGCACTGGCCTAGAATATTACATTCTTCCTTCGCTGCCTCTCTTTCTCTAAGGAAGAAAATGATGTCTTTGTTTTTTAAACTTGTGCTAGGTTATCCGATGTCTAGTGAACCATAGGCAATTCATTGATCCATTAATCAAAGTGATTCCTGAACTATAAAGAGTTAAGACTTGTCATTAGAAGTGCCATTTTCATGTTGCATTTTGCGTGATCAACATGAAGTTCTTGTTTGGTCAATAAATCTTGCCTTCTTAGTTGACAGGATACCACATGCTTATCAACCCGACCAGGGCTGCTAATAGAGAAACATGGCTTATCAAGCCACAGTGGTTGTCCTCCTAGTGTTGGCAAGCAGTGTGTTTCATATGATCTGGTTTCCTGTTTGCAAGAAGTTATTGTTTGTCAATTTTGCTTAATGATTAGCAGAGCAATGACTTTCTTGACAAGCTGGTTGAGCACCATGGGCAAGAAACAATATCATACAGACCTGCTTCATTGTAAAATGAAATTCAGAATTCAATTTCTCATAAAGTAACATAAAGTATTCACGCTGTAAATGAAACTCAAACTTAAATCATCTCTTCCTCTTTCAAATTGGCTAATCTAACATTGTCACGGTCTCGCCTAAAAATTTTGTACAGAGGCGTGTAAAACAAAGAGCACAAACCGAAGGGAATTACCATCATCGCTAGAAGCCCTCTAGACAGCGCAAATGCCTCGCGCGGAGACCCATTGATCGGATCAATAGATTTCGAATCATAACCAAACATTTGCTCCGACAGGATACCCACCAAGGGAGCAGCAAATGAAGAAAACGATCCTTCGAATGCACGATCAAATGCATAGATCATGGTCCGATGTTTAGCAGGGACAACTTCGGCAAACATTGGACCATTTGCAGCCGTTGCATTCCAACTGATGGTTAAGCCCATCAGAAAGAGGGTGACAGCGAAGGTGTAATAGCTGCTTACTGATTGTGGGATCACTTTCAGAAGGAACCATGAGAATGGGATGCCCATGAAGGCGCTGAACTGCGCACACATGATACGGCCAGAATGAGGGTAGATTTGTGACATTCTATCTGCTATTAACCCGCCGAGAAAGGATCCCATTGCACATCCGATGGCAAAAAGACTTAGCAGTGCTGCTGTAGAATTATGATCAAAACCTGGGAAACAAGGAAAACAAAGACTCGAAGCAGTCACTCTTCTCCTTTGGTAATTGACATGGCAAATTATATAGCAGTCAACCATTTCCATTCTTATGTTTAAAGAAAATAAAGACGTCCACATTTCCATCTATCATTACAAGGTATATTGGAATTTGTATCCTTACTTACCAATTAGTTCAAACCACATGGTAAAGAATACCATGGCAGTCCATGGTAGTGAACCAACAATTCCCTGCAAGACGATTATCTGAAATGTTGGAACTTTTATAACAGCTTTTGTGGCCATCCAAGACTCAAACCAGACAGATGAAGCACCAGCATTCCCCTTCTCTATCAACTCATCCCTACAACAAAAAGCAACCGAGTCATCAACATGATATTTTGAACGGTAAAACTATTATTGAATCGGGAAGGTTACAATGAATGTATTTAAATGTGGTAAGAAACTGAAATAGAAATGAAACCACAAAACTTTGAACAAGCAATCAGTACCTATCAAAATTATTACCAGCATCATGATTGACACCAACTGTTTTCCTTGGATCAACGACAAATAGGAACACAAGGAACCCAATCAATGAACTTAAAGTTGCCATCAGAATGAAGGCACAACGCCATCCAGGCATACCCCAGAACTGCTGACCGGCCATTATCGTTGCAACAACACCACCCCCGATACCACCCAAGGTACCAACAAAGCTTAGCAACCCAAATCCAGCCCCTCTCACACCATCCATGTAACTATCAGCAATGAAAGACTGAAGTGCTGGTATTACAATTGCCAGTCCAAAGCCATTAACAGCTCTCCAGAGTGCAACCTGCAGAAATTGCTGGCTTGCACCCACTGCAGCAGTTGATAATGCCCAGCACAAAGTGCCTATTGCAAGAACTGTAGGGCGGTCATAGTTAATTACAAGTACACCTGCCAAGGGAGATGCCAATCCCTGCACAAAATTCCTTATGAAGGTGAGATACCCAAGATCAGATGGCCCAGCATTGAAAGCTTCACTAACTTCTTTGTATACAGATGGAAGGAGATTTTCATCAGCACGCTCCATAATGGCAGCCAAGTTGATGAGGAGGAGAGAAAGAGAAACACCGACAACCCTTCTTGCTCTGTGAAATAGTATCATCAATAGAAACTTAAGCATTTCTAACAAGGTAAACACATAGAAAAGGAGAAAGCATTGCTTATAGTTTACATTTGCACACATGTATGTTACAACAGGCACAAAATAGATAAAGTAACATCTCTAAGGATTGAAAGTCTGTAATACTATGACCATATGACACTCCAAAGCACTCTCAACATTTTAGCTAACTCAGATATTGTCCCTCCAATAATTACATACATATCTCAAGTTAATTATAATAGCTATGGAAATACCAAGAATTATGTGTGTAGCACCAGTAAACTTCCCATTCGGGCACCTTCTACAAATACCAACACTTGAAGATGCATTCGTTGGCACCTAGTGGAAATGTAGGAAAATTATGCTGGCCTCCATAGAAAATTCAAAAGGAGGAAGTCATGGCCTTCATTGGCTAGATTCCCTAAACAAGGAAATAGCTCCCTAAGAAGAAATATATTATCCTTTGACAAGGATACCTCAAAATAGGAGGCAAGGCATTCTATTCAAATAAATTCCTTCATCTAAGTTCGCAGACAGGAAATTCTGGTCCATTAAGAGTCTCAGACCAAAATCAAAATCAAAATCAGTAAGACAACAGCCGAGACTTAATGTTGCACGAATCCAGCAGAGAATTATAATTATCCAAGTCCACCTATTTGAAAGTACTTAAGGAGCAGCAATGTAAGTGATGTCTCAAACATAGCCTAGACATAAACATCAAATTGGGAACCACATAGCAATTACCACGGAAACCAATAGACCCATAACAAAACCACAATCAGATAATGACATCATTCTTTGGCTCAGTAGTTTTCTGCGAAAGCTGAAATTGCTTTTTCGCAGTCTGTTATTCGCAGACATCAATTCTGAATGATGATAGAGCATAACTTATAAAAGCAACTAAAAATAGTAACAAATTTCTGGTAAAAATCAATTTCCCATAGGGGAAATATTGATGTCAAGACCTATATCCCACACGCAAAAGAAGAGGCAAAAAAAGAAACTTCTGAAGCATGGACTGTTACTTCATTTGCTTTTACTGTACTTTATTTTGGATAATAACAACAGAAAAATTAGTACCCACATCCATAATCAACAAACAATCAAATAATAAGCGTTTCGGTAATCAGAAAACGGAAAACACAAAACAAAGATTTGAATGGAAACTCACTTCATGGCTTGAAGATTTTTCTGAAACAAAGGCTTCGGTCGGAGGGCAGCAGAAAATCTTGAATGGCTTCGATTTGAGCCCATAAAACAATGAAGACAACCCGCTAAAATCCTGGAAAACTGTGTTTCCAGCTTCTATGGCGGATCTGGACCACCACCCACTTGCCTCGTTGAAACAAAAAGGCCATTCAGGGACTCGTCAGGAATTACCCCAAAAGAGAATATTCAAATCAAGCAAGATATTTATTTTAATTAATTAATGACAATCATAACGTTGAATATACTAAAATCAACAGATAAGTCAAAGAACCCAAACTCTTTAAAATACTTTGATTGGAACAAACAAGGAAGTTAAAGTTGGTTAGTCAGCCAGAATAGCAAGAGGTTGCTTTCGACAATGTTGCACGCTACGCAGCATCGTGGCTTCATGTCAATGGCTAGTTTCATGGGATCTAAGCCAAGGCTTGGTTTGTGGAGTTGGTGTCAGAGTTTTGAAGTCTAAAATTCCAGGATACGTGGGTACCCTGTTTCCGAGGGTGTGTTTTTCCTGTCTTTTGACCTTCCTTATAACGTGTCCGAAAAATTTGCTCTCCGTGAATAAATATTTTTTTTTTAATTTTGGACGTTCTTTATTAATTAAAATAAATGGAGAGAATGCCAAATATTCCTAGTCATATTTATGACGTATTAACAGTTAGAAACTTTTGTTATTAATCACTCCAACAAATTGTAAGTAAAAAAAAAAAAGAAAACTTCAACAATTAGATAAATACTTTGTTATTTAAAAAAAAAAACACTTTGTTCTCGAGATAGGGATATTTGAAATCGTTCAATTGTCACTACTTCAATACTTCAAAATCGAGATTTTTTTATTGAAAATTATATTTTTGTTTATGATAATCATTTTTCAAGGATATGTTGTACTCAAACTTATAGAATCTTTTCTTTTCGATAATGTCATTCTCTTTTGATAGGCTTTGGATTGGTGGAGAATGGAGATTAATCCTCTATATGATTGGATAAAATGGGACCCCGTGGTAATCGAGTGTTAGAGGGCATACATGGTACATTTTTAACCCAATGGGCTGACCCTTTTGATGCCAAACATAAGAAGTTGGGCTACTTTCTGCCCTTTCATCATAGTCCAAATGTCACCCAAACCCCTTAACCCTTTGCCACAAATAGATGGGCCTATTTCTCCAAGCTAATTTTAGTTGGGCCTTCGAGTGAGTTTATTTCATCCTTACGGCGCAACCCCATTCACACGTGCATTGCATCACGATGAACAAAATAGTGAGTAAAGATCAGAAAGATTATGCTTGACGAAGAAATAGAAATAGTTTAATTAAAATAGATATTTTAAAATAATATTGGATATTATTATATGCGATGATGCTAATGTATTCGAGAAATTTGATTAGATTAGTCCTAATTTTCCTTTAAGACGACTCCATGATCACTTGATTATCAATTAAAAATAGTGTAAAGCACCGTGATTCAAACGTCAGCCTCGTAGAAGCTGGAGTTGGCGTACATCTTCCCCACGTGAGCTGAAGCGCTATAGATCCAAAAGTCTTTCGTAGGGCCACTTTGAATTTATGTAGTGGGGATGTCTCCCTTGGCTACTTCATGGATTGATTATTAATCACAAGACCAACCCATTGTCTAACACTGCTACTTTTACAAACTCTAAACATTACTATATTCATCAAACATTTCATGATCTAATTCGCATTGAAGAAGAAACACGTAAAGCTAAAGCAACTGCCATTGCTATTCGGCCACTAATGAAGTAATGATATTATATCAATAATAAATGATTTTGATTAATTCTTTTGCAATGAGATAAATACGAATGGTTGGTGGTTTGAAAGAAGGCTAGAAGGGATAGTTAAGCAGGGTTAATAGAAAAACGGGGGGAGCCGTGGGGGGCCTAAAATCAAGAGCTAAGAAAATGCTTTTGGAGCAATGAACCCCCACGTGCTCTCTCCTGCCAATGAAGACCCGGTGAGAGAGAGCTTTGAGCAGCCAGCCACTTCTCTCGGAACAACAAGACAAAAAAGCCGAGGTGGTCCCGAGCGAAAAGACCCGCCAGAGGCACGCCTCTCTCCCCCCGCACGTGGGGCAAGTCTCGTTGATTTCATGGTGTTGCCAGCTATAGCCCTCTCTTGTCGTTCCTCTCCCCTTTAAGCTTAGCTGGAACCGCACGTGCCCTAAGCCACGAATTTCACTACTTCCCACACACCCGCCCCCCACCCCCGGCAAAAAAGAAAAAAGCCCAATCTTCATTAAGCATTTGCAAATAAATACCGATTTTATTTTATTAGTCACGGAGTCGTTGGCTACGGGCTGAGCGAAGCCGTGGGTCCGATTCCTACAAATAAATTAAAAAAAGGGCGAAAAACATGGGACCACTTTCACGCGTTCCAAGCAATAGTTGGACACGTCGAAGAGAGGTCGGTCCCCACCGGGGGGATAGGGTCGTTTACTACTTTTATTTATTAAATGAATAAATAAAATAAATATACAGATTTCTGTGTCGCACGTGTGGAGCCGACCGACCCCGCTAAAAGTTATTGTCCAAAGGGGGTCCCACTCGTCTGAGATCTCTGTTTGTCCACATCTGTACCGTTCAATCTGATCAACACGTCAGTAGCCAGCTACCTCAATTACCGGAGAGATGGCATCTTCCCTTTTCTAATCATCTCTCTTGGGCAATTTTTTAATACAGGCAGTTACATCTTTCAAAATCTCTGATTGCTTTATCACCGTTAAATTATTAGATCCCAACCCCTTTTTTTATTTATTTTGAATATAAACATTAATTTGTGTGAATAGAAATACAGAGAAAATCAAGAAAAAGGGTGGAAGATGAAGAGAAAAGTTGGGGGGGTGGGGGGGGGTTGTAATTGCAACAACATTATCCTTGTCAATAATGGAGGCTACCCATTTCTCTGGCCCCAGCATGGGAAACATTGCTGTGTCTGCCATATTACCAAGTCTAATACAACCAAAATTCATTCATGGAAAGTTTGTGAGAAACCAAGCTTTTGACTGGTCTTTTTTTTTTTTGTAAGCCTTTGTGGCTATCATTTTAGCTCCAACAACCTCTAAAAGTATTATCCATTTCTTGGTACAAACCCTTTTTCCATTTGATTATGTGATTAACAAAGAACACAAATAAAAAAACACAGTGATTCTTACCAAGCTAAGGTTAAAAAAGAAAGAGAATGCAACTTCCAAATGGTCAGTCCTTTGAAAACTTTTTTCAGGAATAACTGACAGATGACAATCATTTCTGAAAGCAGGGGGTGAGGTCATAGATTCACCAAATTCTGGCGCTTTCCTCTTTCCCCCAACCAAAATTTGAAGAGAAAAATCCTTATAAAAGCAGCCCTCCATGTGGCATGCAAGGGAAGCAGTTTCAAGTTTTTCTCAACTGAGTTCAGCTTTGATTAGGCTAATAATTAATTTACTAATACGCAAAACATGCTACCCTATAGTCTTAGGCTCAAGCCCCCATTGCCATGCTCAAAACACAGAATACAATAATTTACCTCTTTTTTTAAGATTTAAAAAAGATTGGTTTTATTATCACTTTTTCTGACCATAAGGGTACTTCATCCATATAAGTGTGAAAACAGAAAAGAAAGGTAGACGGAGAGAGGGAGAGAGAATCTAAGGAAGCAGCAGTGCAAAAGCGTTTTCTCTCCTCTAGAACAAATAAAACTTTCAACGATAAAGAAAGCAATATCCTCGTGAAAGGGAGAGAGGGACTTGTCCCCTGCGTGTCTCTCTGTGGACTTTGCCCATTTCTCTCCTTAATGCAAAGCTCTCTTCGGCTTCATCTTCTTCTTCAAGAGAATACAGGTTGAAACAAAAAAAAAAGGGCAAAGGTCGGTTCGCTGCAAGAGAGAGAAGGAAAAAAAATATGACTGGGGCATCCGGGAGATTACCGACATGGAAAGAAAGGGAGAATAACAAGAGAAGAGAGAGGAGAAGAAGAGCTATAGCTGCAAAGATATACTCCGGGCTACGAGCTCAAGGCAACTACAAGCTTCCTAAACATTGTGACAACAACGAGGTCCTGAAAGCCCTTTGTGCTGAAGCTGGTTGGATCGTTGAAGAAGATGGTACCACTTATCGCAAGGTTTGCTTTTTTTTGTTTCCTTTTAGATTTCTGGGTTTTTTTCATTTCACACTTGTAGATCTACATGCATGCATTGGTTTTTTTGTCAAATTTTTTTTTTGATAGTTGTTCTGAAACGGGTTTCTACTGATCTGTTATTGTGTTTAACTTGTTTTGATCCGTATACTTTTGATGTATTTATCGATTGAATTTGTTGGAATTCTGGTTCTTTTATACCTCTTGCTTGATCTGCGAAACCTTTATTTACTTCGTAACTCTTTTGATTTTTTTTTTTGTACTTAAACCAAATTACATGAAAGTATTGTACTTTTTCTCTAATCTTGTTATAATACTCCTTTGTTCTAAGACCCTGATCAAGATTTTCCTTGTATTATTGATAGAAATAGATCTTGGTAAAGTAATAGTACTAACAAAAATGATTACTGATCTTTGGATTCTTTTAACTAGTGTTTGTTGCTTTGTTAATATAATTGGATTATATTTTTCGTAATTCCTTTTTGTAATGGCTTTGATTGATTCAGGGATGCAAGCCACCTCCGTCTGAACTTGCAGGGGCCTCAACAAACATCAGTGCATGTTCATCTATTCAACCAAGTCCACAGTCCTCATCTTTCCCAAGTCCTGTACCTTCCTACCATGCCAGCCCCTCCTCCTCCTTATGCCCGAGCCCAACTCGGTTCGATGCAAATCCCTCAACCTACCTTCTTCCATTCCTCCGCAACATTGCAGCTATCCCTAACAATCTCCCTCCTCTTAGAATATCCAATAGTGCTCCTGTAACACCACCACTTTCCTCCCCAACTTCTAGAGGATCTAAGCCCAAAGCTGACTGGGAGTCCCTTTCTAATGGCTCCCTAAATTCATGTCGCCACCCTCTTTTCGCTACCTCAGCCCCTTCTAGCCCCACAAGGCGGCATCACAAGACACCAGCAACAATTCCAGAATGTGATGAGTCTGATGCCTCAACTGTGGATTCTGGCCGCTGGGTGAGTTTCCAGACAGTGGCATCCACAGCAGCTGCAGCAGTAGCATCTCCTCCTTCACCTACTTTTAACCTTGTGAAAAGGGTGGTTCAACAGAATCCTTTCCGGGATGGTGTCACAGGGCATGGTGGGGTGACCTGGGGGACAGTAACAGAGATTGGGAGAGGGTCAGAGTTTGCATTTGAGAATGGTAGAGTAAAACCTTGGGAGGGTGAGAGAATACATGAGATTGGGGTTGATGATCTGGAACTTACACTGGGGACTAGCAAGACCTGTGCATAAGCTTCCGTTAAGAAATTAACCTTTCCTCAAGAACATGGGTTCTTTGTGCATTCTCAATATTGCTCGGTTTCTTAGTGAGTTGTTTTGTGTGCCATATTTGAAGCCTCCATTGAGTTTTTGTATTGCTCAGAAGATCATCATTCCATTACTTACAGTGACCTATCTCTTTCACATTTGTACAGTTTTGAGCTCAGGGAGACTTTTACAAGGTCTAAAAAAAGTTTAAGCCTATTGCATTTGATTCCAGGCTGCGCTACTGGAGGACACTACGGGATAGTTCAATCTTCAAGTGGCATGAAAGAAAGACTGAACCGAGTTTAGGGGTTTATATAAAAATATGTTCCCCCTCCAATGATTATGTTCACGACTTTCTTATAATTTCTTCATTTATCATGTGATGATAGGATTCTATTTCTCAGATAGAGAGATTGTGTTCATTTTCTAGTTTGTAAATCAAGGATTTATCTATCCTTTGAAGAAAAACACAAACTCAGAATTTGTAAGGCTAGTTAGTACTATGTTTTCTCACTACTACTAGATAAATCTTCTTTGGCAATTGATCCTTTGGTTCTTCTTTTTCTCCATTGAATTTAGTATAAGATTAGCATAAGCTCTGATATGACAAGTGAACTGAAACAAAAGTGATTATCTGTGGGGGATTGATTGGGGTAGGCCCATTCTCTGTTGTCTAAAACATTTGGCTTCTAGCTCTAAGCCAAATGTTTACTGAAATTTGTGCACCGTTGTGGGGTTGCCAAGGTCAAACTTCAAAGAGCATCTTACAATGGAAAAACTCCAATGAGGGTCCCCATTCACGTGATGGTGTATTTTCATGTAGGCATGTGATCTATGTCACGCCTGATGTTGTAATGTACCAAAACAATTCAATAACTTCTTTTGTCAATTATTAAATAGTTTGGCTAAGACCAAAAATGGCCCTGGAGTTGTGGCCGCTGTCCCCGAATTTAATTCTTCCCTTTTTGTTTTTTGTGATTTATCTTAGCTAAGAGTGGCCAAACCAAACTAGAGAAGTTAATTAGATACATTTTGAGGAAAAAAGTTACAAAAATATGTTAATCGGCTAGGATGCTATCAATTCTTATCAACATGGTCCAGCCTGAAATCGGGTACTTTTTGGGTCCAACCAAACCTGTCCATTAGGGTTGTATTTCAAAGCCTGGTCTTCCTAGTCTTCGAGCCCTGGGCCAAGCCTGTCTCGGGCCAGGCTTGTCTCCTAGGTCTTGTAGGCAAAAGAGGGTGAGAGAAATTTGGCCCTCAGTTTTCTTTAATCTTTCATCAAATTGAACAAGCGATTGTCTTCATGGCATTGTTGTAAAACCAAGAAAGGAAAGTGTCAGGTTATACTAAATTCTAACAGAATTGAGGCTCTTCTTACGGCCTAAGGAAAAAGATGACAAACTTCCTTTTTCTTTCTTCCCGTTTAATGAAAATTTGGTTAAAGTACTAGTACTATCAACATACATTAAAAGTTATCTCCAAATAGGTTGATTGATTGACATCTGCATAGCCTAATTGTCTGACACATGATGGCTTGACTTGGGTTGAATTGTTCATGCAATATGCGTGGTATTTTGTTATTTGTTGAGGGTGTTTATTTGATTTTTTTATTAATAAGATTTTGGGTATTTTAAAAGATGTTAGATTGATTTTATCTGTTTGGGTTTACTTCAGCGTATTACTTAATAATATAGATTTTTAAATAATATATATATTTTTAATATTAATT
Source organism: Theobroma umbraticum (assembly GCF_002168275.2). NCBI lineage: Eukaryota > Viridiplantae > Streptophyta > Magnoliopsida > Malvales > Malvaceae > Theobroma > Theobroma umbraticum. Next base: position 1,577,823 of record NW_018397255.1, on the reverse strand, counting down.
TATTAATTTTAAAAACATATTTTTCAACGTATTACTTACTAATATAGATTTTATCTGTTTATGGTATTATTTTGTTTAGTTTTTCTTCAAGTTATAGAAATTGATTTTTGGGTTTCCCTCTTTCACTCTTTTTTTTGGTCTATTTTTGTTTTTTTAATATTTTTGGATTTATGGATTTTAGGTTGCATGTAATTGACTTTTGCTTTTGTTTCTCATTGTAATTTTTTTATTTGTTCCTTATTGATCATTGTATCTGATTTGTTTTATTTTGTTTAATTATCATTATTAATTTTGATGGCATTTTATTTGTGTTAATATTCAAGGTATCTTAAAAGGGAGATTATGGGGACCATGATTTGTTAAAAAGGGAAAGAAAAAAAGAAAAAGGAAAAGTTGAAGCATAATAGGCAGGTTTTTTTTATGAGTTTTGAGATTAAATTCTTCTTTAAGTTTTTCTCTCTTTTTAATTTTTGTTATTCTTTCTTAATGTTTTATTTATTTACTAATAATATTTATAATTTTTTCCCCTTTGTTCAGAAAATTGTCATACTGAGTATTAACTACCCATTGTTTTTTTTTTTATGCATAAATTTTTTCTATTTTTTAAGTTGATATCGTTTTTTGATTAATTTATTGGTATGCGATTAATTAGTGTTGTTTTATTTTTAGGATAACTTCCTATTATAATTGTTTCAGAGGTATTTTATATATTGATCTTATTTTATTTTTTAATTTCATGATTTTTTGTTTATTCAAGTTTTCATTATTTGGGTTTTTATTATTTTTATTCTTATAATATTATTCCTTCCATACAGAAATTAAAAGTCTTTCATCTAATTTTTAGATTCTTTCTTTGGTTTTTATCTTATATGATTAGGTGTATGGTTATACTTTTCTATTGATGATAATAATCAACTTGCACTTTTACTCAAGTTATATCAATTATTGACTTCTTTTACCTATTATTCATTTTATATATTTTTAATTATCTTTTGAGTAAGAATATGTTATTTACTAAAAATATATTTTTTAATTTACATGTTTGTCATTATTATTTTACTATATGTTTATCTTTCAACTCATTTGATTTTTTTTTGTAATTACTTTTTGAATATTTAAAAATTTAGTAGATAAGTGTATTTTTATAAAATGTAGTATTAGTTAGCCATTCCCTTTATAATTGTATATTATTGCAAACATATTGATAGAATATTATCCAATTACGAATTTAGTGAGTTTTGAAATTTGTTTAATATTTTTTTAGTTTTGTTATTCTTTTCATAAATGTTTAATTTTTTTATTGATTAAATTTACAATTTATCCTTTTTTAGAAATAAATGTCATATAATCAAATATGAACTACCTATGTGTTTTTTTTATGTATGAATTTTTTTGTTTTTTAAATTGATGTGGTTTTTGGATTAATTTTTAAGAATGCAATTGATTAGTATTATTTTAATTTTACAAGGTTTTTGTGGATTTCTTTTTCTAAAATTGTTTGCCCCTTTCTTCTTTAGTTTTCCCGCTTTAGTTTTCCTCTTCATTCCTTTATTCCTCATTGTCTTTGTTTTTCTTCTTCTGTTTCTTTTTATTTTCTCAACGTATTTATCTTTTGAACTAAATGTTTAATTTTTTTTGCTATATTTGTTACTTTTGTTTTCACTTTAAATTTTTTTTGCATGTAACAAATTAATATATATTTAATTTTTCAACCCACTTTGTTTTTAAGAAGAGAAATAGTATCATTTGTGAATTTTTATCTGCATTTTTACTATGGTAATAATCTCTAAGTTAACTTGACATATAACTATCAAAATATTTCTTGATTTGTGAATATTTATATTTACAAATTATAATGTAATTTCATGTTTGTAAATGATATATTAATTTATTATTTATTTTTAAACAATTTCTTTATTATTAATATAAATTAATTTTAAAATTTATTTACACATCAAACAATTGTATCTTGAACGCATAACATAGATTAGACTCTAATATTATACATTAATGAACTATGGTTGTGCTTGCGCAGAGGAGAAAGGAAATTTCCTTTTCGACTGGTAAAGAAAAATTGGAAATTGTGTTAATAATTCTTATTCCAATGCAATGTACTGTATCTTTCAGTGTTGCAGAGCGCTGAGTTGGGTATCCCAAGGGCATACTTGTCCCACACACGTCCCCCGCTTTCTATTAAAGTTGCATTTCTTTGTCTCTTTTGTCAATTAGGCCCCTAACCTATAGAGGAATTACAACATTGGAGTTGTAAATGCATGTAAACCCTTCATAAGAAGAGGACTAGAGATAATTATAAAAGTTTCAAAATTTAAGATGATAATTGCAACTTGAGACATAAGAAGGGAAAATTTTGCAATTTACCTCTCATATTGTTGCTGATATCTGATACTAATTTTTGAGTTGGATTTCTTGATTCAAGTGAACTAATATCTGAAGGAGTGAGGCGTCCAGAAAAGGTTTTGGCTGTAAGCAATAATTGCTGAGAAGAAAAATCAATTGTTCCACCAAACATTAAAAGGAGGTGCAAATCCTGAGAGCCTTGTCTGCTTTATCACAAAGAAAAGGGAAGCTTTAACAGTAGCTTTGTTTTGGTGATGATTTTTTGTGAGTCCTGTACCTGCTATCCAGCTTGATCACCATTAGTGAATGGTGAAAGCTAGCCCCAATGTCCTTGCCCTTATTCTGGAATCCCCACAAGCTTTCATAATTAGTGGTGCTCCTTTCCCTGACCCCTGGGCAGTTGCTATAGCTCTCTCTAGAAAAAAGTATCTTTCTTTCTGAGTAGAAACAATATACACCGATCATTAACCCAAAACCAAAGGGTAGTTGGTTGATGCATCTCAAGCAGAAAGCTATCCTCAAGTTTTAGATTTCTAAAACTATGGAACAATCAAACACGAAGCCTCATCTAGTATTACTGTCCGCCCCAGCTCATCTCATGCCCGTTATTGAGCTTGGCAAACGCCTTGTTTCTTGTCAGGACGTTAAAGTAACAATTTTTGTTGCTTCTTTTGTCCAATCAGCTGCAGCGGAATCGCGGATGGTCCGATCTGCGCTGACCACAAAACTCTTTGATGTCATCCACCTCCCACCAGCCGACGTTTCCAACCTTGTTGCCCCTGGCGATCAGGGGATTCCATCACTTTCTGCGGCTGTGCGTGTAGTCAGGCCAGCTTTTCAGGCTGCTATATCCGCTTTGGAGACTCCTCCAACTGCTCTCATCGTTCACGTTTTTGCAATAGAGTGTTTACGAATTGCGGATGAGCTTAAGATTCCAAAATATGTTTTTGTCTCCACAAATGCGTGGTTTCTTGCTCTGATCATGTACACTCCGGTCCTGGACAAGGAAGTGAAAGGAGAGTATGTTGATAAGAAAGAACCATTTGCTCTTCCAGGTTGCTCGCCGATTCGAGCAGAAGATTTGCCTGATCCGATGCTCTTCCGAACCAAAGCAAATTATCATGAATACCTGAAAATAGGTATGGAGATTCCAAAGGCTGATGGGATTTTGGTGAACACATGGGAAGAACTGCAGCCCAAAACACTAGCTTCTTTGAGAGATGGTAACCTCTTGGGTAGCGTTGCTAAGGCACCAGTATTCCCAATCGGCCCTATAAATTCAGAGGGTTCTGCAGCATTAAGAATCGAGTTATTTGACTGGCTGGACAAGCAACCGACTGACTCTGTACTTTACATATCTTTTGGAAGTATGGGAGGGCTCTCGCTTGAGCAAATGACGGAATTAGCTCGGGGTTTAGAGTTGAGCCAGCAAAGATTCATCTGGGTAGTGCGTCCACCGACCCAAAAATCAGGAGGCGGCTCGGGTCCGAAGGTTGGGAACGCTAGTGATGATATGTCAAGTTACTTGCCAGAAGGGTTCATTTCCAGGACCCGGGACCGGGGACAGGTTGTTCCACAATGGGCTCCGCAGGTGGAAATCTTGAGCCATCCATCATGCGGAGGGTTTTTTACACATTGTGGTTGGAATTCAGCCATAGAATGCATCACCAATGGATTACCGATGATCGCTTGGCCACTGTACGCTGAGCAGAGAATGAATGCTACGTTGCTGACAGAGGAGCTTGGCATAGCTGTTCGATCACAAACATTACCATCCACGGGTGTTGTGGGGAGGGACGAGATAGGGAAGATGGTGAGAAAAATATTTGTGGATGATGCAGGGCGTCAAATGAGGGCCAGAGTCAAGGAGATGAAACTTGGTGCGGAGACAGCTTGGAGTAAAAGCGGTTCCTCGTATAATGCACTAGCTGAAATGGTGAAACACTGCCAGAAATGCCTGTAGCTGAAACGGCGGTTCATGTAATAAATGATTCCTCCTGCTTCCATGCTTTTAGTTTAGTGTCTTATCAATAAAATTTAAACATGTTTTTCGTTGTGCCGATTAATTAGAGCCGACGGACCCATAACCAGCAGCAGATTGTCATCTTCTACAATTAACAGATCTTACTCCAATCGATCCTGATGTGGTCGAGCCGGAGCTGAAATATCTAAAGCCCAACCAAATGGGTTCATATATCGTCACAGGCACGGACATGCTTAGGAATGACAGGCCTGATTTGAGCCACAATTGGCTTTGGCAATGTGGGCAACTTGCCCACTAGTCCTTCAAAAGAGAAGAAGAGGAAGAATGGAAGATTGGGGTTTGTGAACATTTCATTCAACTAGTTTTGCACCTACTAATGTGGTGCTTTAAGCCTCAAATCAAATGATGGGCATGGTCGAAACAAAACAAAATAAAAAAATACCTCAATTCAAATGCTTTGTCAATTAGCCAAAAAAAATTTGAAATCATAGCCAAAGTGAGTCTTGTGTAGGTAGAGTTAGTTAACTTTTACTAGAATTCAAAGATAAATAGAAATAAAGATTAAAAAATTTTAAAATTAATATGTTGATTTATTTCATAATTAAAAGATTTATAATAAATAATAATTTTATACAATATGTAAATTGAAAATAAAAAAAATTTACGATAGTCTTTTAGTGAAGTTATTTTCAAATATTTTTTTTAATTCAAATTCATTCATTATTGACTTTTTACAATAATCTTTTTTTAAAAAAAGTGTTAGGATACATTATACCCTACCAGAATTGAAGCAAAGAACACAAACTTACTTTTTCTTTGCCCCATTTTAATGAAAATTTGGTTACTCAAAAGAAAAAAAAATACTTAAATATTTTTAAGTTTTGATCAAAATTATATGGAGGTTTATTAATTTTTAAAATAGACACTTCATCAAAAAAAATATTTTCGCTTGACACATAAATCTTGTTGTTAGTTAATTGTCAATATTTCTATTAGTTTGATGATAAGACGATTTGTTTAGAATAATTTTATCTTTTATTAATTTTAATAATTATCATTAAATAAATTATAATTTTTATTTTAAAAAAATTTTCAACCACTCGTGACTGATTGGTGCAAGGGGATGCCGTCAGCCGAACTAAGAGAAAGAAAATAATGGAAAAAGAGATATTT
>NW_018397255.1:1569235-1572208 GCF_002168275.2 Theobroma umbraticum | reverse complement strand
CAGCCTTTGGAATCTCCATACCTATTTTCAGGTATTCATGATAATTTGCTTTGGCTCGGAAGAGCATCGAATCAGGCAAATATTCTGCTCGAATAGGCTAGCAACCTGGAAGAGCAAATGGTTCTTTCTTATCAACATACTCTCCTTCCACTACCTTTTCCAGAATCGGAGTGTACATGATCTGAGCAAGAGACCACACATTTGAGGAGAAAAACACATGTTTTGGAATCTGAAGCTCATCCGCAATTCGTAAACATCTATTGCAAAGACGTGAACGATGAGAGCAGTTGGAGGAGTCTCCACAGCGGATATAGCAGCCTGAAAAGCTGGCCTGGCCACAAGCACGGCCTCAGAAAATGATGGAATCCCCTGATCGCCAGGGGCAACAAGGTTGGAAATGTTGGCTGGTGGGAGGTGGATGACATCAAAGAGTTTTCCGCAACTCCGCTGCAGCTGATTGGACAAAAGAAGCAACAAAAAGTGTTACTTTAACGTCCTGGCAAGTAACAAGGCGTTTGCCAAGTTGAATAACCGGCATGAGATGGGCAGGGGCGGATAGTAATACTAGATGAGGCTTTGTGTTTGATTGCTCCATTGTTTTAGGAATCTAAAACTTGAGGTCTTTCTGCTTGAGAGGTATTTTAGAACGAAAAGAAGATGCAACCAGGTACCCCTTGGCTCGGTTAAATGATTGGTGTATACTGTTTTTGCTCAGAGAGAAAGATACCTTTTCTAGAGAGAACTATAGCAACTGCCCAGGGGTCAAAGAAAGGAACACAACAAATGAGGAAATCCGGAGGAATTCCACAGTAAGTAAGGGCAAGGACATTGGGCCGCTTTCAGCATTCACCATTCAACAATGGTGATCATGTTGGATAGCAGGTGAAGGATTTGCATTCTTTAGAGTACAAAAATATTAATATCTCTTGTTTTTAATTAATTTAGGCTTTATTTTCACATTTATCTTGGTATTTACTTTATGCATGTTTGAGTAATTTAATTAAGTAATTTGAGTTTATTTTCATGTTATTAAGTCTTGTTTGTACTTTTTATTGATTATGTTATATGTTGTTAAAGATGCAAAAGAGCTTGAAATTCGAATTTGCAAAGGATCTTGCACTTTTGCTTAAGTTGAGTTTAGACCATGTTACTATAATTGAAGCATATCTTGAGCTAAAAAACTCTGATCAATGCGATTTTTAGATTTATAAAAAGTTAAGAGGAAGAGCTATAATTTTGATGTTTAGCACTTCATCCAGTTCAGAAAAGATAAAAAATGCAAAAGAAGTCAATTGACTATAGTTGCATGGTAGCTTGGCACCTAGGCACTAGACATCTCAATGCTTGAAATGGCCAAGGACAAAAACCTTGGGGTGCCAACACGTGAATCTACAAATTATCAGCCATTGGATTTTATGTCAAATGGCTAACAAAGAAGGTAATAATATAATTTTTTTGGCTCAGAAAGAAAAGGGAATTCATTCACTAATTTAGGAAAAAGGAAGCTGGAACAAAGAAAAAAGAAACGGAAATCAAGAGATTGAAGGATCAAAAAGTTGCTCGAGAGAATTTCTCACTCTAGTTTTGATTTTCTCTCTAACTCTTTTTATAGAAATGCTTCATTTTGCTGAGATTTGTGTTTGTATTTTGAATATATCAAGCTAAAACTCTTAATCTAGGGTTATAGTAGATTTTAATATGTAGCTTGGATATTGTGTTGGTTTATTACTTATTTTTTAGAGAAACATTGATGTTTACTCAAATTTGAATTTATTGCTCATTTATTTACTTGATCACCATTTAAATGTGTTTCGGTGTTTAGATGATATTTGAGAGAGTTAGTTAAAATTTGACCTTGATTTGGGTAATTTGTGTTCACTACACTTAGAAATGATTTTAAGTATTTTGATATGCAATTAGGGTAGACATACATCTAGTTGCCATTTATAGCCAATTTTTAGAACTTTGGATTAAAGAACTTAATTTAGTTATTTCCTATAAACATGTAGTGATTCAATTAAATTAGATAATTGTCTAATATCTCGACAGAGAATTACTCATGCTTAGGATTCTAGGTTAATATCAATTTTCATTAAAATTAAGTAATACAATTCTAAAAAAAATATCAAAGGATACCACAATTCTAGACTTTTAAACCATTACTTCCACCTCAATTTGTTATTTATACTTCTTATATTAGAATTAGTAAATTAGATTACTTTTTAATCATATATCAAAATTTGATGTTTGTATAAAATTAGTTTATTTTAATTTTAATAATTAACAATATTTAGTAAACTAACTTTCTGATAGATATACAAACTCAATTTATCACTGTATTACTTATTATGATTATTTACTCTTATACATAATTTTTGTTTATATTTTACATTTAATTTTAAGCATGTTTCCCGTCACACAAACAAAATATACATGACAAAAAACCTCACCAAAACAAAGCTACTCATGAAAGTTACCTTTTTTTTTTTTTTGAGAAAACAGACAAGGCTCTCAGGATTTGCACTTCCTTTTTATGTTGGATAGAACAATTTATTTTTCTTTTGAACAATTTATTGCTTACCGCCTGAATCTATTCTGCACGCCTTAGAGCTATTTTAGATATTGTTAATTTGTTTGAATTCAGAAGTCTATTTGAATCAATTAATAAATCCAAGTCCAAGGTTAGTATCAGATATCAGGGACAATGTGTCACAAGTGCCATCTTAAATTACATACATTTACAACATTGGAGGGGATGCTGTAATTCATCTATAGGTTAAGGGGCTAAGGGGCTCAGTGACAAAAGAGACAAAGGAATGGCAGAAGAATAAAAAATTGAAAAGAAATGCAACTTTTAATGAAAAGAGCAGATATGGGCATGAAAAATATGCACTTCTCCTGCCAAATTCAAAGCACTGCAACAATGAAAGATACAGTACATTTTATGCATTGAAAGAAGAATTATTGACACAA
>NW_018397255.1:1549149-1569135 GCF_002168275.2 Theobroma umbraticum | reverse complement strand
ATGAATGCTACGTTGTTAACAGAAGAGCTCGGCATAGCTGTTCGATCACAAACAATACCATCCAAGGGAGTCGTCGGGAGGGAAGAGGTAGCGACGAAGGTTAGGAAAATATTCGTAGATGAAGAAGGACGGAAGATAAAAGGCATGGTCAAAGAACTAAAACTTGGTGCAGACAAAGCTTGGAGTCATGGCGGTTCATCGTACGAGGCACTGCATGAAATGGTTAAACATGGTCGGAAGAGCCGGCAGTTGACACGTTGATGCAATAGTTTCCATTAATATAACTCTGTTTTATGTTAAAAGTGTTTAACGTCAATTAGAAAGGCAAGATTAATTTATGAAATGAAGTTGTTCTTCCATTCTACCTAAGAATGCATATGCATTTTTTTTAATTCTACCTTCCCTCGATTTCTAGAAACTTCTTTCCATCGATCCTTTCTAAACAGTGTTAATTCCTACCTTCCCTTTAGTTTAATTCATAGGTCAAACCATATTTAAGTTCTATAATAAATCTAATATACTTAATTTTTCAATATTTATTTTTTTAATTTATCAAACAGCACCTTACTTTTTATTCAACGAGAAAATGAAGAAGGGGTGATATTCTAAATACCGCTGAATTGGTAGCCATTGGAAAGGACTTCTTAATCTTCACGGCATTGAGGTGGAACGTGATTCCCATAATGCTGTTAAATGGGTACAGTATATAAGCTCTGGGGAGGGGAAGGGGGGCGATAGTAGGTGCTTATTGGTTTTATTTTCTGTTGCTGGTTTGCCTTGCCTGTTTCATTGAAATGTGGGTTCGGTGCCTGGCTCCTTTGATTGCAACACACTGTTTTTGTCTGTTTTCTTAGTCACTTGTATTGCTTTTGCTTTGGAATTAAATTGGGGAGAGGTTGCCTTAACCTCTGTTGTATTGAATGGGAAATTTTTGATTCATATGTTAACTCTAATATCAAGGATGGGATAAGGTTTTGGTAGACTCTACTCAATGAATGTGGAATGTATATATAATTCTACAAAATTAGTAAAGATCCAGTGTTACTATAAATAATAATGTATTTGACAAATTATGTAAGGAAATAAATTTGAGGTTTATCTTTCTATATACAAGTATTTCGGATTCATTACTTAAAAAAGGACATAAGAAAATCCCCGGATTTGAGTTTAGTTATTTCCATAAATTAGTTTGGATTCATGCATGGCCAGTTGGCCACCAACTATGCCACTGTTCGAGCCGTTGTGTTCTTCCCTTAGCCACTCTTCGATTTTACCATTTAGTTTTCTCTCTATATATAAAGTTCATGCTCCATTTTCGTTTCTTATCTCTCAACTTATTATTCAAAAGGAAGAATTTCTGTTTCTTCTCAATCATTGATAGGTTTTATCTATGGAGTTCTCAAACACAAAGCCTCACGTTGCCTTACTATCCTCCCCGGCTCACCGTACGCCTATGGTTGAGCTGGGAAAACGCCTCGTCACTTACCAAAACGTGAAAGTAACAATCTTTGTCACATCTTTTCTTGGATCTGCAGCAACAATATCACGGATGGTGCAATCTGCTCAATGTGAAAAGCTCTTTGATGTCATCCAACTGCCTCCAGCAGACATTTCTGGCCTTATTAGCCCTGGCCAGATGGGAGTCGCGTCGCTTCCAGCAGTGGTTCGTGTTAGCGAGCCAGCTTTCCGGTCTGCAATATCTGCGTTGGAGACTCCTCCAACTGCTGTCGTTGTTCATGTTTATGCAGTTGATTGCTTAGCGATTGCTGATGACCTTAAGATTCCTAAATTTGTTTACATGAGCTCTCATGCATGGTATCTCGCGTTATTCTTATATGTTCCAATATTAGATAAGAATGCGGGAGGAGAGTTTCGCGATGATGATCAGAAGGAACCATTTGTTCTTCCAGGTTGCACCCCGGTTCGACCAGAAGATTTGCCAGATCCTATGTTGGTCCAAACTAAAAATAATTATCTTGAGCTCATACGTATGGCTACAGTGATTCCAAAGGCTGATGGAATTTTGGTGAATACATGGGAGGAGCTGCAGCCCACAACCCTAGCAGCTCTGAGGGATGATAAGCTCTTGGGAAGTGTTGCCAAGGCACCAATTTTCCCCGTCGGCCCAGTGACCGCAGAAGGAGCTGTCGGATCAAAGAGCGAGCTATCTGAGTGGCTGGACAAGCAGCCAAATGAATCTGTGCTGTATATTTCTTTTGGAAGCATGGGAGTGCTATCACTCGAGCAAATGACAGAACTGGCTTGGGGTTTAGAGTTAAGCCAACAAAGGTTTATTTGGGTAGTGCGTCCACCCACAACAAAAACTGGAATTGGGTCCGATCCCAAGTTTGGGTTCGACGTTAATGAAACGTCGAGTTACTTAGCCGAAGGTTTCATGTCTCGAACCCATGGGAGGGGTCTGGTGGTTCCACAATGGGCTCCGCAGGTGGAAATCTTGAGCCATCCGTCGTGCGGGGGATTTTTCACACATTGTGGGTGGAATTCCGCAATGGAATGTATCAGCAATGGATTGCCAATGATCGCTTGGCCGCTGTACGCTGAGCAAAGAATGAATGCTACGATGTTGACAGAGGAGCTTGGCATAGCTGTTCGATCGAAAACGATACCATCCAAGGGTGTTGTGGGGAGGGAGGAAATCGAGACGATGGTTAAGAAAATATTTGTGGATGAAGAAGGGGGCAAAATAAGAGGCAGAGTCAAGGAGCTAAAACTTAGTGCAGAGAAAGCATGGAGCAAGGGTGGCTCTTCGTACAATGCACTAGCTGAAATGGTGAAACAATGTAACTAAGAACTGAGAAGAGAGTAGTGAACAGAGATGGTCGATAGTCTCCATGATTATGCAATAATTTTACCTTTAATTGCGAGTTCAAATTCTTGTACAAAATAAATAATTTTGTCTTTAATGTACAGATATGCTTTTGATTCTTAGTATTAGTATATCCATTTTTTTTTCTCAATCAATTTTTTATTAATATAAAAACTTATACAAAATAGTAGTCCTGACACAAAAACAGCCAAAAATCTAACAGTAATTTTTTTTAAAAGCAAAAACCTAACAGTAATTGAACATCGAAACTTAAATTATAGTTCAGCACCCTATAAAGAAACATAAAAATTCGATTCAATTTACCACCAAGCATAAAACATTTCTATCTTATCAAATTTAACAAAAAAAATCTACAAAAACATTAAATTCGCAAAAAGCATACAAAGAAGTAATATTCTCAATAAATTTTCTAAAACTATCAAATCTCATTAAACATGTACCATTTATCTTTTTTTTTTAAAGATAAAATGTACCACTTATCTTATGATCTTAACTATTAGTTACGCACCCAAGAGATAATTACTTTCGAATGTAATTAAACAATATGTGATTTCTTTCTAACTCATAATGATGAACTACAACAAGAAGATCAAAAAGTTTGGATTTTGGGATTTTATGCTATCATATGGTCGGTGTGGCTCCATAAAAATGACATGGTGTTTAGGGTGATGCTTTGGGATGTCAACCAAGTGTATGAAGTGGGCAAGTTAAGAGTTGCTATGTAAGCTAAAGCTAGGTGGTTTATTGAGTATGGGACTGTTATTGATACATACAAAAACCCATCTGGGGGGTTGTGATGAGATTGGCAAAAAAGGATAAGATTGTGGAAAGTTGGTGCAAACCAGCACGTGGAGAAATGAAGTTCAATGTCGATGGGTTACCCAAGGGTGAAGCGAGGATTGGTGGGGTTTTGCGAGATGAAAATTAATGGACAGGAATTCTGTTTTCCAAATCCACTGGGGTTGGAGACTCTAGCCTTACTGAAGTTAGAGCAATAAGAGAAGCGTTCCTTATTTTCTTAGCGTCTAAGTGGGCCACTTCTCACTCGTTAGTGATCAAAGCAACCCAAAAAATGCTGTGAAATGGGTAAATAAACCGGGATGAGCCCCTTGGAAGTTCTGGAGGTGGATCTTGCCTATTGAAAAGCTTAAGAAGGGGGTTAACAAATGGAGGTCAACCACATTTTTAGTGAAAAGAATCAACTCGTCAACAGCCTAGCAAAGGAGGGGTCAAACGCACAATTGATCTCCTTAACGTTAATGATAATGAGGAATGAGAGGAGGTATGTGAGGTCTCAAGAACTGTTTTTGACGACCTTTGGTGAAGGGACACAAGGTTCATGGTAGTGCTTTGTTGGGATTACAGCAATACTTCCTCTTCTCCTTCAATGCGTTGTTTATAAGTTGCTGCATCAATGTGCTGGAGTAGCCTCGTTTGTGCTTTTTCTGGGTGCTGTGATGAGTTTTTCAGCTGAGGTTCTTTATTGGGAGTCGAGGAGCAATTTCGAAATTGTTCTTTTCTTTTCCTGGATTTTTGGGATACCCGCCCCTTCTGTGGGGGTCCTGTTGAAGGAGGTTGCTTATGCAAGAAGGAGCTTCTTTTGGTGGAATTTGGCCACTTAGGTGATCTCTTGTGCTTTTATTCTCTCGTGCATGTACAGGGTAAGAATATGAGGTGGTTTGATCTGATGTATTTTGCCTTGAGTTTGTCAGTAGGAAGTGACAAATATGGAAGAAAAGGACAAAACGGCGAATGAATTTTTGTGAAAAAGTTTTCTGATTCATTGCAGAGAAAACAATGCCTTTCACAGTCTTATATACATTGGGCAATAACTAATTAATTAAGTACAAAGGCTAATTGTATAGAGTAACTAACTAACTACTTCAATTAATTTTTAAATCTTAGTTAGTTAAACAGTATATTTCATTTAAGTAATGCTTAATATTTTATAATATAATATGATTACAGATAATATAATTGTAAGAAAAATAACGTAACGGTGTTTAATATATAAGTAAAATAATGATTAAAATGTAAAAAAAATATTATAACGTTTGATTTATAAGTATTTTATTGAAAACGTAATGTTAATTTTTAAAATTATTTTTATTTATTAAAATATAAATTTAATATATTTATATTTTTTATTATTAAATTTTATATAATATCATCTCTTAAATATATTTTTAATATTATCTATTTTATTTTTATTTTTATTATATTTTTTATATTTTGTTTTTATTTCTTTAATATCATTTTTAATAGTATATATTTTATTTTAATTTTTTTTACTTATTTTATTTTATTTTTTAATTTTTATATTATTTTTTATTTTAATTATAACATTACAAAATATTTTTAACAAAGTAATAAAGTTGAAAGGTAAAAATATCTTCAATAATATTACAATGTGCAATGTAATGTAATTATATTTTTTTTATTGTAATTACATTATATCTTTTGACTGTAATGTAATTTTATTATAATTTTAAATTATAGTGATTTATTATAAAATAAATACTACAATGTATTTTAATTGTATATATTGTAAGAAATGTGTTCTTACTTTTCTTATACAAAACACTACGTTAGTGTAGGTGCTGCGTATCTTTTATGCTCAGCTTCCTTCTCGTTGGCCGGAGCTTCATTCTGTTCTTCTTCTTCTCTTCTCTTCCCTTTGGGCCTTGATAATTTCTGGACTTATTTCTTGAATTCTTTTTGGCAGGAAGGTTTACTGCAGGCAATAGAGTCCACGGACTCCAACTCTTTGGGATAGATTTTTGGGTACTTATTTTGGTGCAACGAGTCAAAGGTGTTACTTCCGGACTGTGAAAATAACATACCTGAATCTTGGTTGTATCCGAGCCAGATGAGAACCATCACTGAATTTTCACAACAAACAATGATGAACTAAAGACTTACCAAGCAACTTTAATTGACATTAATTTTTGTGAAATTAGAATCTTGTGTTCCATGAGGATTGAAGAAAATTCCAATTGATAGTGCAAATCAGCAAACGGAACTTTTCGTACCCGTGGGCAGTGGGGTAGCTACAATTTAAAAGACTTCAGCAGCCTCTAGTACGAGGAGTAAACGTCGCTGAAATGACAGCCAATTAGGAGGGAACAGTCAGGGAAGGAAGGGTACTATCAGATAAGAATTCTCCACCACTAGCTCCAATTTCATCAGAAAATTTTGATTGATCATCAAACCAGTCCCATACACACGTCCAAAGATGGGAAGTGAAAAAGGCATCATGATACAATTGAGATGGGCATGCTTCAGATTCAACTTTATGATTATAGTTCTTTTTTTTATGCTACTTTTAAGATTTAAGATAAGATTTCGGTCTTTCCTTTTAGCCTTTTAATTTCCCATTTTTCTTTTATCCTCTTGCTTTGCTTTAGTTTCAGATATGGAGGGCGGAAACGCTAAGGCTCACGCTGTGCTACTATCAAGTCCTGGCCTAGGCCACCTTATCCCAGTCCTGGAGCTTGGAAAGCTCCTGGTGACTGTCAATAATTTCAAGGTTACAATCTTTGTTGTTTCCTTTCTGCCATCAGCAGCAGAATCACAGGTCCTCCAATCCTTCGTGAGCCCGGAGCTCTGTGAAGTCATCAGGCTCCCACCAGCCAATATCTCCGACCTTGTTGATGCTGACGCTGCTGTGGTTACACGAATAGCAGTTCTAATGCGTGAAATTAGGCCAGCTCTTTCATCTGCAATCTCTGGTTTGAAATACCCTCCAACTGTTCTTATAGTTGATTTCTTCGGAACTGAATCTTTAGGGTTTGCTGATGACTTTAAGATTCCAAAGTTTGTTTTCATCCCCACGCATGCATGGTGTCTCGCACTGACTATATATCTTCCAAGATTAGATGAGGTGGTGAAAGGAGAGTATGTTGATGAGAAAGAAGCTCTGTTTATCCCTGGATGCAGGCCAGTTCAACCTGAAGATGTAGTCGATCCAATGATGTGCCGATCAGATCAACAATATGCAGAGTACGTACATTTGGGCATGAATATTCTAATGGCTGATGGGATTTTGGTTAACACATGGGAGGAACTGGAGCCTGAAACACTTGCTTCTTTGAGGGAAAATAAGCTCTTGGGTCGTATCAGCAAGGTGCCAATCTATCCAGTTGGGCCAATAATAAGGCCGATCGGAGCAGTTGATCACTCATGCAAAAAGCTATTATTTGATTGGTTAGACAAGCAACCGAGTGAATCTGTGCTTTTTGTATCGTTTGGGAGTGGAGGGATGGTGTCAAACGAGCAAATGAGGGAGTTGGCATGGGGTTTAGAGCTAAGCCGACAGAGGTTCATTTGGGTGGTTCGAACACCAGCTGTAAAATCCGGTGACGGCTCATTTTTCACTTTTGATAGTGGCAGCAGCAATGACATACTAAGCTATTTGCCAGAAGGATTCATGGGCCGGACCCAAAATCTGGGGTTGGTAGTCTCAGATTGGGCTCCACAAGTTGAAATTTTAAGCCACCCATCAGTGGGAGGATTTCTCACGCACTGTGGCTGGAACTCAACCTTAGAAAGTATCATGAATGGGGTGCCGATGATCGCTTGGCCCTTGTACGCAGAGCAGAAAATGAATGCTACAATGTTGGCAGAGGAGCTGAGAATAGCTGTGCGAGAGAAAATACTGCCATCAAAGGGAATTGTGGGGAGGGAGGAGATAAAGATGTTGGTGAAAAGGATAATGGTGGATGATGAAGGTCTTGCAATGAAGGCTAGGGTCAAGGAGCTGAAATTGAGCGCAGAAAGAGCTTGGTCTAGGAATGGTTCTTCTTTGAAAGCATTGGCTCAAGCAATGCGTTAATCTTTTCTCTATCATTTATATTGTATTTAGTCGTGTCTCTTAAAAACAAAAAAAAAAATTATAGTATTACTATTATATGTGTGTGAAATTGTGAAGATTGTAATTTCTTATGGTGTGATGCCAATCTTTTTATTTATGTAGATTGCAAGAAATGATATTGTTTTTAATGATGAAAATCTTTTATTTTTGATTAAATCAAGGTTTATGCTTTTTGAATAAAAGCATTTAAAAACAACAATAAGAAAATTTGGGTGATAGATAAAATAGTGAAACCGCAAATATAATAATTATATTTCTATCAATCACAAAGTGGTAAATCGGATTTTTGAAATTCAACAAATATATATGTCTTCAATGTTTATATGAACAAAATTATAAAATTTAAAAAAAATAAAAAAATTTTAAAGTTTTTGGAGAGGGAGCAGGGGCCCTACTGGACCCTCTCCCATCGACCTCCGCTATATATATGGTTCTATTTTTGGAAGTTTCTTTGGCTCTCTTTGAATATAAGACTCAAACTTTGGATTTGATGGTCATTAAGATTGCTATTTAGGTATTTTGTTCATCGTTTTGGATTGAGAAAAAATTCTCTTATTGTTGAATTAATTGAGGACGAGGGGGTAGAAAGGTTGGAAATTAAACTATTTTAAGAAAACTAGCAAAAATTAGATGAAAAGTACAAACCTTGTTATGAGATATTAAAAGAACTACAACTAGGTAAGGTACTTAGTTTATACTATTTTATATAATTATAATACTCACTCAATTTTGCTTCTTAAGTTTTTATTGTTGTGTACATATTTTATTTAATACTACACGCAATTATCATACAACAAATTTTAATGCCATGTTATTTTTAAAAATAAAGATTTGTACATACATACATACATACATTCATAAAAAGTAAAGGCTTGTACCAAAAAATTTAAAAATTAATGCATGGAAAATCAAGAAAAATTCAACTTTGATACATATATCAAGGGGGAAATTAATTTAGTGGACAAGTGGGTAGAAAAGTTCAAATTAAACAAGTTTCTAAAACCTAACTACAACCAGATGAAAGGTACTAGTGAACGAATGGTTTATTAAATGAAATTGATAACTTGACAAAAAAGATGGGTGATATTGTTTTTGTGCATGCTCTTGGAGGAGGTTTGTGTTTTCGCTAGCTAAATTTGGCATAGATCTAAGACATTTCATACGTAGTGGTAATTATTTACTGTTTTGAATATAATTTAAAGTGAAATTGTACCTTTATTTGACTGAGAAAAAGAAGGTGTGGGATTTGCACACATTTTAATGCCAATTTGTATTAAGAATTTCAGGGGAAGAGGAAGTTCTAAATGTTGTATACTATACTATAGTCTTTCGAGTTTAGGGTTTAGACTTTATTTTCAACTTTTAATTGCCCCATGGCACCACCCCCACCAATGCTAGCTTGGAACATAACCTAGAAAGATTATTAAGGAAAAATTAGTAATTATACGGTGTGATTAATTAGATTGATGATGCAATGCATGCGGATTCGATATATTTCAGTGACTGCTGGAATGAAGGATTGAGATTATAAGTCATTGCCAAGGAATTTAGAGATTAATGCTTTAATTGGCTATTTTGCATGCATGTATTTATTAGGGGTGAGCAAAGCCAAACTTGATTAATTATCCACCCAAACTAAATGTAATTTGGATAAAATGGTTCGATTTAATTGGTCTAAAACGTTTAATTCAATTGATTTTTCTGTCGGTTTTCAATTTTAAAATTTTTAAACCAATTCACTCAAAAAATCAAATTAATTTTTTATATATATATTAATATATGTAATTTTTTTATTTATATTAAAAAAAATTGATAATAAACTTGATTAATAATATACTTAAAATATATGAGTTTATTATTTGTACGTGTTTGAATTATAATCATAACAATTTAATTTTAATTATATATACTTATTTATAAATCTATATTAATATGAAATTACAAGTTATATGTTTCAAATAATATAACTTATATGTTAATATTATAATATATGATAGTAATATCCTAGATATTTATATGTTATAATTATTACACCTTAATAATATTTCACAATATAAAATGTTATGAATATATATATATATATAATTGTATAAATATTATATATATATATATAATTTATACATAAGTATTACTATAACTTATAATAAACTTTATTTATATCATTACACTTAATAACTTTATTAGTTATCACCTTAGTTTTTATAATATATTATTTATAATTAGTTATTATTTATACAAATTTTGATATAAAACAATATAACATATAAATTATGTCATTAATTTCATATATACATAATAAAGTAATATATTAGATATATACATATATTTAATTTATACATAAGCATTACTATAACTTATAATAGATTTTATTTATATGATTACACTTAATAATTTTATTAGTTATTGTCTTAATTTTTATAACTTATTGTTTATAATTTATTATTATTTATACACATAAAAATTAAAATATTATAATATATAAGTTGTGTCATTAATTTTATATATATAATAAAATAATATTATATATATACATATATTTAATTTATACATAATTTGTATATTTTATAATTATGGATGAAGTTTATAAGTTTTAATATTATAATTGTAAAAAAATGATAAAATTTTAATTCATTGATCTAAAACCAAATCGATTGAACCAATTTTATATTTATTCGATTTAGTCTTTCTTTAAATTTGATTGGTTTGATCTTCCTTTATATTTGATCGATTTTCTAAAAATATTTAATATATTTAGTTTTTAGATATGATGGACCAACTACCCAATACATTCATTTACTCACCCATAATATTTACTACTATTATGTGGAAAGATTAGTCACGAAATTTTTCACCTAAATAACATAAAATTAAATTTTAAAATATGCGGTCTATATCTTTGTTAAAGTCAAAGTTAAAGTACAAATCGGTGCGTCGATAGGGTACCTTATAAACCAAAGATGATGGATTGCTGCAAGCCAGCCAAGGATGATAAAATTTTCCCAGATTCTTTTCCTTAAATTGTGTCAATTACCATTAATTCAAAATATTCCCTAATGAAAGAAATGATATTTAGGAAACATGCAATAGATACCATGATTTTTTCTATAAATTAACGTCTACCAGATTCAGGCTTGATCAAGTTCAAGACAAACCAGCAACCCACAATTCTTCTCAGCCATGGCCATGACAAAGGTCAAGAAGCCTCACGCTGCCCTGCTCGCCAGCCCTGGCATGGGACATCTCATTCCTGTCCTTGAGCTTGGCAAACGAATGGTTACTCACCATGATTTTCTTGTAACAGTCTTCGTTGTTGCAAGTGATCCTGCCTCAACTTCCCTTCTCAACTCACCAACCCCAAATGATGATCTTGGCATTGTTGCACTCCCATCTGTGGATATCTCCGGCCTAGTCGACCCCAAAGCCCCTCTCGTCGCGAAACTGCTCGTGCTCATGCGGGAGTCCTTGCCAAGCCTCAGGTCTTCGATTGCTGCCATGAAGTGTCGCCCGACAGCTTTGGTTGTGGACTTGTTCGGAACTGATGCTTTTGCAATAGCCAACGAGTTTGGAATGCTTAGGTACGTGTTCGACACCACCACTGCATGGTTCCTCGCCGTCGCGTTACATTCATCCAGCATCGGTAAAAATGTAATCTGGGAGGAACATGTTAAGAGCCAAAAGCCATTAAAAGTTCCTGGTTGCAAGTCGCTTCGATTTGAGGATACCCTTGAATCTTTTCTCAACATTGATAGGTTTGATGGGTCTCAATTTCTGGGAACTGAGATGACAAAGACCGATGGGATCTTGATTAATACTTGGGAGGATCTTGAGTCAACAACCGTTAAAGCACTTCGTGATAATAACTTCTTGGGGAGAGTCGTTAAGGTCCCCATTTATCCTGTTGGTCCACTGATCAGGAAGGATAGAAAGCAGGTTTTAGATAAAGAAGTAAAGATTTGGCTTGACAAGCAACCCACCGAATCAGTTATTTATGTCTCGTTTGGAAGTGGAGGGACTTTATCAGCCAAACAAATAATAGAGTTGGCTTGGGGTTTAGAGCAAAGCAGGCAAAGATTTATTTGGGTGGTTCGTCCTCCATCAGAGAATGCACTTGGGACCTATTTCACCATAGGGAAAAACGACGGGGATGGCATGCCGGATTACTTGCCTGAAGGGTTCTTCACTCGAACCAAGGACATTGGTTTGGTGATCCCAATGTGGGCACCTCAAGCACAGATCCTGAGTCATCCATCAGTGGGTGGATTTTTATCCCATTGCGGTTGGAATTCAACTTTGGAGAGCATTTTAAATGGGGTACCAATGATCGCGTGGCCGCTTTATGCAGAGCAAAAAATGAACGCTGCATTGCTGACGGAGGAGTTTGGGATTGCTGTTCGACCCAAGTTGTCACAGACTGATGAAATTGTTGAGAGGGATGAGATAGCGACGATGGTGAAAATGATCATGGTGGACAATGAGGAAGGGCATGCAATGAGGACCAGAGTCAAGGAACTAAACAGCAGTGCAGAAAAGGCTTTGAGCAAGGGCGGTTCCTCTTACAATTCATTGTCCCAAATCGCCAAAGATTGCTTGCAGCGCCTCCAAGCGTAAACATTAGGGTGCTTAATATAGTAAGCGGAAGCATGAGCTTCCCAGCTCCTACACAGTGCAAGCAATTAAAATAAAAGGAAAAGCTTTTAATATCTTTCGAGACACATATCTTTGAAGAAAAAAGTTGTAAGATTCAATGATAAAAGAAGCTCCATTAGGGCAAAAGGATTGCTTATGGTCACTATTTAAAGCCCCTGGAGTTATTTCTGTACTTAATGTATTTGTGTTCATAGAATTTAAGTTTCTTGAAGAAGTGGGGGTCAAAAGTTGCTGTATGTTACAAAAAGTAAAAAATCAATCATAATTGGCTAAAAATGAGTAAATGTTTGAAATGTAAGAACAATTATAACATAAATAGATAACATAAAAATAAAATCATGTATTTTATTAATTAAAATTTTTACATATTTGATTTATAATTTTTAAAAAATAGCTAGGTATATATATAATCAATTTGTTTTGTTAATTTGAGTTCAACTCAAGTTAAAAATTAATTAAATAAATTTTAAATTTTTGTACTATTATAAATAAAGAAAAAATTTGATTTTGTTTTTTATATTATTTTATTTCAATATAATGCAAGTTATTTATCTAAATTTAACTTTAAGTATAAATTTTTTTTATTTTTTTTATAGAATGAGAATTCAAAGTTAATTTTTGCAAAGAAAATAAATTAATATACATATTCTATGATAAAAAAATCAACTAAGAAAATATTTATATATATTTTTTAACACTATGAATATTTTATATTTAAATATTTAACTTCATAAGTATATCTATCATCTACTTAAAAGATTTGCATTTTTTAATTTTTTTTCAATTTAATCTCTCAACATTTCAATTTTATTTGAATTTAGTTATTATATTATATATTTTTATTCAATTTAATTCTTATGATATGATAAAAAAAATATTTAAGAAAAGTTTTGACATGCCTCGTGGCACTACTATGTTATCATGTTACTGTCACATCATCATAATAGTGTCACATGGTATTGTTACGTAATCACGTTGATACCATATGATATATTATATCAACAAAATGTGCAACATCAGCGTTAATATAATTATTTTAAAAATAAAATTAAATATTGTTAGAAAGAGAGATTAAATTGAAAAATTTTTTAAAATCAAAAAAATAAATTACTTCTATTTTGAATATATAAATTAAATAAAATAAAATATATAAATACAAAATCTTGATGACTATTTTTACTCACTTGAAATCCTAGATAAAATTTTAGGTCTGTGTCCGCAGTATATATAGGTCCCTTTTACAATACTTTCTTACTTGGCGATTGGGGTAGGAGAAGGCAGGCTTCGCAAAGCTGTCGAATTGGGCCTTAGGAAAGAATTTTGAAAGTTTTCCATCATCGTCATCGGAATAAGACAGATTGAAGCCTTTCCAAAAAAAAAAAAACACAGATTGAAGACATGGCAGCTGCTGGAAAGGAATCCAGTGCTGGGAACTTATGGTGGGATTGCATTATATGTTGATGGGGTTTGCAAGTAAAGCTAAATTTTTATACTAATATTCTTGTAATGAAAATTTGGAAATATCCATTGTAATATACCTTTACTTATTGTTTATAGCTAGTTTAGTAGCCATGTGAGAACAGTAATATATACGTAACCCATCGATCGATGACAGATGAGACTCTGTTTGATTAAGAGTAAATTAATGTTTCAAGATTTAATTTTTATTTCCATGCACAAGTTGAAATGCTTGTGAATTGTTGATTGTCTGCCTCCTCCTTTTTTGTTATTTAAATCATAATTATATATATCAACATGTCAGTTGACTGCCTGATCCAATCAAGAACAAGCCATATGCCAAGTTATTAGTTACTCTATATATTACCCGACACAGCGCCCTAAACAATCTCTGTTTAGTTATTCTTATCCCCTCTTCCTGTTTTTTTTTTTTCTTAAATCTATAGAACTTGCTTTGAGTTGGATTAGAGTTTTGGAGCTTATTGGCAAAAGGAGACCCCCTCATCCTTGACCTGATGAAAAAACAAAGGTTTCAATGGTGGGCGTGAATTAATCAATACCCAAATTGCAGAATTAACGCTTGCTCGATAGAAAGTTTAAAAAATTTCTCCATTTTCAACCTTGCAATGTGGTCCTTGTAGATTTAATATATGCGGATGACAAATTAGAAAGCAACTGCCAATGCAACAATTTTGCTTATAAATATCCAAGCAATGTTACTCCTTCATCACAAAACATTAGAAAACCTTATTTCTAAAAGCTCTTAGATATCATCATGCAAACCACAAAACCGCACGTAGCCCTGTTGGCAAGCCCTGGTTTGGGCCACCTGATCCCTGTGCTCGAGCTTGGCAAGCGCCTGGTTACCCACCATAACTTCCGAATCACAATCTTTGTCTTGGCATCTGAAACATCAACCGCACAAAACCAACTTCTTGAACCATCCAACATGGACGTTCTTAACATTGTTTCCCTCCCATCAGCAGATATCTCTACCAAAGTCGATCCAGGTGCACACATGGTAACCAAAATAGCCGTCATAATGCGCGAGTCCTTGCCAGGCCTGCGTTCCGCTGTAGCTGCAATGAAGTCTCGCCCATCAGCTTTGATTGTGGATTTGTTCGGGACTGAAGCTTTACCTGTTGCCGATGAATTCAGGATGTTGAAGTACGTTTTCATTGCTTCCAATGCATGGTTTCTTGGAATCACTGTTTACGCTCCAACCGTTGAAAAAATGGTGGATGAGCAGCACGTTAAGCAGCAAAAGCCTCTGAAGATTCCAGGGTGCAAACCGGTTCGGTTTGAGGATACCCTGGAAGCTTATCTGAACCGAAATGATCAATTATATGGAGAATATGCACGTGTAGGGCTTGAAATTCCAGAAGCTGATGGGATTTTGGTGAACACTTTTGAGGACCTGGAGCCCGCAACGCTTAGATCCTTGACAGATGCAGAGCTGTTGGGCCGGGTTGCTAAAGTACCCGTATATCCAATTGGTCCGGTTGTGAGACCGGTTGGACCCCTGGTTTTAGCTGACCCGGTCTTGGATTGGCTAGACAAGCAGCCTAGTCAATCAGTGATTTATGCCTCGTTTGGAAGTGGAGGTACTTTGTCAGCCAAGCAAATGACTGAGATCGCTTGGGGCTTGGAACAAAGCCAACAAAGATTTATTTGGGTGGTTCGTCCTCCCGTTGAGAACGATGCATCCGGGACTTTTTTCACTGTTGGAAACGATTTGGATGGTACCCCGGATTACTTACCCGAAGGGTTTCTGACCCGGACCCATGATAGAGGACTACTGCTCCCAATGTGGGCTCCACAAACAGATATTTTGGCCCATCCATCAGTTGGTGGATTCCTGTCACATTGCGGATGGAATTCAACCATGGAAAGTCTAATCAACGGGGTACCTCTTATTGCTTGGCCGCTCTACGCGGAGCAAAAAATGAATGCCACAATGCTGACGGAAGAGCTTGGCTTGGCAGTCAGGCCAAAGGTGTCGACTTCAAGCAGGATAGTGGAGGGGAAAGAGTTGGAGATGGTGGTGAGAAAGATCATGGTAGACAAGGATGGACAGCAGATAAGAGATAGAGCCAAGGAATTAAAACATATTGCACAAAAGGCCTTGAGCAAGGGTGGTTCTTCTTGTACTTCACTTTCCCAAGTTGCCAAAGAGATTGAGATGAGCCTCAAAGCAAAGGCTCAAGGTGCTTAATTAGTTCCGAATCAAGGCTCTTGGTGTATAATACTTGTTATCATTTGCATTATTGCCTTTTCATGGATGTATGATCTTGTGCTTTTTGTTTATGTGATGAAGACGTACGAAGCTTTGAGTTAAATAAAAAGCTGAATATTTTGTAAGGAAGAATCGTGAATTAGTTATGCAAAGCTATTTTTTGTCAGATGTTGCATAGGGAATCTTAGCATTTCCCTCCAAATTGTAGACAAGAAAATACGAAAAGATCAAATAAATGATCGATAATTTAAAAATCTAAAAGACTGATAGTTTGGCCTAACTTAGTACATAATATTCGGCCCGTCGTAGGCAGAGGTGGAGGGAAGAGAGTTAGTAAGGTTCTAGTCCCTCAAAAATTTTAAAATTTAATTTTTTTAAAAAAAAATTATAATTTTACTCTTTATTTTTAAAAAAAATTTATAATTTAAAGCTTACAAATATTAAATTTCTTATTTTCAATTTTTCAAACATAAAATACTAACTCTATCATTGATCGTAAGTGTATATTCAATCCCAACAAGCCTAAAGTTCTTCTAATCTAGGTGAGCATGGTTTGAATGGACGGTTTTTATGTTAAGATCAATGGGAATCACCCATGTGAGTTGGTGCGTGGTTTCATAAAAACAATCATTTGTGGTTCGAGCTTGACTTTAAATTTTATAATTTTAAAAAAATTTAATCAATAATTAAAGCACATATATATTCTATCAACATAAATGAAAATAATAATAATATATCAAATTGAAAAATAGTACAAAAAATCATATATTCACATTACAATTCACATTATAATTCATTTATACATTTATTACTAAGTTTTTATAACTTTTAAAATCTTAGTGTGTAGCTAAGCGTTATTGGTAGATTTTTTGATTATTTATTTATTTATTATTTGTATTAGATGTAAACGATTTAAGTAAGTAAAGCTTTAGCTTAATATGGAAAAAATCTTTAGAATAAATATTTTTTTATGAGTTTAAGTCTTACAATTTACCAATATTTACTTGAAGGGTTTGCTTTGCTTTTAATGTGTTAATTAGTTTTAAAAGAGTAACAATCACCGAAATAATTTTAAATGTTATCTCAAATTCAAATATTAACATTAAATTAATATATAATGGATTAAATAATAAAAAAAATTAACCTTCTTTATTTACGATACGTAATTTAACAGATACATGTATATAAAATTAATAGTTGATACATCACGTAAAGCGAATTCTACTAATTAATTATACAACTTTCTTAGCAATGATATGACATTTTCAACAATTTAATATTGTTCGTAACTGAATTGAATTAACTAGGCAAAGTCAACAGATAGAGCCAAAACATAACTATTGTATTCAAACGCAAATTACATAATATGGATGTAACAAATTGGTTTCTGTCACAAACATCTATCGACATTGTCTCTGATGTTTGAAGATTTCAAAAACACGATAAGATAAATTAATTACACCACCCTTCGTTCTATTCGAATAAAGATGTATTAACGGTAAAAATTTGAAAAGATATAGTAATAATAATTTTAAATCTTATTGCCAAACATATATATTTACAAGTACAAAAGTCAAATATTTATTCATCTATTTATTAATAATATTAACTTTTTTGAGTCAATTTTGGACCGTCCATTCGCAATTGGCAAGGCATAAACAAAGTATTTTTTGAAGGTGAAGCTGGCTATATGGGATTTTTATTTTTTGTCAACAAGCGAAAATAGTCCAAAGTCGGCTGCTCTGTGTTGTCCTGTTCCGGCTCATTATTATATTAATTAAGAGCCACTGGCATAGGTTTGAATATTGACCACCACTACACTGACATTTAACGATTTTTAATTTGGAGTCAGAATTTTATATTTAAGAGAAGGACAACAAAAAATTTAATATTTATAAAAATAAAATTATAATTTTTTAAAAAAATGAAGAGTTAAATTAAAAAAATTAAAAAAATATTAAAATTTAAAATTTTAGAAGGGCGAGACCCATACTAAGCCCCCGCCCTTTCCTCCAATGTTATATCTCTCCTAATAAATATAATTAATATTTAATTATTTTTTTGTAAAGCGTTTTTGCCAATAATTAGTACTCCTAGAACATTTTTTAGGTTATATAAAATAATAGTTATAAGTAATATTTTGTATTAATTATAGTAATTGACACTTTATTTGATGAATTTCAATTTATTAGAAGAAGATGAATATTATTTATTATGGCCATAAAATTTAATTTTAAAATTCTAACTAATTATCCTAAAATTTAAAATCTTAATGTCTCTATCAATTTTAGAACTACAAAGTCTTAAGAATACTTGTAAATGTTAAAATCTATACATACATACATATATATAAATACATATATATATTAAGAGTTAAGAAAAATTAATTAACGGAAAATATGTAACGGAAAATTAATTAGTGAATTTTAAAACATGTACCTAAGCTAAAACTAGATGAAAAGTAGGAGTTTTATTATGAGATATTAATAATGGATCCTTCAATAGGGGCGACGGCCCGCAAACTGTAGTGCCACCACGCGATCGTGGTGCGTGATGCTAACGCAATTGACAATTGTGTACATATTTTATTTTGAACTACACGCAATTATGATGCAAATTATAGAGCAAATTTTATACCCATGGAATTATATTGTACAAATCATAATACAAATTTTAATGCCTTGTTGCTTGTAACAAATTATATATATATGGCGTAATTTATTAGAATATTTGGAGAAAAGAGGAAAAAAAGACATATAGTTCTCTATAATGGAGTTAAGAAGGTTAAGAGGACGTTGCTGCCCTTGTGTTTATCCAAGTAAGCTGAAAAAAGGTGCTTTGAGAAGATGGGTGGGGGCAAGGGGAAATTAGCTTTGCATCATATGTTTCGCGAATGCGAAGCTTTAGGAACAGAAATACTATGTCTCATTTGGCGTTTTCTTTAATATTTTACTTTGTAATTGTACTTTATATGTTTATTTTTTATTTTTTTTAATTTTTAGTGCCACAAGTTTATTTTTTTTATTTTTTTCAAAATTTTTAATGTCACATGTTTATGTTTTTATTTTTAAAAAATTTTTTACTCCGACACGAAATTAAGTAGAAAATTTTCTATTCAAACATTACCATATATTTTGTTATGCTCTCCTTATTCTCATTTTATTTGTTCGTTTTTTTAAATATTAGTTGTCATTTTTTTCATTTATTATATTAAAAGTATGAGCTATAAATTTTATGTAGTACTTAAAATATATAATTAAATATATCAAAATCAATTTGTTTAAAAAAAACTCCATAAAAACCAATGATGAAGAATATGAGAGGAAGAGAGAAGAAAGAAACTCGCTGCTTTAACAAATAGCCTTGCACCGCCTTTCTAGGCACTTGGCTTGTAAACTTATCCCCCTAAGCCCCATCTTGTTTCTCTTTCCTTTAATCCAAAGGCAGCTCTCAGCAAACCTGCAGCATCCATGCAAGGCACAAAGCCTCATGTAGCCCTCCTTGCAAGCCCTGGCATGGGACACTTGATCCCCGTCCTTGAGCTTGCCAAGCGCCTTATCTCCCATCACAGCTTCAAAGTTACCGTCTTTGTTGTGGCAGCCGATCATGCCTCGATCACACACTCCCAACTCCTCCAATCACCAGACCCTAATCTCCTCGATATCGTTTTGCTCCCTTTTGTTGACCTCTCCAAACTAGTTGAACCCGATGCATCATTAGCAACAAAACTAGTGATATTGATGCTGGAGTCTGTTCCATTTCTCCGATCCGAAATCTCTAAGATGGAGGTTAGACCGACGGCTCTAGTTGTCGACTTGTTTGGAACTGATGCTTTGGAGATTGCGGATGAATTCAATATGTTAAAATACGTGTTCATAGCTTCTAACGCATTCTTTTCTGCGGTTGTGCTATATAGTCCGGAGA
>NW_018397255.1:1539918-1549139 GCF_002168275.2 Theobroma umbraticum | reverse complement strand
GGAGATCGATGAGCATGTTAAGAACCGAAAGCCACTCCACATTCCGGGATGCAAGCCCGTTAAGTTTGAGGATACCCTCGACGTTTTTTTCATGGATTATGACGATCCTTCATATCAAGGCTATCTTGGTGTAGGGGTTAAAATGTCATTGTCTGATGGGATTTTGGTGAATTCTTGGGATGAGCTAGAGCACTCAACCCTCAAAGCCTTGGGGGAGGCTAAGAAAGTACCCGTTTATCCAATTGGTCCAGTGGTGCGACCAATTCAAATGCCGGTTTTGGGTAACCAAGTTTTAGATTGGCTCGACAAACAACCTAAAGAATCAGTGATTTATGTGTCGTTTGGGAGCGGTGGAACCTTGTCAGCCCAACAAGTCGCAGAACTGGCTTGGGGGCTAGACCTCAGCCAACAAAGATTCGTTTGGGTGGTTCGTCCTCCTGTCGACAACGATGCATCAGGGTCTTTTTTCACAGTAGGGACCGGCTCTAATGGCAACCCCGACTACCTGCCAGATGGGTTTTCTACAAGGACCATAGACAGAGGTTTGGTGGTCCCCATGTGGGCTCCACAAGTTGAGATATTGAGTCATCCCTCGATCGGTGGATTTTTAACCCATTGTGGGTGGAATTCGACCATGGAGAGTATTACCAACGGGGTGCCGATGATAGCGTGGCCGCTTTACGCTGAGCAGAACATGAACGCTGGGATATTGACGGAAGACATCGGAGCAAGCATCGGAGCAAAGGCGCTGGAATCATCAGGTGGAGTGGTGGGAAGAGAAGACATAAAATCGATGGTGAGGACAATACTGGTGGATAGTGAAGGGCAAGAGATAAGAGCTAGGGTGAAGGAGATGAAAAACAGTGCCGCAAAAGCTTTGAGCGAGGGTGGTTCCTCCTGTAATTCACTGTCCCAAGTAGCAGAGATCTGTATTCAACACCTGAAAACAAAGGCTTACGGAGCTTGATTATACTTTAATATATTAGGATGTTGTTCTTCAAGTTTATGTACCCACATATTTTATGCGTGTATGAAGAAGCTTGTGATGTTCACTTGTTGGTGTTTGGCTTCTTTTGTTTTTTGGCCTTTTCTTGCTTTTTAGATATTGGTCTTCTGTGAAAGCAGGTCCATACTTCTTGCTATGATCTTTGGGATTGAGTGCTGTTCCTTTCTGGGCAGCTCGATTTCCCTTTTTCTGATTTATATATTTAAAAAAATTTTCTTTCTAGCTATCAATATGACTAAGAAGAATGGATTTAGCTTAATTTGTTGGAACCAAATGACTGAGAATTAATTTGAATAGAAATTAAAGTTCGGATAAGAATGAAACCATATTTGATATTGATGCGCATAGGCAAAATTTCCCACCTTGAAAATGAAGGTGCAATGCCAGAAATTGATTAAGTATTAGACATCAAATTCGCCCCTTGGAAGAGTTAACAATTTCCATCTATTGATCGATGTGAACGTGTGGAACTTGTTCAGATGTTAGATAATAAGGTTTCCATTAGTGGAAGACGAACCAAGTCACGACCAGTCACATTTCTATTCGTCAAGGTCAAGACATTCCATAAAAGATGTTTCTATGGATATTAAATCCGAAAATATATTTTTCCTACTAATTAAAGTATAGGGAATGTGAATCCCATTACCAAATTATGTTTAAGATCGATGCTAATACGGAAAAGAATAGACAAATTTCCCGTCTTGGATAGTAAAGACAACGTCAAAATTAACTAAAGATTCCAATGCCAATTCAGTTGACGTTCGACCCAACATGGTCTACGTCAAAGTAAATGAATTGCCCCTTCTATGTTCCTTGGAATTCTCAAGCTAGCTCGTGCTGCACATGCTTGAATTTTTAATACCATGGGACGGGTGCAAGCAGGAACGGGCACATGAATTCTCTTGGAGTGATATTATAATTAAAAAATATAAATATATTAAACATTTATAAATTAAAAATTTTGATATCAAATTAAAAAAATATAAATTTAATATTTCAAAGTAAAAATATCTAAAATAATTTTAATTATTTATGATAATTTTTTATACTTTGAAAACGATGTATAATAGCATCAATAGAAACATCACGGACAGACGTATAGGTAGTAAAATGGTGTCACATAATACCACTTATTTATTGAAGTGTCAAAAATTTTTGCTTGTTATATTGTTTATATTAGAGTTTTATGTAATTAATGATGTTAATAAATTCACTAATATTTTTACAATTTTATAAGAAATGAAATCAAAGATTCAAATTAGAGTAGATTTATTAACAAATAATTTACATAATAATATTTAAATACTCCATGCTAATAAGATGGGAGGGGTGCAAGCCATGTTACACACCAAGGAAGAATAACATGTTTTAAAAGTCTATCAAGGCAAAGAAAAAGACAACAATTCACATGAATCTCAAACGACAAGAACTGAGATGCAAAACTTATTTAGTATAATTACAACATAATCACATTAAAAATAACATATTTATAATCACTTTGTTTCTAACAAAACACGTATAATGTCGACAATAAATGTTTAATTAGTATGATCTGTTGGTTACCTTTTAAATTTTGGATTGTAGCTTGCTCCTTTAATTACTATAAAAACGATTCCAGAAACCTTATATTTTGAAATAAGAATAACTACAATATTTCTTAGAAAAATGAAATATAACTCTAATTACCATCCAAGGTAATAAGAGTAAAAATCTTAAATCTATTCTTCAATCACAATTTCGGAAAAGCAGAAACAATTTTTTCTGTATATATTTTTAAAATGTTATGCCATAAATTAAGGGTCTCTCTTGATTTTGAAATTATAACTCTCCTTTCATAATTTAGAGACAAAAAAAAAATCTCATTACCCTGTTAAAACAAATAAGCCATTGGTTGTCGTAAAGTTCACGAGATACACAATCATGGATACTTATTCTATATTGAAGAATAAATGAAGTTCATGAAATGAACGGAAGACCAAAAGACATTGGACCAGGCTTTACACAACTCGCAAGTCATCGGCTGAAGACCCTGACTCTGAAACTAAAAATTTGTTCCAGATAAGCACTAAATCTAGTCAATGCGCTTGCAAAGTTTTCCGGATTCCACTAAAGGTGTGTTTGTTTTCCAGTCCTCGCATGATTGTCGCCTGAAATTTCCAGGATAACGTGTTGATGACAAGGTATGGTGGTCTCTTTTCGGTAGCAAAAGTGCTTCTATGTATTTTTGAGTTATTAAACAAAAAATATGATATAATAATTACAAAATTCTATTTATAAATATTCTTTTAAGAAGTGCTTATAATGCTCTTTAATGTTGTTCTTTTGATGGAATAATATTTTAAAAAAATTTTAAATAACTTATTATTCTTTTATTTCATTCAATCAAATTTTTATATTTTTTTTAGTTAAAATATTTAATCAAAATGTCATTTGTCATTTTATATCAAATGATATAGGTGTGTCATGTAATATGTTATAATAAATCATAATGCGACAAGATGGTATGATATGATAAAAATGTCATGTGATATTTTTCATCATTCACACCAATACTACGTAGATATAAAATAATAAATAATTTTTTTTAATAATAATTAATCAATCATTAATTATAAAAATTTATTTAATTCAAAATAAAAATATATTAACTTAATTAAATATATTAAAAGAATAAAAATTTATTTGAATTTTTTAAAATAACTCAAGATTTTTTGGAACATTATGTTTTTATTTTAATTTATTTTGAAAATTTGAAAGAAAATCACATTCTATTGCGCGCAAGAAAAAACGATAATCAAGCAAGTTAATAAATAATGAATTTATGGAAATGCAGAACAAGAACTTCACACTTTGAAATAACGTGAGTATCCACTCAAGACTTTGGCTGGAACTGACCTATGTGTTAAAGAAGGTTTAAGGTCACGATACGTTACCTTATTTTTATTTTTATTTTCTCATTGAATGCTTATTATTTTTGCCTATTAATATCATTGCAAACTCAAGTAACAAAAGACAAACTTACCTCCCCTATCCTAGGTTTTTGTCTTAAAGAGTTTGTGTTGTAGCCATAATGCAAACCAGAAAGCCTCATGCGGCGCTTCTTGCAAGCCCTGGCATGGGACATCTCACTCCCGTCGTCGAGCTCGGCAAACGCCTTGTTTCCCATCACGGCTTCAGTGTCACTATCTTTGTCGTCGCGACAGATACCTCTCTCTCACAATCCCAACTTCTAAAACTGTCGCAAACTTCCTATCACCTTGAAGTTGTTTTGTTGCCACCGGTGGATATCTCAGGCCAGATCGACCAAACCACTTCAATCTTAACGCAGCTAGCAATGATGATGCGTGAGGCATTACCAAGCCTCCGGTCAGCAATATCCGCGATGACAGTTCCACCAGTTGCTCTTATCGTAGACATGTTTGGGACTGAAGCTTTTGCTATTGCTGAAGAGTTCATGATGCAGAAGTATGTTTTCATCACTTCAAATGCTTGGTTTCTTGCCCTTACAGTCCATGCACCAGCCATTGGTAAGAAAGAGGAAGATGATCACGTTAACAACCAAAAACCACTGGTCATTCCAGGGTGCAAACCGATTTGCTTTGTTGACTCTTTTGAGCCGATTCTGAAACCAAACAATCAAGTCTACGAGCAGTATTTGCGCATGGGAACCGAGATATCCACGGCAGATGGAATATTGGTGAATACGTTTCAAGAATTGGAACCCCAGACTCTTGCTGCTTTAAATGATAAAAAGAAGCTAGGGCTGGTCGCGAATGCACCGGTTTATCCGATTGGACCACTGGTGAGGCCCGCCGAGCCTGGTGTGAGAAATGAAGTGTTGAGTTGGCTAGACATGCAACCCAAAGAGTCGGTGATATATGTTTCTTTCGGGAGTGGCGGAACCCTCTCAGCCAAGCAAACTACAGAGCTGGCATGGGGTTTAGAAAAGAGCCTACAACGGTTTGTTTGGGTGCTTCGTCTACCAGTTGAGAATGATTCAGCGGCCACCGTTTTCAAGACAAGCAATGGCTGCGCCGACTACGCAAACTACTTGCCTGATGGGTTCTTGAACCGGACCAGCAAAACTGGGCTAGTGGTTCCGATGTGGGCGCCTCAAACTGAAATCTTGAACCATCCATCCATAGGTGGATTTTTGTCTCACGGCGGGTGGAATTCTAGCCTAGAGAGTATTGTCAATGGTGTTCCGATGATCGTGTGGCCGCTGTATGCAGAACAGAAGATGAATGCTGCAATGCTGGCTGAGCATATCGGGATGGCTCTCCGGTTGAAGTTGTTGCCATCGGAGGACGTGATTGAGAGGAGTGAGATAGAGGCAATGGTTAGAAAGCTTCTGGTGGGTAAAGAGGGGGAAGCATTCAGAGCCAGGGTGAAAATGCTAAAATCATGGGCGGAGAAGGCTCTTAGCAACGGTGGCGGTTCTTATAATTCTCTGGCTAACGTGGCCAAAGACTGCGAGATCAGCCTGCAGAGCCGGAACACAAAAGCTGGCGCTTGATAATCACAGGCCATCATCCTAGTGAATGCAATTAAAAGAGTTTTGTCTTTAATGCCTCTTAATGGGTTTTTCATGTTGGGTATTTTCCCGATTATAATACAAAATAGAATTCAAGAACAAATAAAATGATGAGGCGATTTATTGATTTCATTCCTCCAAGTCTGAACACATCCCATACGTAAAGACATCAATACTCCATAAAGATCAACATATAATTTAGCTACAGAACAAATCTCCAAATTTGATTCTTTAAAACCGATGGAGGAAAGAAGAAAGATGTGCAACGATTCATTGGGGCTTCCTGGACAGAGATCATGCACTTACAGGTTCAGTGGCAGTCTTCAGCCATTCCATCTGATGTTTATCCATGTAAGGTTCAAGAATTTCCCGACATTTTGAATGGTAGGAATTCACCCACTCAATCTCCTGGGGTGTCAAGAGGCTCAAGTCGATCAACTTTATCTGATAGGGTGCCTGAATATAAGAAAAATATACACATTAAACCGTTGAAGTGTATCAAAAAACATACACCCTCTCATTCCAAATGCTATGAGATGAAAATAAGGACACTTTTATAAAGAATGACAATTTCAAAAATACTTGCAATAGAGTATAAATCGAAACTTTTTCAGTAAAGACTTGCAATAGAGTATAAATCGAAACTTTTTCAGTAAAGACTTGCAATAGAGTATAAATCGAAACTTTTTCAGTAAAGACTTGCGTAAATGCATGAGTTTCTTTTCAAGTTAATGTAGCCTACATAATAGGGTAGAATTCTTATAAATAACAAGCACGGAGGTGCATAAAATTTAGAACATGCCTGCATATGAGCACACACACTCAACATGGCTGATAGGAGAAGCAGAAAACATATGAACGATTACATATTATGACAAACTTACCCATGTGATATGCTCAAAGGATAAGTATCCCTTATCACCAAAATTGAATTCTGTATCAGCCTCCTTGATTACAAGTACATTCTCTAATCTTATACCAAAGCTCCCATCTTCATAATATCCAGGTTCTGGGAAATGGAATTTTCAAATAGAATTAGTAAATACTCCAGTTATTTAGTAATGACACATTATTTTTCAGACCAAGCATACAGCTGGAACTATTTTCCGATTGAGATAACAGAATTCATAAATCTAATTGAAACTGTATCCTCATGGTAAATAGCCCCCTATGCACAAAGCACAAAAGACTGGAGCCAAGAATAACAGCCCAAGCAAGTGCAATATTAAATGCTTAAAAACAAATATGTGTGAAAAACTAGAAGTGAACCGAGCATTAACTATAAAAAATTAAGGAAGAAGTGAAAGGAAATCAGTATAAGGCAGGACAAAAAAACTGTCAACTAGAGAATGGAAATTCAGAGTATTAAGGTAGGACAAACAATACTAACCATCTGTTACAGTCATGGAAGCTTGCAGTGGCACATTTCGAGCCTGTGGTCTGAAACTAATTAGATGGGGCCCTGCTCCAAGTAGTTCAACCAGGAAAAAATTAAATAAAAGCCTGACGGAATTTACTGCAAAACTAACTTCAACAAGCAATTGTAGCTCATTGCTAACCTTCATGAACATTCAGATAAGACCCAATTCCATGACCGGTACCATGTCGATAATCAAGACCATACCTCCACAGAGGAATTCGAGCCAGAATATCAAGAGCATGACCTGTTAAAAAGCAACCAATTAATCCAAATAAAAAAAAAATTTAATCGATATTGGAGTTTAGACATAGATCCTACCCATGACTTCAAACTGACATGCTCAAATAAAAATAGAACAATTAAACAGACAAACAGAGAATACTTGAAATACCATTTGTTCCATTCGGATATCGAGCATTGTCCAGAGCAATATGGCCCTTAAGAACCTGCATGGAATCAAGACTTAAGCTCAGGCAGAATAAGAAATGAAATCCATGAAAATTTAAGGGAAGAAGAGAAGCGGGACCCAAGCATCTTAACCTAACTTTCCAACAAGCAGAATCAAAATAAACTAGAGAGATCAATAAATTTTGACTTCCAATATGTTGAACATTCTTAAACAGCCTAAATGCTGATACAAATTGGGTTAGCATGTACAAACAAATCAAAATTGATAACTCACTCAGCTTATTACCACAAAAAATATATGTTGATCGATTCTTATAATTTAAAGCAGACTGTGAATTGTCAAATATAGATAAGACATCCAAATCATTCTATAATTCCTATCACACTTCCCAGTCATTCATGTGACACATAACACCCAGGCATAACAAGTAAGATGCCCAAAGATGGATATCCAGCTTGTCTTATCAAACCCACCAGGGACTAGATTTTGGAAAGAAAAGCACATCAGAATTAAAACTTTAAATAGCGTGACCAAAGGAAGGTGAAAGTGGGTACTAAATAAGTGACATATCTAGAAGAGAAAGCAACAGAAGCCACTTACCGCAGTATAGCAAGCCTTCTCATGTGCTGAAGGCTTTCCAAAATGAACTGTCCGGGTTATATCAGTTGTCCCATCTAGATACTTCAATGATGCCATCCATATTATCAGTAATGGAATAAAGAATCAGAACTACATATCTAGAATATAAAATAGTTGGCATTTTATTGATAATTTTGGGTAATGGATATAGCTATAGCTAAAATATTAATGTTTAAAAGCAAACCTGGGCTCCTGAATCAAACAGATAAATGCTATCTGGATCAAGCTCAGCACATGTTTCTGCCTGAGGTGAGTAATGGATGATGGCCGCATTTGGACCAACCGAAGAAATAGTTGGGAAACTTAGGCCTCTAAAGTGCTGCAATTAGTACACATAGCAACAATTTTAGTGACATGAACAAATACAAATGCATGCACACATTTCCACCTACATAAGTAAGATTTTAGCAACAATTTTAAGCAAGATGGTCATTTTAAGTTAATTACTTATAAGTTCTGACTCTTAGGAAATTCTCATCCTTCTTATGCTATGATGCAAACAAGTTCACATAACAAAGTAATTGCTATTTGCCAAGTTTTTTTTATGAAAAAAAGAACGGAAAGAAAAAGAAAAAAAATTCTAGTACAATTTGTCAATGATAAAAACAAGATGTAGCACTGTTAATTTAATCTATAGTTTTAATTTGCATAGCCAACAGAATTTCTCACTTGAAATTTCATTATTATTGTTATATCCCAAATGACATTTTGGCTAGTTTTCCTTAATACCGCAAAAGAAAAAAACAAAAAAAAACCTAGTTGAAAGTATTGTTACCTCTTTTGATGCACGAAATTCCTCCAACTTATCACTAACAGTCACCTCTGTCAGCTTGTTAGTCTCTCTGCGTGGTTCATTCAATAGCATAAAAAAGAAAGAGTCAGTCCACCTCAAGCTCAGAAACGTTTTCACATTTTAGCAACAGCTGTGCAGTCAGCCAAAAGAGTGGGGAACAGCCTGTTTGGTTTCAGCCTGAAAAATCGGATGAGCAGGGAGAAAGAGGGGCAACATATCAACTTTCAATTCTATAACTTACAGTCTTTTTTTGCTTGCTCCCTCCCTCTCCAAGAAGTAACCAGAAGCCCCATAAATCTCTTGCATCTGCACATTTGAAAGAGCATCAGCATCATTTCCAGCCTAACAACAGCCTAAAATTTTGTTACATATGTTGAGAAATACTTAAATTTGAAAGTATCGAATTTAAAACATATGGGG
>NW_018397255.1:1470877-1539908 GCF_002168275.2 Theobroma umbraticum | reverse complement strand
ACAACCAGAGAGAATATTTATCAATTTAGCAAGAGAATACGTAGAGTTCACAGTCATACACCTTCTTATCCAACCAGACAAGAAACTGCACAACAGCTGCACCATCGCGGATATGTGCATTTCTTAATCCATCCAACTCAACTGGATTCTGAAAAATTACAAAAAAATTTGTTGATGAGAAATTAGTTTGCAATAAAACATGATCAAATAGAATGTCTCTTTAAATATTCCAGATCCTGTCATGTTCCCTAAAATAAGTTAAAGTCTATCCCCTTTTTTCTTCTTTAGGGAGGAGTCATATGTATGTTCTTGTGGATCAATGCATGTGTATTTACAAGTACTCATCCAAAATCTAAGGTGTTCTAACTTCTGAATAAATTATTTTCCAAATATCAGAAGACACACCATATAAATATATTTCATGCACTCCTAAAGTAAGATTCAACCAGTTAGGAAGTAAATAAACAACCTTTAAGGCTTTTGCAAGGGCCAAAGGTGACTGTTGCAGGAGCACCTTATCAGCATCTAATTTTGAAAACAAAGCATAGCAGCATAAAGCAGGATCAACCCATATAAGACCGTTATAGTTTTCTTCTTCTTCAGATGTATCTTTTTCACAAACACTATTTTGACCAGAACTTACTCCCCTGTCCTGGTCAAGTTGATTAGACGCTAACAATGCAACATCTGAACTCACTGCACCATACTCCCGAACTTCAATTCCATTCTCTTGCATGGAAGAGCTCACCTGCATTAACATACATTGACTTAATAAACCTAACTGTCTAGCCCATAAAGCTTATACCTTCATTTATGGTGGGTGTAATAATTCACAAAATACAGCCAAGTAATGGCATAAACGCTGGAAACTTCAACAAACTAGAATATTTGAAATCCTACCTTGGTAGAAACCTTCCTTTTGTCCACATAAAGGAAAGCAGAATTCAATGTTACAATAGCAAATGCATGAACAACTGGACAGTAAGACACATCAGTCCCACGAATATTATACAACCAAGCAACCTGCAAAGTAGCCAATTATGCTCAAAAACCATTGCTCAACAAATTCCATTAGACAATAATTTGACAAAGCCAAACCTCATCTAAAGCTGTGATGATTATTCCACGAGCCTTTTCATTCCCAAGCTTTTCCCTCAAATTCTTCAACTTGTCAGCAACAGAACGACCGGAAAATTCCAAGGGATGAACAATGACTGGATTAACTTCAAGCGGTGGCCGGGTTTTCCAAACCTCGTCAACCAAATTGGTTGAAGTTTGAACTAATTTCTGTTGCTTTTTCGCAAAAGCACGTTCCCATCTTTGAGCCGTATCCACTGATACACACCACGGATCAACCCCAATAGCAGCCTCTCTTGGCAAATTCTATATGTTCAACAAAAGAAAAAAGAAATGAAAATTTAAAAAATATAAAAATTTGAAAAACCAGATTCAATTTTTGCGGAGTAAAAATGGTAAATTTACATCAGACATCCAGGCATCGACGGAAGGATCTTCTCCGATACGCATCAATTGCCATTGATCACTAAGCTGCTGCGTTGCTTGCAAGAAATATCGACCGTCCGTCCATAGCCTAGCTTCATTTTTTGTTATAAGTGCCAAGCCTGAAATATTCCTCTCAAATTCAATAAAACCTTAAAAATCATACTCAGATAAAAATTTAATATCTATAATACTATGAATAAATTAAAACACCGTACTGACCTGCACTTCCGGTGAATCCAGAAACGAATTCGCGCCTTTTGTCCCGAGCAGAAACATATTCGCTCTAAATAAACCGATATAAAATTAAATAAATCCATCACTGAAATAACAAAAAATAACTATTTAATCATTTTAAAGATTTTAACCTGATGATAATCTTCAGAAGGGACGACTAAGGAATCGAGAGGAGGACAGTGAGAGGCCATTAAAGACCTCAACGCAGCAAGTATTTCCGCCATGGATCTTCCTTTTAGCGACAGTTTAGTTCAAAGTATCGAAAGATTTTCAAGAGAGTTCCCTTTCTAGACAGAGGGAGGAGGTGCGATTTTATAGAAGTGGGGAACTCAGGAGGCCGCTGCTTCGAGGACTTCGAGTTTCGTTCGAGACTGTGAAAGCTGAACTAAGGAAGTCTCAACAGATTGAAATATTATGTTTTGGCAAAATTCCGGGGTTGGCGTCATTTTTTATAATATTTTACCGTTTTACTGTTACAGTTCATCTTGTCGTGTAGCAGTGCGTTACCCAGGAATTTTTACTCTTACATTATCTTTGCTTTATAAAGAGAATAAAATTAATCAAAAAAGTAAGTGGGGCTGGGCTTTGAATTAACGAGACCTGACCCAAAAGTTATATTTCTTTTCTTTTTAAAAATGGAAAAGAAGATTAATAAAAAAAAAATTTATATATAATTAGAGAAAAAAATTCAAATCCAATAGAAAAATAATAATAATAAATTAATACTTGATAAATTATTAATTTTAATTAAATAATATTTCTTATCGATTTTGATTTGAAATCAATATGATAAATTAATAATTTTTTATATTTATAAAATAACACATTTTAAAAAATATATATAGATCTTATTTTATATATAAATTAATAATATCTTTATACATATACATAACTTAGTTAAGAGATTTTTGTAAAATATAAGTTCAGTGTTACTGATTTTTTCTTTAAATTAATGTCCCTTTATACTTCATCTTTCACTTTTCTTATTGAAATTTTGATATACTATTCTTGTATTACAAGAGAAAATTATACAATATAATTATTACTTTTATTACATTTTTGTGTGATTATTATCTTCAACTTCATCTTCTTTGTCAGTTCTCATAACATTCTCAATAATTTGCATATGCTGAATAATAATAATTCGTAATCCAGTAATAAAATAATATTCGTATAATCACAATATATAATATATAAATTAAATTTAATATTTTAAAAAATAAAAAATATGTTGATAAATTAATTTTTTATTAATTAATGTATAAATTAATAAATTATTTATTTATTGATTAAAATATTTAAATTAATTAATAAATTTTCATGATCTAAGAATATTAATTTATAAAAGATTTACTATATTATCTAGAGTGATTTACTATATTTGATGCGGAAACAGTTCATAAATTATCATAAACCAAGAATATAAGGAATTAAATGAAAGATTATTACATAAGAATCATATTCCACGACATAACATGGGCATCGTTGTTATCTCTGTAGGGAAGGAATCCAAGACAATTGGAACAGTACTGAGTTTCCCTGTTCTCCCCTTTTTTTTCTCGAATCCGCCAGTTCCTAACGAAGGGATTGTTTCATCCAGCGCTCAGATTAACGCTCGGAATATTGATTCATAAAATAAATGAATAGATGGTGAAGTAAGCAGAGGGATACAAAAAGTTACCGACGACTGAATTCAGAGTTGAATGACTAGAAAAAAAGAACATGAAATCTTATTAAACCAAAGCCTTGAGTGGTTTATAAGGAGAA
This sequence comes from Theobroma umbraticum, assembly GCF_002168275.2. NCBI lineage: Eukaryota > Viridiplantae > Streptophyta > Magnoliopsida > Malvales > Malvaceae > Theobroma > Theobroma umbraticum. The sequence continues at coordinate 1,536,404 of NW_018397255.1, read as the reverse complement.
AATTATACAAACGAAGAATCCCAATTCCCACATATCGACATCTTATTTGATAAGCCAGGACAGAAGAATATCAAATCATGTACATCTTTCTCAATGGAATTGGCAAATCGGAATACCAATACTAGGTGACATCTTTTGGCGCTGATGGTAAAAGGTGAAATGCCAAGACCGGCCACAAAACCAAAACACATTCCAATTTATGAACATTGATAAGAAAATGGGATCCCCAAGTGTGGGGAATGTCAAGCCTGAGAAAGCCTCTTGACCACACTAGCCATGTACTTCCCTTGATGCTCTGCAAGGCCCAGCTCTGTTTCAGTAGGCTCTCTTGTGCCATCACCAGCGTAAACTCCAGCACCATAAGGTGAACCTCCTCGTATGGAATCCATTTTGAACATAGCAGCTCCAAATGTGTAGCCAATGGGAACAAATAGCATTCCATGGTGTGCCAACTGAGTTATTGCTGTCCAACTGAACCAGACAGAAGCATGAGAATTGCCAGAATCTTGATAAATATATACCTAGGTACATGATTTCACTGATAAGTACACAACCTAAGCATTTTAGATTTAATTGCATAAAAGCAATTCTAATTCATCTTCCTCCACAAATTTATTAAAGTTATAATAGACAACAGCTAAGGTCAGAAGAGATCATTAGGACAGATACTCCAGATGCACAAATGGGTCTCAAATGAAACTCCATGCTGATAACTTCTAGTACAAAGCTCCTTAAATAACACTATCATACTGATAACGATCTCAGTACAAATATAGCTCAATATATCTGATATCCAATCATCTGGAAATGCTGAGAGCAACTTCTATTGCTAACATACCAACAAAAGTCCACTGAAACTCATAAGAGATGAAAAGCTATAATAACATTGAAGTTAACCACCACCACCACCCAACATCCAAAGCCTAGAAAGCTTCTATATTTCAATTCATGTAAGGCAAAATTCATCTTTCACTGAGCATGAACAAGACATAAATACCATAATTTGGATTGGAAAACCTAGCAAGGAGTATGATTGGAAGCAATTGTCTCTTGTCTCAATTTTCTACACTAGTAACATGTTCAACAAGCACTAGTAGGTTCTTTAAAATAACATCGACGAATTTAAGAATTTAGCATTCCTACCAATAAATTTGTCTTGTTTGGATAACAAATTCAGGAAGGATACAAGGAAATGAGAAAGAATAAAATTGTTACTCGAATTTCTCTCTTAAGTTTTCATTTGTCTCCTGAAGTGAAGGGATTTAGATAGAAATGAAACTAACTAAAGTATTCAAATTTATGGATAAAAATAAGGCCTTAAAACTCTACTAATAAATCACTCCAACAATGATAGAGAAATTAAATTGCAATTCTCACTTACGCGGTGGTTTCTTGGCCGCCTCCTTGAGTTCCTGTACTAACAAAGAATCCAGCCGGCTTCCCGGCCAGCGTCTGCTCCTTCCAAAGCTGCCCAGTGGAGTCAAAAAACGCCTTCATCTGAGCCGCCATACACCCATACCTCGTCGGAAATCCAAACAAAACTCCATCTGCCTCCGCCAATTCCGCCGCCTTAATCTCCGGAACCTCCGGGTCTTTAGGCAGCGCCTTCATATTCTCAAGCACATCCGCCGGAAGCGTCTCGGGAACCCGATAAATAACCGCCTCGACACCTTCGACGCCGTCAACTCCTTTCTTCATCCGCTTCGCCAGCTTCTCCACGTGACCGTACATGGAGTAAAAAACAATGAAGATTTTCAAAGTGGCGGCAACCGATTGAGTATTCGTAGAATCCACCGTTACGGAGGGAGTTTCGTTGATTTCTTCATCGGCGACGATGGGTGCTTCGTTGGTGATGGTGGTGGTAGTGGAGCCAAGGTGGCGGGGGCCGTCTTCGGCTGAGGAGGGATGTTTTTTTTTGCTCGGGACACAGCCGCCGCCTTTGCCCATGGAGGATTAAGGGGAATTGAGGCTAGGGTGAAAAAGAAGTGCAGGTTTTTTGAGGTTTTTGGATCCAAGGTAAGAAAGCATAGACAATGAATATTCGCATGCTTTTTCAAAACTTTGAAAAAGGAAATATACTTCGGATTTTGACGAAGAGTAGGTGTAGAAAAAAAATGGATTAGCTGTAGCTGATACTACACGACTTCGTTGTACGACACGTGTCCCCGTTTTCTTTTCAATACTAAACGCTGCCGTCTCAATGTTCTGCTATCCTTTTTGTTCTTTCCTCTTTAACAAACAGAATTAATTTTTAATTTGACTTGCAATTTGCATTATAAATTCACTTATTCTGGTTAAAAAAATTAATAAAATGCATTAAAACTAATGCTGAATTAATCTCATTATCCAATTCAAGTCAAATCAAGTTCTTATAACACTCGTATAATGATGTTTAGTTAAATTTGCAAGTTAAGGTTTTCGACAAATTTAATCAAGATATCATAAAAAAAAATTTTAAAATTGTATTTTATATAAATTCAAGTATCTTAATTATTATAATTAAATTCAGCCATTCGGGTTGAAGATGCTTAAGATGAAAGGGTATTTGTGGTATATATTTTACTCTTAACATTTTTATCTTAATCTAATAGGATGGAGCCAAATCGAATTTTGCTTCTAAATGATTGGAATTTAATATGTTTAAGCATAAAGTCTTCAGACAATCCAAATAGCAAAAACAAGCATGTATTTAAAATCCAATTGTTGTAACCGGACATGCCACGTCAACTGCTTTGCGTGTGAATTGTTAATGGTTTAATGGTTTTGTTTTACACGTTAATAATAATAATAATAATAAAATCAATTATGAATCTCTTTTGATTGAATATTTAACCCGGTTAGCTACCTTGGATGATTGAATATTTAACCCGTCGCCATCTGCCATCTTCTCTTGTTTAAACTTGGTTATTGGCTAAAGCATTTTAGCCCTGGTTCCGCTTGGACGGCAAGTAAAATTTGGTCCTCACCCAACTCCATGGAAACCTGTTAACCGGCAGCGACCCCCGAAAGCTGAAATCAGCATGGCCCCCCATACTTACGTTAGGTGCTTTCGAACCAACTTCGCCTGACCCCGGAGTCGGTTCAGACTTGAGATATCAATTGCACTCGTTTACCTTAGCCAACTTCCATCTGCCCTTTTCAAGACAATAAATTTGAAACTTGCTCTTTCTTTGCCTTTAATTTTTCCAGTGGGTAGTGAGCAACATTGACAATTATATCTACATATATATATATATATATATATATATTGAATTGAGGTCAAATTTGGGTCGAGTTTGACAAACATTTCCAAACCCAAAATAATATGTTTTCATCTCACAGGCCCAGCCTGATCTTACTCGAAACTTGCCTGAGCACCAAATATGCTGAGGCTGCTCCTGATTGGACTGAAGCACAGGTTAGCATCCATAATACAAAACCCACACTGTTAACACATGAATGGTCTTGAGTCTAAAACAATGAACCCTACTATTCGACTTGAGCCCAAGATAGCTGGACTTGAGTCTGGAGGTAAAGACCCATTTTGTTAGGAATTGATGGGCTTGAGTTCTAACCAATGGCCCATAAAAACGTGCTGCCACGTAGGCTGGAGTTTGCTGTCGCTTAATAAATAAATGATTAGAAAAATCAAAATAAAATCACGAGAAGAGAATAAAAATGATCTTTCCATCATTTACTATTGAGTTTCCAGCAACCAATTTTGCACAGGGATAATCACAGCTTAATCTCTCGATTAGGTAAGAATGTATCTACAGTTTACGTTAATTTATTGATTATGTTCTGAACACGTGTCATTCATGTACAGAAATTATATAGTATTCTTTTCTTGTATGACTAATACTCTTATAGACTATAGAAAACAAAAAATTTAAATAGACGGTCTAAAATACACAAGTAGTTTGGTGCAATGCTGCTATAAAATAATGTCTTCCCATTTGGACTCTCTCTCGAGAAGGTGCTTTTTTTTATTTATGTCTTAATCTTCTTGATTGGTAAATGTTTGCAGCTCCCCCTTGCGTGATGTCTCGCAAACATACGACTAGACTTAAGCCAAATTTAAGCATACCGATGCCTTTCACACCAGCAGGGGAAGGCGCCAAACAGCACGCTTGATTTCACAGTTTCAAAGCTCCCCGGATCAAACCAAGTCCTAACTTTTAAGAATTGTACGTACATGCTTGATCATTACATTATCTTAAGTAAACAGTTAAAATATGGAGACCAGAGCTGAGGAGATGAGATAAGGAATCGAAAGCCCCATCGGGTTCCATGGAAATGCCATGGTCGTGGACCACCCAATGAAGTGCAAAATTCTGAACACCAAAAGGTGCCATATGCCATTGTCTTCGGATGGGACATCTGAGAGAGCAACCTAGACAAGGCCTTTAGTGCTGCGAGAATCCGTACCTATACACAGGAACACGTCCACACCCTTGCCCAACACGTGTCAATCGTGATCAGCAGGCAAAGTACTTAGTTGTAGTGAACAGTAATCAAACCCAAAAACCCAACGAAGAGAATAGAAAACAAAAAACATTATAATGGTTACCATGTGCCAAAGCAACGGGGGTGGGCAGCTCGATCAAGGGACAGAACCAGAGACAGCTTGGAAATTCGTAAAAGTTTGGGAAGGGGAAGGGCAGAGGAAATAACACTAAACCGGACCCAAAAGTATGCCGCAAATCCACTTGTCATCCATCCACGTTTTTCTTTTGTATGTTTAATCATAAATTGTGGGATTTAATTAAGGGGTTAATGGAGTAGTGTAGAATCTTTAACCATTATTTAATTTCCCCCCAAAGATACAAACTTAGCTGTTGAAAAGATTTCTTGCATTTAAGTATGGGGTATAATCCTACTTTATCTATGTGTTTGTGTGTGTGGACTTTAAAGAAAGTGAAAGTGACAAGCTTAAGTGTTAGCCCTCCAATGGAAAAGATTAAAGCCTAGCTACTCTGTTTCTCTCTCTCTCTCTCTCTATATGGATTTCATTTTAAGTATTTGACTAACATCTTTTTCACCAACAGGTAAGATATGGGTTAGGTTTCACAGTAATTGATGGATTACTTTCTCCCATTTTTTTGGTTTTCACGCGCCACACGCACTCTTGTATTACCTCGAACCTGAAGCCGACTTAACCGATGCACGATAGGTGGCCCTGTGCTCCCTAGTGGCGCATTGTGCTACATTCTATAAAACTAAGGTTCGAATCTAAATTACAAGTTTAATTACTATTATGGTACACTTAAAAGTCATAACCCACCTAGATAATGGCCTAAATTAAGGCGTAATTCCAGGGTTGTTGATGAAAACTAAGCTAACATGATAAAAAAAAAATTGAAAGAATCCACGGCCCTGAATTGCTAATCTAATTGGCGCATTGAAATGGGGCACGAACTTACAGGACTAGGCGTGAAGGATTTTTAGTATGGGAGGAGGGAAACATGGAAGAATACTGTGTGTGGCATATTCAACACAAACAAAATTGACTGGAGAGGAAGAGGAGGATGAGAAAACAAGAGAGCCTGGTTGGGAGTGGATAATTGATAAGCACTCACATTAATCTAGAGACACACACTTCCGATCCCTATCATGCAGCTGTATTGTCCACTAGACACTCGTTGGAGAGTTGGGGAGGAGGCAGGTGCCTACTTTAACCAGTGTACAGATGAAAATGAGCACAAAAAAATGATGGGTTTTTGTTTTTTCTAGGGTTTTATGAGGCAAAAGGGTCAATATTCGCATCTATCATGTGAAACTACTGATTTGGTTGACAGGATAAAAAAAAAAAAAGAAGGAATTTCAAGATGTCAAGCTATAGGTTCATTAATCGCGGCGCAGTATGTCATCATAGGGCCCGGATTTGATTGTAATATGCAGATTTTAGGTTATGTCTTCATCACAACACAGGACTCCAAGAAAAAAACCTCCGAGAAAGGAAATCTATTATATAAAAAATGGGATTTTTCTAACAGTTGTTGAGAACAAAAGAGAATCTGACGATGTTCGAGCTGTATCAGAGTCAAATATTGATGAAGATGAATACATTTTAAGCCTGGAGAAAATACCTGTATGACTTAAGATCTAATGCTAATTATTAAGCAATGTGTATGAGATCAGTGGGGTGGGAGTGGACCACTGTATATTCTCCTTCAAAGGGAATGAAACTGAAAAGTGGGGGAGGGTTGAGATTTATATATATGTTTTCTTTTGACAAATATAAAATAAGGTGCTTAGGTGTTTAGGGATTGGTTAACATTTTTTTCCTTAATCAAGGGGATGGCTTTCATTAGCCAAATTAAAAAGATTGAAAAAAAAAATCTAATTGTCAATAGCTGTTTAGCATCTAATTGAAGTTGGAAGATGGGGAAACAAGAGTTGGAAGTGTCGGGATAAACATGACAACCATTAGTTTAAACACTTCACTTCATTATTTAGTCAAAAAAATTAAGGTTTATTAAATTCATAAACAACTCAAAAGCATGCAAAAAGGAATCCCTCTCATGCCATGCGCATCTTCCCCTCGGCCCAGCTTTCTCTTTTTGTTTTCTTCATTAAACAAATAACAAAAAAGTATAACACAATTAACTTAAGCTGCCAGCTTAGAGAGAATCTCTCCCTCTCTCTCTCTCTCTCTCTCGATGGTTTCATCCTTATCCTTTCTTACCACCATGGCTATTCTTAAGTAATCCAAGTTTAACCTTGGTAAAGAGAAAAGGGGAAAGAGATGCATTGCAAATTTTTATCTCTTTTTGCTTAAAATACAAACACCAACTTGGATTTAAAAACAAACCCAACCTGACAAAACCCTCCCTCACACTTAAGAAACAAGAAAGCAACATATAGTAAAAGCTTTATCTTCTTCAACAGTGTGGAATTTCCCCATTAATGCTCTGCTTGACAGACAACTTTATCATCCCCCTCCAACATTGACAATACTGCTCCTAATGGACCCAGTTGGCTATCTAAGACTTACATGCCACTTATCGCAATAGGCTATATATACCTATTTGGAACAAAGAGTTGCACTATTGATCTTCCTGTGCAAAACCCTTACCCAATTTAAGCACTTTTTAGAGGACATAATGGAGTCACCAGTGTGATTTTTATAGCACACCTGTCCTTGCCAGCTCCATTTTTTTCCTGAATTAGCACTAAGGGATAATCTTAGTAGCGAAGCATTTTACTCATAAATGTATGGATTCTTTTAGATAAGATGTACTCTAAAAGATAATGAAGAACATCTAAAGTTATCACCCTTTTAGATTTACCTTCTTTAGAGGAGAACATTTTATTTACAAATCTTTTTATTACAATTTTACGATTATCCCATTATAACAAATAATAATATAAAAATAAATGTGAGTTCTATATGAAAATTTTGAGTATTTTACATTATTTCGAATTATGATTGATTAATTGCAATGTAATGATTATAAGTGATATATATTTTTTTGAAATACACATGTATTTCATGTTTTTAATTAGCATCAATGGGAAATCACATGTTAGCTAAAGTGAGATCAAATGTTAGCTAAAGTGAGATTTGAGAGAATCAAATCAAATGCTATAATCTTGGAGGATTGAGGGTAGTTTAGAAGACCGATATAAGTCCATTGAGCAAGGATTTTCCGATGAGTGGGCGGTAAATATGGCGGCTGGGCGTTACAGTGCAAATGTAAGCGGACGAGTCCTGATTGGCCAGCAGGTCAGAGAACTGTCCACATCCATTGTGAAAGTAACGCGTGTATGGATAGAACCGGGGTGGTCCCGAAAAGAGGTACTTTGGGGGGTGGTGACACGAATAAAAGTGTTTGGTTGCACCCCATGTGCATTTCCCTTGCCACGAAAGCAGCCTTTGTCACCCTCTCTCCGCAACCTTTTTCTTTTCTTTTTTCTATTTCTGACCTCTGCTCCTCAGGGATCCTTCCATGACTTAAATGGCTTGAGTTTGAGCCGAATTAGCTTTCTCCTCATCACCGGCGCCCACAATGACCTTGTCCTTGTGGACACTGTTACTCTCTCCTATCATTTTTTGGCTTCAGTTTGAGTCGTCTAACACTGATATTTTATTTAGAAATTAAAAATTGAATGAAATCTTAAGATATCGCAGGTTGGAACCTAGTTTTTCTTTTATAATTCTCCTAGCATTTCTTAGTAAGGAATCAACAACTTACTATTTCTTTACTTTTGTCTTGTTCATGTTCACATGATCTTATCTTGTTGATTTCTAAGCTTATCTATTTGTTAATTTCTCTCGGTCAAATTAGGAATTCATTATATTCTCTATACGGCAGGAAGCAAAGCAAGGCCTAACAGGTGAGAGCAAAACATGTTGACCATTAATTAATCCATGACATGTAATAAAATTTTGTTTGAGTTAATTATAACCTGATGACACTTCCTTCTAATTATAAAAAATGTTTAATGGTTGAAGAAGGATTTAAGTTGAAAACATAAATAACCAAATATTTATATTACTACAATAATTGAACAATGGGGAGAAAATAGAAAGTATGCATACACCAATTGCCTCTGCAAAGTCGTCGATTTAACACATAAGAGTGTCAGGAGATCATGTTCTTGAAGATCATAGTCAAGAAAAGCGGAAGTCAGGGTCAATCCTAGACACATATTATGATGTTATCTTTCTTCGCCTTTGTAGATTGAAAGAGAAACTAGAAAGAACAACTCCACTCTAAAAGCCTCAACTCAATCTCTCTGAAAGAAAATCATTATAGATTAGAAAGCAAAGGGCAACTTTTTCTATCTTGGAGGCACAATTGGGAGAGTGCATGACCTCTTTGATAGCCCTATCGTACAAAGTTGGAAGCAGGCAGGCTCTGTCTGTGGTTGGAAAAGCCCTTAAACCACCCCAGCCAACCAAGTTGCTCCCCGTGCCTCTGCTCCTTAGCTAAACTGCCTGCCAATTGCATTTGCCATGGACAGATTAAACCACCTTTGCAATTGATTTGATGCAGCCAAACCATCAAGAAAAAGAAAGAAAGAAAAAAAAAAAGACCTTGTTTTTTCATGTTCCCTCAAGTCCCTTCACATTTTTTTTTTCGGGCAATTCCATCTGGTTCATATCAATATCTCTTTTCAAGACATGAAAGTATGAAACTTTTTTAAGGACAGAAGACACAAAGTGGCCGTGTCCTTCTTGTCTCCACTCGAATATTCCCGGAGAGTTTTTTTAGTATGGGAGGCCTGGGGCACGTGTATCCCTCCTAACCAAGTCATCTCTGCATTCATAAAAGTTGTCCGAAAATAAATTGCTAAAAGGAAAAGAAAAGAAATTCAAAGTATAGGACAGCGACTACTGCTGCTTGGGTGTGCAGAAATCAAGGAAAAAGTTTGCAACAGTTCTTCGTCCATGGTTCACTTAACCCTAAAAAGGTGCCTCAATGATAAAGCGATAACGGAAACAAGCACAAACAAAAAAATATTTGTCTAGTCATGGTTAAGAAACTCCATTTCTTCTATCTTTGTTTCTTTATACTACAACACAGCAAAAACTTTGCAACTCTATATACAAATATTGAGTGAAAGATGAATTCTTCCAAAACCCCCTACATGTGCTTGCCCTTAATAACTACTACCAATGCTTAAACCAAGGATTGTTGAGCGTTATTTTACCTTTACTATTATCTTTTTGAGGGCTTTTTGACAAACCCCAAAATTGTATATGTGCCAAATATAATAGAAACGAAGCTAACACATATGGTAAACAGAAGATACTAGGGGTACTGTTCAACAATTTGTAAGTACACTCCACTATCCAGACTTAGGACGATTTTGTCAACGAAGTCCACTAAAATAGAATCTTTTTCAATGCTGGGGCTTAAAATTACAAAACCCTCCACTTTTTCAATGCTCAATTATAACCCATATATACAAATTTTTGCTTCCTCGAGTTGTGGATGTATAATTTTTAATTATGATAAAAATGTGTATTATAATTCCGAGACTTTTTTTAAAAAATTTTATAAGAAAATTAGGCATTTTATATTAAGTTCTTTTGAAATATTTTTTTATTATATATATACATATATATATATATTCAATGTGATCACATCCGTGTTGGATAAATGCACTTGCAAGTATTTTTAGGATTTACATATCACTCTTTTATTTGAGGTGAATTAGTATTCATGTATGTGGCAAATTATTTGTGTACTAGAGTTTTCCATGCAAATTTATGGTTTTTTTGAAATAATGCACGTGGGTATTTCCAAGTTATATATTCAAGTATTTATTGAAAAACAGTACCCTTTTTCATTTTAACTTCAAATGTTTACACATTTTGTTCTGCACATTCTTGTACTCGTTGGAAAAATTGTTGAACTCTACTTTAAATATATGATCAACTTAGTAATTTTCTATATCTTTAAGTTATCACACCAAAACTGAGATATAATGTGGTATAGAATTATCAATGTTTCTAGTTCATTCCTTTTTTCCTTTATGTTAATTGATTTTCTAATAAATTAATTACCGATTGGATCTCAAACATAACTGAGATAGTTTGTTACATGTTCGTATGAGCAGATAAACGCAATAGGTGACTGCTTTGTCCCTCTGTGTGTTACTTTGCTCGACTACCATTTTTTATAGTTTTTTGTAATCAATTTAGGTAATGAAATCAATACTTATACCTTTCGTAAAAAAATTCCAATGCACTGAATTGCTTTTCTTCTTTTCATCACCTAATCTTTAAAATTTTCTTGAAATTAATTGTCTAATGATCTGATCATATCTATATATATAATTTTTACAATTTTCATAAAAAATATAAGTTTTGAAAACCGAATAAGATTCTTCTTTAATTTAAATTAAAGAAACTTTGATTCTAAGGATAATTAATCAACAATTTAAATGAATAATAATTTTCTCATGCCAGTGACAATAAGAATGATTGAAGTCGTCGTAATATGTACACAGTCTATTATATATACACCTGCAGGTCCTTTGTTTTTAATTATAAATAATTATCATCCAAAGCCCCCCTTTCCGCTATATTTTTCCCTTGAAATCTAGAGAAAACTCTCGTGAAGTGCTGGAAATGTAGCAAACATTATCCAATTTTCAAATGGAAATGCATTGAAATGATCACTTTCCAAGAGGAAAGAGAGGGAGAGAGGGGGGTCTTAAGGTGGTAAACAAGACGTCAACAATGACGACATATCCAGTGACCTTAAAGATTTCTCCAACAACCTTAATATTCTTTTCTAATTTAAGATTATTAAAAGATTGAGGTTCTTCCACGCAGCTCGCATTTCTTAAGCAAATAAAGTGGAAATATATATATATATATACCATTTTTTTTTACACTCATCTCGAGCCACGAATGAGCTATGGTGAAAAGCCATGGCTATTGGCTAATTAGCCAATGGATATGGCTTGGCTGTAATAGACATTGAGAGAGGTGAATACCACCTAATTGGACAACAAAGGTGACTTGCATGTCCAAATCCGAGGCCAACCGTACCACATTGTTTATTGACTTCGAGGTGGTCAGGTTTGGGATCCCAAACCCTTTAAAATTTTTTCCACTTACTAAACCGTTTGTTCCTTGGCTCACCACCACAATCACCCCTCTCCTTTTCTCTTAATTACCTAATTAGGAAAGCCTAATCTAAACCTAGGTTCATCTAGGGGATATCAAAATTAAGACCTCATAAGGAAATGAGATTACAAAATGTAGATTTCATGGTATCATTCTTTTATTTCTCTTGTAAAGTTATGAAAACTTTCATAATCTTTTGCTTCATCTTCTTGCCACCCTCTCAATTCGTAAGTATATATTGTGCACATTTTGGGATTTTCTTACCAACTAGATAATTACTAGATGCTAGGATGAGGGGAGAGGGGGCGGGTGAAAACTAACAAAAATATTTATATGCAAAACTTTGCCCATACATTAACTTGGTCCGAGCTGGTTCAATCATACAATTTAGATGTGACACTTTCTTTTGTCTCTCATTAATAAGCCAATTGTAACACATCAATGGCATTGTTGTTATTCATCAGAAAATGAAGTCCAATCTTGCATAGGGTCTTAAGGTAAACAAACAACTGCTTAAGTCCTACTCAACCCTATAAATAAACAACGTTACTTCCTAACACCTCCACTTCTCTAGCAGAGATTAGCATTAGTAAACTTAAGAGAGAAAAGAAACCAAGCCCCCTCAAAAGAAGAAGAAGAAGAGGAAGAAGAAGAAAGATAGAAAGAGAAAGAGAGAGAGGGGATTATCAAAGAGATGACAAGTTCAATCCAAATGAATGACCTTGAAGATCACATGGCTCTTATCTCCCAAATGTACCCTGGTGTATATACTCAAATTTCACCACATCAAGGTTTGTGTGATAAAACTTAATACAGGAGAGAAAACTATTCTTTTCCAAGTTCGGCTTTGCATGTTTTTTCTCTTCTGCTTAACTCAAGCTTTTTTTTTTTTTTTTTGATAATCTGAACAGGGGAATCAAAGCCTCGACGCCGGCGGAAGAAGAACAAGGGAGGAGAAAACAGCCTGGCGGGGGCCAAAAAGAGGAAGCTTAGCCAAGAACAAGTTAATCATCTCGAACTTAATTTCGGTAATGAACATAAACTCGAGTCTGAAAGAAAAGACCGGCTTGCTTCAGAGCTGGGACTTGACCCTCGCCAGGTAGCTGTTTGGTTCCAAAACCGAAGAGCTCGTTGGAAGAACAAGAAGCTCGAGGAGGAGTACAACAGGTTGAAGACAGTCCATGAAGGTGTTGTTCTGGATAAATGCCGCCTTGAATCCGAGGTTTCTCTCTCTTTCTCTCTTCCATACTCTCACTTGTTTTAGTTTCGTAGTCAGCTGAAAAAACCATTTTAATGACATGATTATATATATACAAAGTTACAAACCCTTTCTCAATCAAAGTTTTCTTATCTTTCTGATTTTACCATTTTTCCTTTGGTTTTTTTTTTCTAGTTTCTCAAGAACCAAACAGAAGCTAATGATACTATCAGGTTGTTCTCTCGTGAGACATGTTATATCTCAGGGTCTCACGGAGACAACATGTTTTCCTTTTTCCTAGTTGACATACACCTTTAAACTACATTTTTTTTCTTCAACATGAAATTGTTTAATTTAGTAAACAAAAACAGGATGGTGGGAACTTACCTTCCTTCTTTTTTGTGAACGTTTTCAAAGATCAAGCTAATCAAGCTAATTAAGCAACTGCCCTATAATCTTCTCTAATCTTTATCCTTTGAAAAAGACAAGGTGACCCACCACATTAGAACGTGCATGAGCTCTGGGCTCGAAGAAAGCCATGCCATGATGTTGGGTTAGGCCATTTAAAAAAAAAAATTGTAACAAAAAGCGGGCAAAAAATTGACAAGGAACAGCAAACTGCCACCTCATTAGACAACAAAAGGTACTAAATTTTTTTTTCCAATCAAAAAGAGGGTCCGTACGGTCTTGTTTTAAGGTGGCTGGCTTTGGGCTTAGCCAAGGCCCACTTGCGGGAACAGCAAAAAATTGCACTTCTTCCCACGTGGGAAACTGCTCACCCTTTTAACTTATATTTCCCATACATAAACTCCGCGTTGAAGAATCCCATGTCTTCTTCCCAATAAATAGATGAACAGTTTTAACCCATAGAGAGATTAATAGAGTCTTGCTATCAACTCATCCATCAAATGTGTAATTGTAGGTTCTCAAGCTTAAGGAGCAACTTTGCGAGGCAGAGAAAGAAATCCAACGGTTGACAGACCGAGTAGATGGAGTTTCTAGTAACAGTCCAAGTTCATCCATGTCGATGGAAGCCATGGATCCACCTTTCCTAGGGGAATTTGGAGTTGAAGGATATGAAGATGTTTTCTGCATACCAGAAAACAGTTATATCCATGGCATGGAGTACTGGATGAATCTGTGCATGTAAACTAGCTAGTGCAATTTTAGTATGTGTAGATAATGACATCGAATGTAATTATAATCCTTAATTATCTTTCCCCCATGCAGTGTTTTAATGTTGACCGGAACTCGAAATTTAGAAATGTTATTAATTAACTACTATCATTGAGCTTGCCCTTTTCATTAAAATGACACAGAGCACTGAAGTAGATAAAGTCTTAACTCTTTTTAAATAATTATATAATTACGGTAAGATGTCAAACTACGTTGCCACAAATTTCGCCTAGTAAAAAGAAAATACCTTAATAATTTTCAACCTAAAAAAACACCTAGTTTATATAGATAAGATGACAACTTAAACTTTCTGAAAATTACTAAAGCAAGCATAATTTTTTTTTAATCACCTTGGTGGGTTTTAGCTCGGAAAAGTAGTAAATTCATGCACTGATCCAAGAAAATTTTGTAGGGTAATTTGATAACGCAAGAAAGTGAAGATGCAATGCACCGAACCCAAACATTAGGATGTAGATTCTAACAAATGCCAAGGGAGGATAAGAAGACATTCATCTCCCCCATAAAGTTTGGAAACATATATTCCCCCCCTCCTCAGGCCCCATCATATATCCCAAACCAACACAAAACGATAAACAGCCAAAAGGAAAAGCAGACCATTCGTTTATTTTTAGCAAGATTATGACGATGAAAAAGATTATGAGTCATGATTTGTTTGCTGATAAAAGGAAACAAAAGAAAAAACAAAATGAAGTAACAAAGGGCATCTTTACGATATCGAAGCACAAGTTTTTCCAAAGGATAATAGATAAAGATGGATGATCGATATGATCTTGACTCAGTCTTTGGGTGACGTTTCTTTGTCCACTGACTAGGGACAAGGAGAATTCATCCTATTCAAGAATATGGGACATGGTGGTCTTGGCCATGTCGTTGCGTGACACGCAAGGATTTGCAGCTTACGGTAACCGGTCAAAGCCCAGACGGCCCTGGAAAATTAACCAAAAGTCTTAAATAAGCCTACGTTCATGGTCATGAAATTCAACTGACATTTCTTCGACAATTCCAACTGCGGAATGTTGGGCTCAAGCCTTGGTGTTATGCTAAATGCAGTTCAAAGCCCAAAAGGCAATAATAAATAAGGCTTCAATTACTATTAATTTACTCTTTTTTTTTTGTACTTTTAAATTTGTGAAAATTTTAAGTACTAATGTAATCTTTTCCATTCCACTGTTAACAATAAAAATACAAAATACCTGAAAAAACTTCCTGAACTACTAAAAAAAATCAAATAAACTCTTATGTTTCCATATCATTTATTATTATTTTGAATATTATGAAATGATTAAGCGATAATATATAAATATTATGTACTAAACCCTGAATCAATTATAAACACGTAAAAGCATATAAATGAAACTATAAGCTTAACCCAAGTAATGAAGTTGATTTCATCCAGCTTCAATGATAGAAGTTTGTAGTCTAAAGTTGAACTCCTGACATTGAAAGCTGCTTCTTTGTAGAATTTATTACACCTTGATAATGTTTGGCAGTATCGGTGGTTTTCCATTAACAGTGGACCTAGCCTTTTCTAATGGTTGTTATTCCACAATAATTTACCTTACATTTTAAACCATTATACATTTATTTTTGAACCAAAACAATGGCACTCTTTTTGGGAATTTTTCTATCTTCTTGCTAGTGTTATTTTTCAAGTCATTAACGTTTTTTTCCTTTGACGGGACAAGCTAATTAATTATCCTGGTTGCTTTGAATAGCTCTTGGTTGTTTAAGCTGTCCATAGCTAAAAAAATTAAAGTGATGATGATTTCATAAACTTTTAACTCTAAACCCCATTTGCTTGCTTTAATTTTATAAATTGGATGGGTTAATCCTCCATCATAATCTACTTTAATTTTTTTAAAAATACTAACAATTTGCTCTTTTGATTGATGAGCTTTGACACATGGGCAAAATGCATGTGAGATTAAGCTGAATTGGCAGATAGATTAACAAATTGAGAGCAAATCAATCAACAAAATACATAAATTAAGAAAAAATCCCTCACTTCTTTTCTTCTTTTTTTTTTTTTAATTTAGTCCAAGTCATGTGCAAAGGGAATCATCATCGAGTATACAAGGCATTTATTTATCCTTGATTGCCAAAATTAATGTTGGAGTACAAACTCCAAAACTTCCATTGTTCTCATAATCATTTTCATGTTTTTCAAAGTCTATGTTCTATTTATAACCTCCATCACTCCCACCCTCCAATCAATGACAATTAAAGCAAATCACCACATTAATCTACACCTGCAAATTTGCCACGTAAATGCATATGCAAAATCCTACATGGACCTTCAGTGTACTACAACCAAGAAAATTAAAAATACAGAGAGAGAACAAAAACTTTCCATAGTTTCCCTCTCGTTTCTCTCCCAGACTCACATATTTAAAACGCACTCCAAAAACCCCGAGACCCCCTTTTTTGGTCCACAAGAGAACCCTTTTGCCAGCTCTGTCTTTACTGTGTAATGCAGCAAGGAAACTACAAAGACAAGGGAGGTTCAGAAATGGATGGACTTGAAGAGGATGACTTGTTCGAGTTGTCTTCACCTCTTTCTCTTCAAAACATTGGCAACACAATTTGTAAGCTGACGTCAACGTTATGTGATGACGTGGAAGATGAAGAAGATGATTTTGATAACAGCTTTGCCTTCCAGATTGATCAAAGATTGTTGATTGATCCTCGTCTTGTTTTGCTTGACAAAATGATCGGTGAAGGCTCTCACTCTACCGTTCATGAAGGATTGTGAGTTCCTTCTTTTTAGTGTTTTTATGTTTTTTTTTTTTGGGTGTTTTATGTTTGGTTTTCTTGATATTGGGTTGATTAGGTTAATCACATTGTCTGCATGTTGTTGGATTTTCATGCCCTTTTTGGTTTCTGTTGGGTTGCTTGATTTGAATTCAATTATGGTTTCATTTTTGTGGCATTTGAATTCTCTGTTGTTGTACTGAGAAAATCTTCAAGGATTTTGTAAGGGTTGGTTTACAAGGTGGTTAATGCTGATATTGGTGCAATTTTGATAATATATTTTGAGAAAAAATTGGGTTCTTTTAGATATGGTGCATGGATTCCTTTTAGTTTGGGTCTGTAAGGTGCTACATCTTATTTGTTGATGTGGAGTGTTAATTACTATGTTTTGTTCAAGAAGAAAGATTTATCTGCTTTTTGGGGTTTCTTTGAGTTCTTCAATAGAAATTGCTGAGTAAGTGGACTCGTGATTCCTTGTATGCTGAATTTGTGAAGAATTATGCGGTTGATGTCACATTGGTAGAAAGAAGTAGTGATATAAGACTGTTCTGTTGGTTATTTAGGTATTTTAGTTGGAGATATGATTGACTGATTTTGAAATTCCATTGAATTTGGATGAGTTAAATTACTAGTTAGCTAGTCGTTGGCGTTTGTTTCTATATACGTGACGTATCAATACCGATTTGGTATGGTCGGTGTGATTTAAATATTTACATGCACTGCCAAATGTTGTGCTTGAGACTACATTGATAAAGAGTTATTGATGAGAGGAATATTTAGGCTCTAACTGCATTAGCTGGTAGTGCCATGTGGAATTCGGACTGTGGTTCTCTTTTCTTTATCAGCATAATCGACGGTTAAAGGATTCATCATCAGATGGATTTGAGATTATTTATGCTTGCTCATTGACAGGACATTTTTTTGGTCATATTTCTATCAAATTAAGCATCTGTCATATATCATTAATATTTTAGTAGGTTTATGTTTTCTGTCAAACTCGATAAGTTGAACTCATTCTACGCAATCTTATTCTGATCTTGTTTGGGGAAAACAGCCCTCTCTGTTATGGATGTATGTGGTAAATAAATTTTTTGTTGCTTGGTATTTGGCAGTAATGTATGGCAAAAAGAAGGCTAAAAATAAATTGTTCCCCTTATGAACAAACATTTGCTGTCATGCTTACTAAGTCTCTGATATTATCTTCGCATTGTGCAAATTTGATCATATGCTTACTCCTTATATGCTGTTACAGATCTCCTATAAAGCTATAACTGTTGCAATAAAATTTCAACGTACTTTGTTCTGTCAACAAATGATTTAGAATTATGACACTGATGGTTACTTGACTTCATTCCAGCTACAAACTCAAACCAGTTGCAGTGAAGGTCATTCAGCCAAGTAATACATCAGCTGTAACTCGTGAGCATAAAGAGAGATTTCAGAGGGAGGTTTTACTGTTGTCTAGGATGAACCATGAAAATGTTGTAAAGGTATTCTACTTCATTTGCTTTAAGACCAAATTGTGTGTCTAATTTTACCTTTCCACCTTCACTCTCTTTCATTTTGAACTACTGACAGCAGGCAATGGGTGATTAAGGCATAATGTAGTCTTGTTCCATTGTATATTGCCCTATCTTCCCCACTAGCCAGCCTGCCAACAGGCTATATAGACAAAACTAAGTTGTTGGATTTGGTGTGAGGATACTCTTTCCTTGTTAGTCAATAATATAACCATCTATGGAAGATTTTCATTTTGTACTCTGTGTAATGGTGTGAAAGGAAAAAAAAGGTACACTCCAGTTGTGTACAGTATCGTGAAATCTCATTTTCCATATCTAATTGTACTAATTATCCTATCTATAAAGTTGTACTCACTAGAAACATGTGTTTATTTTGAAAAGACATCTTTAAGGAATTGGCATGAAATCTAAATGCAGTTTAGTTCAATACTGCCTTCGAATCCATTGTTCAAATGCTTTTTAAACTACTTAGAGCATTGAAATTGCTTCATACTTAATAGAGATCTGGATGAGACAAATTTCTAATGAAGTCATTTGTTGGCGATTTTACCTTCTATTATTCTTCTAGGAGTTGGCATTCATATCTGCATCTTGATTAGTCATGTTGTCCTTCTAATTCAGATCTGTTTTGCTGAAGCAGTTTGTTGGTGCTTCTGTGGAGCCAACTATGATGATAGTTACTGAGCTCATGAAAGGTGAAACACTTCAGAAGTATTTGTGGAGCATACGCCCAAAGCGTCTAGATCTGAAGCTTTCAATAAGTCTTGCATTGGATATTTCTCGAGCCATGGAATACTTGCATGCCAATGGCATTATTCATCGTGACTTGAAGCCAAGTAAGTCATTCTCTTATTATCTCAATATTGTAGTTGCTTCAATGTGTTAAATTGTCGACATTATGCATGCTGTCATTAATCTCAGTTTGGATGCTCATGCCTTTTCTTGCTTGGGGTAACCGTGACCCAAGATATAATGAATATTCATAACAAAAATAGATTAGTCTTATGTTGCTCCCCCTCTTCATTTTTAGGGAAGAAGTAAAATGTTGCTCTGACTTTTCATTTTCCATGAAGTACCCATGTCCGACGTATTTGACAGACATAGGTAGGACCTACATAGGTATGGAGGTCCGATTCTCCACAAATATGGAAAAGTTTAGAAAAAATTGAATGTATCTGTGTCCGACACTTAACTGTATCCAACACGCACCTCTGAGTCTGAGTAACATAAGCTGACTTTGCAATAATGCCAAGTCGAGTGAAACAAATTATAGTGAGATGGAAAGTTTTCACTTTTTCTTCGATGAATGAGATGTATCAAAGTTCCAAAGCATTTCAGAAGCTGATACTAAGCATTCACACAATGCAGCATTTAAGCTTTGCAACACTGAGCACTAGAGAAAATATTATGCCAGTAGATAATCTGCTTCTTACATACATTTACAATTATGTTAGGCAATTTACTTCTCACAGAGGATAGAATGCAAATCAAGCTGGCTGACTTTGGGCTAGCTAGAGAGGAAGCAATGGGTGGAATGACTTGTGAGGCTGGTACTTACCGGTGGATGGCTCCGGAGGTGCTTTTCCTTTCCTGCTTACAAAATATCTTGTAGCTGCATATCTGCCTATTATGTCTAACTCTATGTTTCTCTGAATTAGTTATACAGCAGAGATCCTCTTCCAGTAGGGGCAAAGAAACACTATGATCACAAGGTGGATGTGTACAGCTTCTCAATTGTTCTGTGGGAGTTGCTGACAAACAAAGTTCCATTTAAAGGAAGGGACAATGTAACAGTGGCATATGCAGCAGCAAAAGTAAGCTGAATTTTCTTCAATAACCTGAAAAACATAAACCTTCAAATTATTTGCTGATTTCCATGCCATTACTTTCTGAAACTTTCATGATTTCTAATGATATCACTCTTCTTTCTTTCAGAATGAAAGGCCTAGTGTGGAAAGTCTTCCAGGAGATATTGTTTCTCTGCTGCAGTCCTGTTGGGCAGAGGACCCGAAGGTCCGACCAGAATTTAAAGAAATCACTGGCTCTCTCTCAAACTTCCTTCAGAACTTATGCTCAACAGAGACCACACCTCCCGAGATAGTTTCAATTGATTATTCGGAAAGCCATGTACAGGAAGATTCCATTGATGCTGGCCATGCTCCCAACAAGTCTGATGACAAGGGAAAGAAGCAGAAGACTTCTTCTACATTCTTCTGCTGCTTTGATGACTGCTTATCAGATTAATCAGGTGGGTGGTGGATCATGTTTTCAGTTCTTAAACGGCTGAGAGTAATGTAAAATTGTACATGGCTGATTATATTTCTCTGCTTTTTGATGGAGATAGGCATTACAAATCCATGCCTGTATAAGACATCAGAAACAGCTCAGAATACAAATATAAGGAAAAACAAGAAAGGAAAATAAAGCTTTTATAAAATCATTGTAGTCTTTTGACTATTTAATGTCTTAATCCCTATTTAAGTAATTATAATTATCATTTATTTTATTTTGATCTTAATCTCGTATGAATGTATCTATGCATTTGATTTAATAATAAGTGCATATATGTCTTACTAAAAAAATTAGGTTCGAATGGTAAGTGCATGTATCTTTTATTGAAAAAATTAAATTTGACTTTTTTTTCCAAATCAGACTAAATTAGAAAAAAATAAATTAAAATAGTAAGTGTATATATCTCCAATAGAAAAAATTAAGTGAAAAAAAAAAAACAAAAGAGCGAGTGGCCTAGTGAGCCAAGTCCAGCTGGTTTCCGTTTTAAAGACCTGGTTCAGGGATCTGGTGGGCCAAGCAGCACTTAGCCATGCCCATCAGCAACAACCAAAGTCCAATTAATTTAAACGATAAAGCATTCAAAGCCCATGGCTCTAAGAAAATCGGGTCAAATGAGCTCGTTTGATTGGCGGATCCCACTTTCCACGGACAAAAGCAAGCGGATAATATTCCAGTGACGTGGAAGCCACACAAGCCCAAATGGATCATTACCGTACGAAACCAGAACCGAACACAAAAACAAAAAGCAACCTCAAAGCCCCCAGAAAGAGAGACAGAACGGCGTAGTTTCCAACAATTGCTCCCAACTAATGAGTCAAACAAAACGATGAATCATCCGCTGGATGCTGTGTCATAAACCTGATCCAGTTAAACATTCCCAGCTGTCTTCCTCTGCCTTTGCACGTGTCACCCGCGAAACCCTAACCACTTCTCTTTCTCTCTCTCTTTCCTGCCTCTCTCCTTCCTCCCTGGATTTTCGCTATTTGCTCTACAACTTGAACCTATAGCAAACGACCACACCGGATCAGAACAAACAGTTATTAGCGTCCATCCTTTACCCTGTAACTTTTATTTACGTACGAGTGTCTCTTCTGAGCCTTAACAATTTGCCTTCTATCATCAATCCTCAGCCGTCTGATAAAAGTACTATATTTATTTATTTATTTATATATAAATATCTCTCTCTTCTAATTTTCTTTTCATCTAGTGTTCCACTTGGACTTCCACCTCACTTGCCTCTTCAACGCCATGAAAACAGGTCTTTCCTTTTTTTTTTTCTTTGTTTTTTGTCTCTCTTTTCTTTTCCTATTTTACTTTTTTTGAATTTTCTTTTTATATGTAATTTAAAAGCATTTAGAAGTTGAACCATTAGGAAATTAGTTTCAGGATCTTATATGTCATGCTTTAATTTTGATCAGGCAGTTGGATTAGTGATAATTACTTGTTCTACCTCTGAACTTCATGGTCAAAATGTTTCTTTTTTCTGTTGAGTTTTGCTTATGTTATGACTGAGGGGAATTCTGTGGGTTAAGGCTTGAAGATTGAGATTAGCTGTTAATCTTTGGAAAAAAATAGTTCTTTAGCATATTTATTAGTAATTAATTAATTTATGGTTCTTTTTTCTTTAACATGTCTGGGAAGGAAGTGGATGGATTCCAGCTGTAAGATGTCTATTGCTGGTCAACATTAGGTTTTACTACAATTTGTAGAGAAGAATAACAGGGATTCGTGTTGACTAGCTAGCTTTAGCTTTGGGCTATTCAAAGCAGATACTGCCAATTTCTTGTGGTTCTTTTTTCCCTTGTTAATATGGGAACTGTTGAAAAAATTGGATGCTTTGTACGAAACAAATTGGAGGGAAGGAATTTTTTTTTTGGAAGGTAATATTGGAATTGAAGTATTCCTTTCTATTTCAAGTTTGTCCTTTTATCGAGGATTGTTGTCAGATACTCCACTTTGTTTTCCATATCACTGAATCAATGAAGATCAAAGTAACCCGATTGGTATGGTTTTGGAATTGTTTATTTACTGTGAGAAGTGTTGGCCAAGATGAGAGAAGATCTTGGAAACTAATGAGCTTATTTCTAAATTTTAGCTTCATTAAATGGTTGTTAAGGTTATTGCTAGTAGTGTAGGCTGTATACAATACTTTAAGGGTGGTTTTGTGGTGTGCTGGATCATGTTGTATTTGGTGCTTTCATGCAAACCCTGGGGCTTGCAAGTTGGGCAATTGGTTTTGTAGTCTGTGGTCTCACTGAGTGAAGTTCAGTTGTATTATCTTTCTATTTTGAAGTCATTTCATGATAATATGCTGATAGAGAAATTCGTATAGATTTATATTCTATGAATCATGTTTTGGCTCATAAGTGAAGTTTCTGAACGGATGTTTAACCTGATTCGGCATATTCCACATACTATTTCTTTTTCCTTGTTAGCTGTGACATTGTTAGATAATTTTCTTGTGATCTCTCATTTCTGACATACTAGGGTTTCTTGGTATTGGGTGCTCAGGTGCTTCATAAAAGTCGTTGAGGATATACAAGTTTGATTCTAAGTTGCTGAATTTAAGACGTTTACCAAAGTGATAATGGGAACAGAAGAGGAGAGCACACCTGCCAAGCCTTCCAAACCTACAGCTTCAACTCAGGTCTATCATAGTCGCCTCCATCCCACCCAAAGAAAAGAACAAAAAATGTGCTCATTCCATTCTTTTTCTCTCACCATTAACATGTGGATGAGTTTTACTGATATTTCTACTTTGCACTTATAGGAAATACCTACAACACCCTTATATCCTGATTGGTCAAGCTCGATGCAGGTTGTATAAATAATTCGTGGGGTTTGATTTTCTTTTTTACTGTTGGTCTTGTTTATGAAATTCATAAAAGTCGCTATCCTGTAAGTAAGCATTCAAGCTTACAGCTGGGCTTCTTGTTTAGGCTTATTATGGTGCTGGAGCTACTCCACCTCCCTTTTTTGCCTCAACTGTTGCTTCTCCAACTCCACATCCATATATATGGGGGGACAGGTGATTCCACTTTTGAAATCACCATTATGCAACAGTCTGTTTCTTTCAATATTTGACCAGAGTAATGTTCTTAACTTTCCTTTTTGTTGTTCTCGTTCAGCACCCCTTAATGCCTCCATATGGCACCCCAGTTCCATACCCAGCTATATATCCTCCAGGTGGTGTTTATGCACATCCTAATATGGCCACGGTAATATTATTATTTTCTTTCTTTATGTGTTTTCATTTTCCCATTTGTATTTCCTTTTGATTCATAGTTACTCATAAAATAAATGCCCGTCCTCTTGTCACTAACTTTGGCTATTCTATTTTTTCTATAGACTCCAACTCTGCACAGAATAATGTTGATCATGAAGTGAAGGGTACTGATGGAAAGGATCGAGGTGCCACCAAAAAATCCAAGGGAACTTCAGGAAGCAAGGTTGGAGAGAGTGGAAAGGTGGCTTCAGGCTCTGGAAATGATGGTGGCTCTCAAAGGTGCACTAGCCTTATGATGTTTCAACCTTTTTTCTAGCACAATACTCACATTCATTCTCAACGTAGAAATTTGGTTAAAAAATTTTCTTCAATTTTTGTGCATGGCTATTCTTAACAGTGGTGAAAGTGGCAGTGAAGGTACATCAGATGGAAGTGATGAGAATAATCAACAAGTATGCGCCTAATTATCAATATTTGATTTATCATCGAGGGCACTGCCTACTTTATAAATTCATTTTCCTTCATCAACATTGTTTACTGGCCATCATGATAATGCAATGAATTGTCCTTGCTAATAAATATGTGCCCATTTTTTTCTTTCGTTAGGAACTTGCTGCTGGTAAAAAGGGAAGCTTTGACCAGATGCTTGCGGATGGTATATTAAGTTTCCTTATCTAATTTCTGCTATTTTTTAACTAGGGATAAACCATAAAGACAAGCTTCAGGTTTTTTTGAAAAGAAAAAAATTCTCCTTATGGTTTCAAGACACACAAACTGACCCCTCTTGAAATATTATAAATAGGGAGGACGGAAAAGTGTGATGAGGGAATTAGTGTAAGAAAATTGAAAAAAAATAAGAGTTGCTAAGTGTAATTCTGGTAATAAGCTTAGGGCTGGTTTTGTAGGTTAACATTTTCACTTTAGATAATGTGATAGTTTTCTAATTATAATCGCTCTTGTTACCAGCCAATGCACAGAGTAACACTGCTGGGGCAGTTCAGGCTTTAGTTCCTGGGAAACCCATAGTCTCTATGCCTGCAACTACTTTGAATATAGGGATGGACCTATGGAGCGGATCCCCTGCTGCAGCAGGAGCTGCAAAAATGAGACCTAACTCATCTGGTGCTGTAGCCACAGTTGCTCCTGGAGGTGTAATGCCAGACCCGTGGATTCAAGTATGAGCCTAACTGGGAGATTTTTCATCTATTAGTATTTGCTCAATTTGTAATCCGATCTTCTGCTCCTGAGTTGCTAAAACCCGCCTTAGTCCCTAATGTCACTTGTTTGCATCCTTTGTGCATCCTTTTAAGCTACTAGAGCATTGTGGATGTGACTTACTTTTGCAGTTTGGCTTTCAAGAAACTTCTGCAGTTTCATGTTTTTAACTAAATTGGTGTGTTCTTGCAGGATGAACGTGAGTTGAAAAGACAGAAGAGGAAGCAATCTAATAGGGAGTCTGCTAGGAGATCAAGATTACGCAAGCAGGTAGACTGGTTTACATGTGTTCGTCAACCAATGGTTTTAGAACTTATTTGATAGCATATGAAGTATTTTACAGCTTCAGGGTGAAGGTTAAAATCTGTAGCTTGTGTTCTGTGTTTCCTTAGGCGGAGTGTGAAGAGCTACAAGCCAGGGTGGAGAGCTTGGCAAATGAAAACCGCAACCTTAGAGAGGAACTAAAGAAGCTTTCTGATGAATGTGAGAAGCTTACGTCGGAAAATAGTTCCATTAAGGTATAGAACAGCTGTCCCCTTTTACTCGGCACTGAACCTGAGGTCACGTCCTTTTCATGAATGCTCATCTATCTTTTTACCTTGCTTACCTGATTCCCTTGATATTCCTCTGCTCACGGAGAGTGGAACCTTGCTGATTGTTAAATACTAGTATCAATTTTATTAAATGCGTTGCGATCACTTCTTTCTTAAGAATGATTTTAAACATGTTGTCAACATATATGATTTTGCTGCTATAACAGGACGAGTTGACACGGATGTGTGGACCTGATGCTTTAACTGACCTCGAACAAGACAATCCGGCTGCGGCTCTTCAGTCCCGAGGTGGTGAGGGGAATAGTTAATACTAAACCAGCAGTGATAACATGGGGCAAGTGCAGTAATTTCTTGGTCTCCAGGAATTCTTTTGACCATGGCTTTAGTCGAGTAATAGGGCATTTGTTTTCCTTACTAATCTATACCTTAACCATTTATAACTGTAATGTTTATTTAAGAAAGAAAAAAGTTATAACCAGAATTAAAATTGTTGTGTTGGTATAGTTGACTAGGGCGAAAGAATATTTGGAGATTGATTCAGCCACTACTCAGATTTTGATCAAATATGCGTGTACTATTTATTTAAAATACAGGAAAGAAACATTGTCTATTGCTTCTATGTAAAACGACAAATGTGGGAATCTTGCATGAGAAAAGACTGAAAACTGGGATGAAATTTTGATTCAAAGAATACTGCCTACTCTCATAAGAAGCAGCCTGCTGCCTATATCTCATGCTCCACCTCTTTCAGCCACAGTAAAGGCCCTGATTTGTTATGCAAAAGTTACCTCCTTGTATATTGGGGTGCTAATAGGTAGAAAAACATAATATACAGCTGCCTCCCTAGATAGGGAAAGTATCATTCATTGTGATCAGACTCCGGATTTGAGATCATTCTTGTTTGGCCCTCGATTTCAGGTAGTCCTCTAGGTTTATCTGGTTCTGCAGGACCCGTCACCTTTGTATCTGCTGGTTCAATATTGAGAAATTTTCAGCATGATATAGCAGAAAATAGGGAAAAAAGCCAAACTAGCCAGCAGTTTATGTAGTATTGTGCTAACCTGACCCTGTCATCTTCCTGAACATTATCCTAACAAATCGGAACTCTTCTTGATGCGTGCTGACGAATCTTGCCTGCATATGCCCACAAAACTCGATGTCTACATCTCATTTACATATTGGAAGGCGAAATAAAGAGGAACCCAAGTGCAGATATCCACACAAGGGCTATGTCAAATTAAAACCAATGACAAAGGGATTACATACCATTTCAGCACATGCAAAGCCCATAAGTTCATCAACTTTAGCTTGATGCCTCAACAAGAATGGACGCAGGTGGTTCTTGTATATTCGCTTAGCCCCCTGTTAGCAAAGCAATTTCATAATGTGAATATACCAACCTAAATATGATAAAGAAATAGGTTTCAAAAAAAAAAATACAAGCAGAATTGCAGTTAGAAATGAAATAAGTGGGACAAAAACACATGTATTTCTTTAAATTTGTTAAGTTGTTTCCCCTATACCCTGATTAAATTGGTTTTCCATTTGCTAATTACCACTAAAGAACCAACGGTCAGAAGTCTGTGACTCTGGAAGTTCTATGTTGCTTCATCTAATCCTGAAAGAAAACCGAGTAGATACCAAAACCTTGGTGAAAATCTAACCGTGAAAAGAAGGAATCCTTGTAATTAGATAGTGGATTGTAAGAAAATGCAACAAAAGCAATTAAAACAGAGGATGCAGAAGAACAACATAGAAGATATAAAAAAACCTCAAAACAAATAAACATCTCAGCAACCTCCTTTTAACCCTGGATTTCAGTATGAATGAAAATAATCATGATTTTGAACTTACTTCAGTAGATGGAAGTTGAAGCCAGACAAGAAATACAAACTTGAAGTGATAATAATATGGAAACCTGTAAAAATGAAATAAATATTAAGTAATATACCAAGTCATGCAAGCATAAAGGAATATTAGACACTTCACATGCATAAATGGTTAGGAATCAAAACACTTCAGGTCAAATGGTACCAGGAAAGAAGTTTGTCAGAGAACACTTCAACAATGGTGAAAGATCCATAAGCTGCAATGATGAGAAGGTCATGTACTTCCAGATTTCAAAGATAAAAGTGCTATTGACATAAATCAGAATGCTCACCATATCAACATAACACCAAGTTGAAAAAGAAAACGAGCAAAACAAAAGCCTAATGCAATAAGCAAGCCCTGGATTATAACACATCAAAATCCTAATGATTACCTTTATCTTGACTGATAGTTAATATTGTCCCCTTTGACAGTTTCTGTCTTCATTTTTATTCCAAGATGTGTGTTCATTGATTATATGAGTTTGTCATTTCATCCTGACTCGTGTACTATAAAATGAGGAGGTAGTCAATGAAACCACTGCATAACCATTTATTGCTAGCCCACTAATTTAAAGCATCTTAACAATGAAACGCTTGGGCTTCAAGTTTGCATAAAACAATTAAAAGAAGGTTTCGACTTGTACCGGCAAGCAACAGCAGCATAGAAAACAACAAACTGCAATTTTATGTCAGAAAATGGAAGGTGAATGTTCCTAAAATTTGATATAGGTAGAGGAAAGATGGTCAAAATTCAAGAATTCAACAAAATGACGATGATTTCAACTTTGAATGAAAAGCTAAAGAACAATTTGCTGACCTGCCCAATATGTAAGCCACTTTTGCTGCTCATTTTCATCATTTCTTTCAATTGCCCTAAATGTAGAGTACACAGGTAAAACAATCCCCACAGAACAGCTGCAAGATTGATATCCACAAAGGGTGACTTCAGCTAATGCTGGAGTAATCAACTTTATATCAAATATTTAGGAGAACATGTCAAGCAAGCTACCAAGAGACAAGCACTAGATTCAACTAGAACACACCATGCGGCACGAGTGACAATGTTAGAACCAAGTGGGCAGAGGAGCAACCGTAACCCAACCTACATTAGATGGCATGCAAACAATTCAGAAGCAAGTTAAGCATGTAACCATAAGAAAGGTAGCAAGCATCAAAACTCAACACAATACCTAAACCAAACCATAAAAACATACATAACAAACAATTCAAAATACTTTAACAAAATCGATGAGCATGATCCCCGCAAAGAAATGAAACTTATTACATTCCCTGAGTTAAGCAAACATAGAAAATCTAAAAAGAAAAAGAAAAAGCAAGATATTATTACTATTTTCTCATTCTCAGCTAAACAAAATAAACGAATAAATAAATATAAATTCCTCTATTTTTCTCTATTAACTCCGAGAGTATAAACATCAAAAACGATTTCTCTAACTTTTTACTCTTTAATCCAACAATGAGCAATTTCCGCGCTGATTTTTACATGAACAGAGAAACAGTCAGCTCATAATCTGAGATCATTATTTTCTTATGATCGGGGTGCAAATTTATTCTGACTTACACCAAATTTCAGCTAATAAATACATTACTATAAACTAATTAACAGATCCACAAGGGTGATCAAACAAAACACAGTAAACAAATTAAAATCAAAAGCAAAAAAGAAAAAGAAAAAGAAACCGAGAAAATTAGATGAAAAGAGAAGATAGATTCAAACCCCGCTGGCTACATTGGATCCGAGAAAAGCCATTGCAGGATTCTGCGTAGAGAATCCAAATTAACCAGTCTTTTTTACATTTTAATAATTACCGCTAAATGTTTTTTTTTTTATGTACTTTCGGAGTTTTGGAGGTTTCCAAGGCAAGAATAAATTTCATTTTCTGGCAGTAAAAACGATGTCGTTTGAACCTGGAAAGTTTTTGTTTGGGCTTCACATTGTTAAGGATTGGGCCACGCCACGGGCTTTGAGTAGAATTAAGAAATACAAAAGTGTAAGTGTTTGGAAGGGACAACAAGTGGTGGGAGTCGTAGTATTTGTTTTGTTTTGCTGCGATTATTATTATAATTATTATTCATTTTGTCAAAGAATCAAATCAAATCATACTTGAATTATTATGATTCGGATAAATACGTTGGATACGGATTTCTAAGCTTTTAATTAAATGCCAAAATGTTAAAATAATTAAGTTTATAACATAACTTAATACTTTTCAATATTATTATATGAAATCTTTTACTTTACACGTAAGAGAATATAACTACCTTTTATAAATAGTAGTGCTTTGACATACATACATATATATACATATATATATATATATATGTATGTATATATATATATATGTTGATGAAAGCATAATGTTCAAAACATTTTTTGAATTCTTTAAAAAATTATAAATAGGTTTTTATTTTTATTATATTTAATTAAATTTTTATATTTTTATTTCAAATCATAATGTTATCATTTATTATAACATGCTAATATGTTACATCAACGTATATATATATGTATAAATGACAAGTGCTATGTTGATTAATAATTATTAATTAATCATTAATTATAAGTGTTTATTTAATTCAAAACAAACATGAGAATTTAATTGAATGCAGAATAAAGATTTATTTCAATATTTTTAATAATTGAAAAATATTTTAAGTATTATGTTTTTTTTATAAAATTACATTTGTCTATAATTATAATCAAATAAATTTCAATATAAATCTCTTAAGTAGAAAAACAAGTAAACGATTTACATAATTAATTAAAACAAATCAATTGTCAAATTGGATGAAATTTATCATGATTTACGCACGATAGACTTGAGATTTAATTATAGAAGACGAAATCTAATTATTATATTTTAAAAGAAACTTGGCTTTCAAATGAACTGAAAATCTTAAAATGGTATATTTTCAAGTAGGACTAATTATTTAGCTCAAAACCCCTTTAGACAAATACATCAAGTTTTTTCTCTATAAAACATGAACAACTTTAGGATAAAACAAAGATCTTCTCTCCCCAAAGAAAAAAGCAAACCTAAAAAATTTGATTTCATTACAGTGGGGTTGCCCCCTTGAAATACTTCAGTTTTTGGTACAAGGCTTTGTTTGAGGACTCATATGGTATGCTGGATATACAAATAACTGGAATACTGGATAAGAAGAAACTAGGCCACCTAAAACTAAAAGGTATCCCCAGCCCTTTCATAATAACTGCACCAAATTATACCAAGATACTATACTTGATGCTAAAACATGGAAAGATCCAAACACAGCAAAAATTTAAATTGGATCGGGATACGTACAATTACATCCCCAATCAGCCGCCCTCCTCCTCCTAATCCTAAATCCAGCTAGGCTAAGGCTAGCACCTCCAAGCTGACGTGGCAACCAAGGGGCTTTCGTGCCAGCAAAGCACCAACTCAGCCTGTCTTTTAGCCACGTGGAATCCCGTAACCTGAACCTTCCCTAACAAACACTCGGCTTGGAAATCCGCAAACTGACTCAAATGCACCGCCCTCATTCCCGCCCCAACAAACAGCTCCCTCCACGGCGGTGCCGTCCTCCTGGCCGCAGCCTCCACCGCCACCAATATCCTCGGACGCAACAACAACGTCTCTATCTTCCTCACCCATTCCCCACCCACGACCGCGGCGTCCAACGACTCGAACATCATGGCGTAAAACTCCAAGCCGTTAACGAAATTCTTCCGGAACGACGTCGTGCCTGACTCCATCCACACCTCGCTATCTACAAAGACGACGACGCTTGGATTGACCCTCCGAAGATCACTCAGAAACGCCGCGACGTTTAAACTGAGACATCGGAAAATAGACGGAGATAAAAGGATTGCCGTTTTTTCCCCGTCGATGAACTTAAAAGCCTTTAAAGACAACATTTCGAAGGTTCGAAGGAGAACAAATTCAATCTGGAACCTTATTTTGAGGTCTTGAGCGAACTGGAAAAGGTTGTCTTTGATAAGCCTTGTCTCAATGGCATACTCCTCGGGAACCACGGCGGTTATTCGAATGAACTTGCAGGAATGATCATTTCTTTCAGCCATTTCTCTCATTAAAGAAGCGTATTGGCCTCCCAGTCCGATATCAAAATCGATGATGTGAATCAACGGTGCTGACCCGTCCAGGGCTTCGAGAAGAGCTTGATTGGTGGTAAAGTGGTTGAACATGGGAATAGGGTTGATTCCGGAGAAGGCCTTGTAGGCTTTGATGGTTTGCACGATTTCACTCCATGAGGATAACCGAGTCGACCGAGTTGACCCGGTGAGCAGAGACTGGAGAGCTTCTTTGAAGTAAAAAGCGGCTCTCTGTAACGGTTTGCCCGAAGGAGATCGCAGCCGCTGATTGAGCCGCGCCAATATCACGTGCGCGAGTTGCAGTTCGTTGGTGTCGAAACAATCCGCGGCTCTTATCAGCTCTTCTATAAAATCAAAGCCCAAGTTGAAGTTGCTAATAGTGTTATGAAAATTATAACTATTAGAAATATCGAGGTAATTGTTAGTAGCAGTAATAAAACTTTGATGAGATGGGTTTTGATTTAGACCCGAATAAAAATCGTAAAGGTTGTTAAAATCAGAATGGACCGACTGATGAGTCAACTCGCAAGATGAGAACTCAGGGAGGCTTTGGATTTGATTCTCGCAGGGACTAATAGCCTGCGGATTAATAGTTTTGATAGCAGGCACAGATTCGTCGTCTAATCCCAAGTCTTTCATGATGGAATCCCAGTCCATGGTTCGCAGCACATGCTCGTCCCACTCAAGAGCAGGCGCCTGATGATGATGAGGATCCGACGAGATACAATTTGAAACATCGGCAGAATTCGTAACCGGCTTCTCGGGCACTGGACTAGGGCTACGACGAAGATCAAGAACTGAAGTTGGCTCATAGCATGAGGTTTGAACACCGTTAAGCCCGTGGAAACTGATGTTCCGGGCTATACTGTTATTGTTGCTGCTGCTGTTGTTGCTAGGCTTTGGGCTCGGAGAATGGTTGTTTTGTGGGGAAGTAACGGGGACTCTCATAGCTTAAGAGCACAAAAGAAAGCGCTCTTTGTTGAGCTTTTGGTTTCTTCGGTCTTCTTCTTCCTTCTTTTTGGATTTGGGGTTTTTAGGGTTTGAAAGTATGAGGCGGAGAAGTTAAGGGGGGGCTTTTAGAGGTTATAATTGCTGGCTTTTTATCTTTGCGTGGTGGGAGAGTGTGTGTGTGTGCATGGAGATGGAGAGGTCAATGGGCTTTAAGGGGTATGGGTGTGTTTGATGGAGGATGACATGGCATGACCATAACATCCACATACATGCTCGACACAAGTCAGACATGTCTTTTATCAACTTTGAGGCTTCAAACTCAAGCTTTTGCTTTGTTAGTTTGTTTTGCTTTTTATGGGATTCTCATCACCCCTCATTTTGTTTCTTAAATTCACGGAAGTTCTCAACATCGATTTAACCGTTTAGACAGGAGAAGGTGGTGGTATCAATTATTTCTCTTTACTAGTGTTGTAGACTTTGATTAATTTAGTGCTGAGTCTAGATTCTATTATCTCTTGTATTTTATCCTATGAATGGAATTGCATGATTGTACTTACACAAATGTAATCAATGAAAAATCCATAGGAAAAGGAACTCATACCATAAGCCTAGATCTGAACATTTTTAATTATTGTTTAAATAGACATGCGACCAAACCAGCTGCCCTCACCTCATAAAGAATGGGACGAACCCTAACATGTCCAAAGACAAAAGTTTAATTTAATTCAAAGTTATAGATAACAAACAAAAATCAACTGTTTAATTTTTTTTAATAATTTTACATTACTATTGACGTCACTCACCGTTAAAATTTAAGAATTAATAATAATAATATAAAATTAAATTTGTAACGTAAAATTATAAAATAAACACTAAATAAAACATAAAATGGAGATGGGAGTTATTTATTTATTTATTTATAAACATTGTCTAACATTGGTCAAAAGTGGGTTTTAAAATTCAAGAAAACTGTGGAAAAAACAAAGGTAAACAAATGAAATATGCTCTTTTTTAATATTTCTTCAGGAAGTAATATGATATAAATTAACGTGGGAAGACTGATGCCTAATAAACGAAGAATGTGGTTAATTAATTAAAAAACAAAGACTTGTGAATACGGAAGGCGACACGTTAGTCAAATTGCGTGCGCTAAAGCCCCATGGCTCTTTTCCTTGCCCCTAGCCCTCCCAGTCAGGACCCCACAAAAGTTCCAAATGGCGAGCCAAAGACAAGCACCAGCACCCCCCCACTCTCCCCTCCCCGTAGTCACATCAGCTTGGAAAGGGGCATTATGATAAAGTAGTTTTAGACTTGAGAGGCTACTTTATTAAACTCATCCCCCTCCATGATTGATTTGCCCCTTTGTATCTTTCTTCTAATCGAAAAAGAAAGAAGAAAAATGTTTAGATATTTTAACTGTTTAACCAAAGGAATAGAAAATATCTAATTGGTAGTCATATTTTAATTTGAAAAGAATATTGGAAATATTTGAGTTGTTAACTATAAAAAAAAATTTTATGACCATATAAAATTGATACTATTTTGTTATGATAGAGTTATTATGATAAAAAATATTAAGATAGAAGGAAAATTTTTTATATTACCTATATCAATAGTATCATAGATAAATGAGATTAATTGATTTGTAATAGGGAAAATTAACTTTTCTTCTTCTTTGGACAAAAATAATTAATGATGTGTGAAACCCATCTATATGCTAATTTGATTAAGCATATATCTTTTATATTATATTGAGGAGCATAGTTTTTATATATATTATTTCTTTCAATTAATATTATGCCAATAATTCCTATTCTCGCACAACATTAAGTTATTAGTTCAATAAAATTATTAAAATGTTTTTAATTTAATATTAATCTATTTATTTATATTTAAATATATTTTAATAATTTACTTACAAAATTAATAGCCTAACTTTATATTAATTAATATTTAAGTTTTTCATTTTGTAATGATCCAAACAAACTACAACATGAAACTATGTTTAGGAGTGAACTATATTTTTCAACTTTGTGATGAATATAACTAAAAGCCTTCATTGACTTCTTAGCCAACGCGTCTTCGTTCAATCAACCAAATCTTTGGGCTGCAGAAGTTAAAGATATTCAAACGTAGAAGCTTCAACAATTTTCTTAGGAACCAAACAAATGGGAAAGGACCACGATC
The DNA here is from genome assembly GCF_002168275.2 of Theobroma umbraticum. Classification (NCBI taxonomy): domain Eukaryota; kingdom Viridiplantae; phylum Streptophyta; class Magnoliopsida; order Malvales; family Malvaceae; genus Theobroma; species Theobroma umbraticum. The sequence continues at coordinate 1,501,759 of NW_018397255.1, read as the reverse complement.
GAAGAGCACATCCTTGGCTGATCCAACGAAAGTTGGGGAGACAAATCACACTCCAAGGATAAAAAAATGAAAAGAAATGAAACCAAATGCCTACCATCCACGTATAACAAAACACAAGTCCTTTGAAGAAACACGTATAACTCAGGAATTGACATGGACGTTCACATTAGCTTAGCGGCGGCAGCAGCAGCGGGCCAGCAAAAGTTCATGGAATTCGTGTTGACAAGCCAAGTGAACCCCACCCTTCCCTCTCACATTAGGACCCACAAATCGACATGGAACTGTGACGTGAGTGGCCAGTGGGAGGTGCGGGTGGTGTCCCACAACAGGTTCCCACCAGACGGCTTTTTGTCGGGCATGCATGGATGCTCTGTTCCAAGGTCCAAAAGAAACAACCCTTATGACTACTAGTTCCGAACAGTACTGTTGATGCAAGAGCGCGTAGAAACCACGCCCACGTAGGACAGTCCTGGCTTTTTGGCGGCGAGAAAGAAAGAAAGGAAAGAAGAGGAAAGATGGAGGGGAATATGTTCCCGATTGTTGACAGTGCGTTTCCTCCGATTGATGAATCTCTATCCGTCCATTTACGTACCGGAAAGAAACACAATATATCCAATGCCGCCCCGTCTTTTCTTTTGTTTTTGTTTTTGTAATTGCACTTTAAGGGAAAAGTTTTATTGCCCACCTCCAAAAAGATGTCTTAACAAACTTTTTGTTTTTAATTTTTATTTGTTAAACTTTAATTACTCGCAAAGAACATGAATTGTTTTTAATTCTACAAATTAGTGGCAATATATCTTTTTTATGATGTTAGCACTTATTTCGCAATCAAGCTTATGTGGGTCATTAGGGTTTTTTTTCTAATGATTTAAACTTTAAAGCCTTTTCTTTTGTTTTTTTAATCAATAGTATTGGATTTAGATGGTTCTATACGTGTGAATGCTTAGGAGGGATCCGATGCTTAATCTATATAATGTTGAAATCAATGATCAAAGGATCTAGTTTTTTATGAATAATTAAGATTTATATGACATTTAAATATGTGATTTATTGATTAGTGTATAATTTCTTATCTAAATAATAAAATTCGAGTCTCTTTCCTTTAATTAAAAAGATATTAAGATTTACATGATTAAAAAAAAATTTCATGGACCAAAGCAATAAATTATGTTTACACTCTTTGTGATTTTAATTTTCTTACATAATATCTTGTAGTTTATTTTTTTGTCTCATCATCACTTAATAGGTTTTTTTTTTTTTTCAATTAGCACCATATGGATAATTTCTACTCCAATAAAAAGTTAGGCATTAATTTTACCTAATACGATTATAAAAATACATTTAAGTATGAACAAATAGACTAACTTTAAATTAAAAATATTTTAATAATTTTATTAGCCATATAACCTAATTTTGTGAGAACAAGAGTTATCTACAGGGTGTTAATTGAAAAAAAAAGTTACAACATATCATATGAACAAGTTGAATTAACAAGGGGTGCATGTAGAATTTACATTTCTATATACTAGCTTCAAAATTTTTAATTTATTATTAATTGATTTAAATGTTTCCTTTTTGTTTACATGATATATATAAGCTTCTTTTTTTAAAAAAAAAAATCTGCTTACAATTGATTGCAAATGTTAAAGATTCTTTATTATTTGCAAAAATTCTATATTACAAATTAATTTTGGTTAATTAATTTGATGTTTCATTTGGTAAGAAGAAACATGATTAGATGGAAAAAATAAAAGTTAAACATAATTAACTTTGAAAAGAAAAGTGTCCAGAAAAGCCTCTAAGAAGGTCCCATATGGTAAAAGAAGATTACAAACTAGAAAGCACCTTCTCAAAGTTTGAGAATTGTTGATAATAATAGAAAATTCTAGCATACCGGCCATATGCTGTATATGGAGAAAAGAAAAAACACTAAATTATGATTGCTTTAAAGAGTGAGAGCTTTTCTGTACTTAATCATGGATACTTTTACTAGGAAATTTGCAGAATAAATCAAGGCAAAGGATTGTTTTCACATCAGGAAGTCCAGCTCCATCTTCTATTATCTTTACACCATGGTAATATAAACAATGAATTAAATTGACATCAATAATAATATAAAGAATATTCCTAATGCAAAAGATAAAAAATAAATAAAAAATCCCAATGATTCAATTAGCATCTGAACTCTCAAAGAACCAATAATTGTTCAACATCTGTCAAGCTGATCAAAACCTCATCTTCCCAAAAGGAAAACATTTTCCTCACAAACACATGATTTGCATTGCAACTTGCAAGAATACCAGTAGTATTTTGTTGGGAATAATTTTTGAGTCAGAATACTTAGGTATTAAGGTTCAAAAATGAAATCACACGGAGCACACGCGGTGCTGGGAAAGGAAAGGAGGGAAGGCTTGTACCTCACAAAAGGTGGAAAAAAAGAAAAATGTTTGAGATTCTGATTTATTATCATTCACATAAAGATGGTCTCCATTACCCCCTAAAAAGAAAAGGCAAAGGGGGGAGAAAGAGGGGGTGGGGGTGTTGTGGGCAGCAGCAGTGGAAGCTGATTTTGGGGATGGAAAGTGGGGGAGGATCTTCTATCTTCTATTCAACAAGTAACCTTACACATCCTTTTTGAAATATGGAGGATCTTAGGATATGTTGATTTTGCTTTGGGAAAAATACCCTTTGATTCAATTAGTTTTCCCCAATTTTTTTTTCCATCTCTCTCATATTAACTATAGTATGTCTTTCTTTTTCTAATTGTGATTCCCTCACATTTTTACATGTGGAATCCCAGTCTTTGTGCCATATGGTGGACCATTAGGGGTTTGCAGACAGATTAAGATATCAGATGGTATGTGCTGTATGGTCAAAGCCTTAAAGGTGTTTGAGCATATTTTTCTGCCCAACTTGAATTGATGGGAAAAGACCAACTCTTGGAGTCCAACTTGATGCCGAATTTTTAAGCATCATATTCAAGCACTAGTTGGTAACTTGGAATATCATGGCCTAACGGGGGAGAATTGAAGAGTTTGTAAAATGAACAAGAATACAAGACATCTAAGCCCGCTAAAATGAAACATAATCCCAGATCTCTGACAAACTCAAATATGTGCCCAGTTTGTAGTTTTGGGGGCCACTTTTTTCTGGGCTTTTTGCCCTTCCCTTTGTGCAAAAAGTAAAATCCCAGCCAACATCAGATATAGTCGTAGTAGTCCATATCTGCAGTGTAGCAAAGGGCCAGGCCTGGCTTCAGCAATCCTTACTCCTTCGGCATCCTTCGCGGGCATCAATATAAGCTTTGGATCTTTGCTGCAAGGCAGAGGCCAGGCCGACAAACATCCCCAGAGTGAGCCAGCTGATAGTCCATAGCGGCATACCGTTTCTTGCTGAAACCACGTGATCTTTGCGGAAATTGAGAAGATGAAGCCACTCAGATTCAACTTAATCACGTGCATGCACTCTCTCCCGGTTAGATTGGATCCAAACCACTTTGTAAGATAGCGGGAAGAATTCTTCTAAGCACCTCCCAGCTGTTGCATGGGCATGCACGTGTCCAAACGGAACTCCACGTAATGTAACTTTCCAATCTCATCACCACCATTCTTCTATATAGTCAAGACTTAGAGAGTGTTCACTACTCAGATTCTCATCTCTTTCTCTTGATACAATGCTGAAGGGAACCTTCAATTTCCCATTTTCTTGTCTCACAGTTTTATGTGTTCTTAGTCTGTTTCAGGTCAGTGCTAAAGCTTCGCATGGAAATGCTTCCGCTGTGGGGCATTGGGTGCAGAAACATGAGAGGACGCCCTTAATTGGGACAGAATATGGAGAAATCTCAGCCGTTAAATTCACTGATGGAACAAGAGGTCCATACCATCTGCAATTCATCACCCTGGAGCCAAGCTCCCTTTTTCTTCCAGTGCTGCTGCATGCAGAGATGGTTTTTTATGTCCACACAGGTACCCTGAACTTAATAGTAATTCAGGATGATATTTAATGAAATAGTTGCATGGAATTTTTCATGGTTTTCCTTAATCTTTTTCCTTTAATGAAATTTTGGTTTAGGGAGTGGAACATTGAGTTGGACTGATGATAATGAGATAAGGAACGTGAACATCAGGAAAGGAGATATATATAGGCTGCATCCAGGGTCAGTTTTCTATATACAGAGCAGCTTAAAACCTGAACGAGAGAAGCTTAGAATTCATGCAATCTTCTCTAATACAGAAGATGACATAAATGTATGACATTCTTAGCTACTTTTTTTTGTTCTCCATTTGTTTCCCTTTCTTCTTTGTTTTAATTCTAGTAACTTTACTAAAATCATACCGACTTTTATGTCTGAATTTCGGACTGTTTAATTTAACAAATGCAGGAGCCATGGGTCGGGGCATACTCAAGCATTACTGATTTGGTCCTTGGCTTTGATTCGAGAGTCCTCCAAGCAGCTTTTAAGGTAAGATTTTAGCTTTAAAAGTTGGTTTGAGTCCTCCAAGCAGCATTTAAGGTAAGATTTTAACTTTAAAAGTAGGTTAGAGGCTTTCTCATTTAAGATTTTTGGTCATTCGACCCAATTCAATGAACGTGGTTCCCCAATCATTTACATGCAAATAAATTTGGGTTTTGACATGAATGATGATTCTGCTTTGTGTTAATTTTCCTATATAAATGTGAACTTCTGTCTCAAGGTACCTGAGGATGTGATAGAAGAAGTGATGAAAGCAACCAAACCACCAGGAATAATTCATGCAGTGCAAAAGAAAAAGAACTGCGAATGGCAAGCTCGACTCTTGAAAGCCTTTCCATGGAGAAACAGGGATGGCTTCGATTCTATCAACGGCAAGAAGAAGAGAACAAAAGCATATAATGTTCTTGAAGCAGATCCAGATTTCAAGAATTGTAATGGCTGGAGCCTTACAGTGGACAGACATGACTTGCGTTTGTTAAGAGATTCCAACATTGGAGTTTTCATGGTGAACTTGACCAAGGTAGGTTACTCAGCTGTCCGTGTAGAATTTGCTAAAAGTGAAAATGTTGTTGCACGTATTAAGAAGATTCTCTTTGTGTAATTTTTCTGAAGGGTTCGATGATGGGACCACACTGGAATCCAAGAGCTTCTGAGATAGCAATAGTGTTGCAAGGTCAAGGTATGGTTCGGGTGGTTTGCCCTGGCAATGCCAGTGCACCCGAGTGCAAAAGCGTGAGGTTTAGAGTCAAGGAAGGAGATGTGTTTGCTGCACGAAAGTTCCATCCAATGGCTCAGATGTCTTTCAACAATGATTCGTTTGTTTTCATGGGGTTCAGCACATCAACAATGAGAAACTATCCTCAATTTCTAGCAGGGAAGAGCTCTGTCCTGCAGGTCCTGGATAGACAGATCTTGGCTGTGTCATTCAATGTCACAAACACAACAATTCATCAGCTTTTAACCCCACAGAAAGAATCAGTCATATTAGACTGTACTTCTTGTGCTGAGGAAGAGGAAAGCATAATGGAGGAGGAAATTGAAAGGGAAAGAAAGCAAGAGGAAGAAGCCAGGAAGAAAGAGGAGGAAGAAGAAGCTAGAAAGAGAGAAGAAGAAGAAGCCAAGAAAAGGGAGGAAGAAGAAGCCAAGAAAAGGGAGGAAGAGGAAGCCAGAAAAAGAGAAGAAGAAGAAGCCAAGAAGAGAGAGGAAGAGGAAGCCAGAAGAAAAGAAGAAGAAGAAGAAAAAGAAGCCAAGAAGAGAAGAGAAGAAGAAGCAAGGAAAGAGCAAGAAGAAGCCCGAAGACAGGAAGAAGAAAGGCAAAGAAGGGCGAGGCAAGAGGAAGAAGAGAAGGAAAAACTGGAAGGCGAAACGAAACAGGAAATGAAAGAAAGACGAAGAAAGGAAGAAAAAGAGCAAGAAGAACCTAAGAGGAGGAAAGGAGAAAAGACGCGGCACGAGGAAAGGAGTAAGCGAGAAGAAGCTGCAGCTAGGGAGCAAGAGGGCAGGAGACAGGAAAAAGAAAGACAAAGGAGAGCAGAACAAGAGGAAGAGGAGGCCAGGAGGGAGAGGGAGAAGCAAGGAAGAGAACCAGGAGAAGGTGAAGATGAGGGTGAAAGAACAGTTCTGAAGAAAGTGTGGAAGATTTAATCCCATCCGTTGTTGGATTTTCTAGTCCTTGGTTTTGCACGAGTAGTGAACATAAGGCCCTCCTACTATGCTATCTTATGTTTAGGTGATTAGGTTCCACGTTTAAGTTTGTGATCCCTGTTTTCAGGGTGTTGATCTTAAATAAGCTCTTACTTTTGCCCCCAATGACTGTACTGAGACAGCTCTTTCGGCCCTTCTCAGATCCTCAGTCCAACTAGAGAAACTTTTTACCAAATTGTGAATTTCCTGCTTTATTTAAACTTCCCTGCAATCATGAGGACTATTTGTCATGCTGTATAATCTGTTTTCAGCGGCTACTGCTCTCAGAAGAATGATCTCATGGCTTTTCTTTTCCTCCTGATGAGCAAAAAACAATCCATCAAAGTTGTCAAAGTGGGGAATCAACAGTGAATTACTTATTTGACAACAGCAAGGATCAAAATTTGTAAACCAAGAGGAAATTGTGGAACTAATATGAATTCAACTTCTTTCACTAGGTTTCATTGCCAAAAACTGAAAGTAATGAGCTTACCAACCCTACAAGCCACCATAAAAACTACTCTTTCAACATATACAATGTCACTAGGATCACTAACTTGGAGAAGACTCACACTTTGGCAGAGCTAGTAACATAAGACACAACAACAGTGATGTCATCAAGCTTCCCACCATAATAGCGAAAACCAGCATCTAGAGCAGCTTTGGCAAATGGTGTCTGCCGGTGCTTATCCACTGCGCGTTCACGAGCCAAAGCAGCTATCTGCTTAGCAGTTACTTCGGGACTGAAGCCAGATCTTAAAGCATGAATAACACCAGCAGTAACCTCATTATTGTACAAGTTATCAAATAACCCATCTGTTCCAGCGACAATGACATCACCTGGTAGAACAGGAATTCTGAAAACCTGGGCATATTATTCCAAAATGATAGCTCTGTCAGGGGCAATGAGTTGTGACTAGTAGAAATCATTTTAAGTGCTACAATTTGATTTAAGGTCCTACTGAAGTCTTTCAAATCTTCTTTGGAAGAGAACATCCCATTTCGTCAGCTCATCAAACATGAACTAGATAAAGAAAAGAAAATAGAAAACATCTGGCTCACAAGAGATTCAAAATCTAAATCACAAGAGAGCAGATATGAACATATTTTCTACAGTAACTCTGAGCAGCAGGCCATTTAAGAAATGCAGCCAAATGGGGCCAATGATCAAGTTTAAACAATTTTAGTTTATTAAAATACAAAATTAACCTTTAACAATACAAGATGCTAAAAAGAGCGGGAACAAAGTCAGGATTTTCCATGCAATTCACATATATTGTTTTATGGTCAAAAAAGAAAGAACAAAGAAACACCATGATTAATCCCTTGTGTCATGGTGGAGCAACAACCCATCAACTAACCTGACCAGAACTCGGCAGATCACCATTATTACCACTCTCCAATTGATATGTAAAATTGAAACCATGTTGTTGCACTGGGGAATGGAAGACAGTGCAACCATCCCTAACCACCATGAAGCCGCTGTCCCCCAGATTTATAGCATGTATTCCCTGTCGCGAGAAGTAAAGTAGATGAAACCACAAGGCACATGCTCTGCTTGCTAAAATCATATTGGTCTTTTTAGACGCAGGCAACCAAGCTATCCAAAGTGCACTTAAAATCAAACTATAGATAATTTTTTTAGAGCCACTTAAAATAAGGTCTATTCAAGTATAAAGACATGGAACCAAATGATAGCAGTTGATGCCCTAAGACACAGATGGAGATATGGAAACAGATGAATGTAAACAAGAAAAGAAATCATAAGCTGAGACTCAAGAACATTGGCTGAGCTCCAAGCATAGGTGTATGCAGCAAAAATACAGTACCCTAAACACTATAGACCCATTCTAGCCAAAAGAAGAAGAAACATTTCCATACGTTCATGCAGTCAAAAAGTCTTCCTGCTAAGTTCACAGAAAATCAATAATGTAGCAAGGACTTCAATTTTCAGAAATGGAGAAACTTTGCATCATACAACCATTCCAAGACTTAGACATTTTTTGTGAAGAAAATAAATTATATGATATCTCAACAAAAGGAATTTCATTTCTTTCTTTCTTTTTGTTTTGGAGGTGGGCAGGGATTTTGTGGGTGAAAATACACAGATACAAAGTTCAAATGGTTCACATACAAAATAAACCAAATTTACTATTTTTGGTCGCACTAAACTGTTGTAACCATCCTCGAGATCAACAACAGTAAGAAGCTTACTTTATCCAGCCAAAATCTGTGGAGTACATCAGGTGGAGTTCATCATACTTTTCCAGCTATAAAAATCAATTTAAGGTTAATAATGAAGTAGAATTTTGAGAAAACTTTCTGTTTCCTTGAAAATTCACATCCCAGCAGACCTAGGCCTCATCAACATATGTCAAAGAAAATTCATCTAAAGATCATCTCCCCCTGTGCTTGTTAACATAAGTATGTGCAAGCCTAGCCTTTGAAAGTGTAAACAAACCTCGTCTGTAAGGGCAATGATGCAGGCTGTTGAGGATCCTTGTGATTTTGTGCTTGAATGGGCCTTCTCTAAAACTCTGGCTGGGTCAATGGAACCCTTGGGTTCATCCAGAATTGCTGTCACTGAATTAGACATAAGTTCACGGGCAAATTCTCCAGCGTCAATGCCAACTTCTGCCCAGCCACCTACGCCATCAGCTACACCTATGGCTTGTTCATTGGCACAAATGAAATAAGCATCCTCTCCCCCTGTTTCTTCCTTAGCAGGATGCGGCAGATAACATGACCCTGAAACTAATGTCAAGGTTTTCTCACCAGGAATAGCTCTGAAATCAATACCAAAGAAGCAAATTATGGAAATTGAGGACAAGCAAAGATAGTGTCTTAAAAACGCCTGAGAGTAGAAAAGTTTAAATCATATTGTAGGCCATTCTTTTAAGATCATGTTCAAAAGGAAAAAAGCAAAAATGGACAAAAAGCAACATATGAAAATAAATAGAAGATGAGAGGACATACTGTTCAGGCAAACTTGCAATCTGCTCATCCTTAGAACCGCCATCAAATGACACATCATGAGCAGCCCCAGCACATGAACACAACAAAGATGAGGTGTGAATACTTTTGATCCTTGGACCAAAAGGCGGGTTATATTTGGTATTTCTCTGCATTGCATCATAAACATAGTATCCATACACAAAACGATTGTTGGTTTGTTCTCGCTTTCTCAAAGTCATGCTAACTTTCTGGCAACTGCCATGACTTCTATCAGGAAAATAAACCCCAGTAGGTTTTAAGGAGTCCAAGCCATTCCCACAACTTGCTACTAACTCATCCACATAAACATCTCCAAAAACAGCCTTGGAACCAGACACAGCCATCGTTTTTGCCCTAGTACAAAGCTGGTTCAGCACAAACCTACTATCCGATATCAAATTAATCGAATAAGGCAAAAACTGAGTCAACCCTGAATTGGCAGACAACAATGTGCGCTGTCTAAGTAGTGAACTCGTTGGATTGCACAACCGAACTTGTCTTCCTGAAATTGCCCTTTGAAAACCAGTATATATTGCCGGGTTTAGCTTAGAAAGCACAACAGGTGGCATCTTAACCCCTTAAATCAAGTTCCCTTATTTCAATCACTCTCTGAGAGAATGTTGAACCTTGAATAGCACATAAAAGGTTATACATTTACACCTATCAGCAATTAAAACTAGTTTTTCTCCAATGAAGCATATTTCTTTCAACACCTGAAAATAGCACACCAAACAGAGGTATATAGTTTAAAATTGTCTATTCAGGCATGTAACTAAGATGAAAAAAACGCGAACAAAATGAGAAAGAACAAAAAATGTTTAAATCACCTAAAATAATAACATAGCTCAATACATCATTAAAAGTTTGCACCTTTTCTTAATGAAGACAAAACGTAGCTAAATTTGAAGAATCGCAATACTGAGAAAGACAATTCACAAAAACTGAAACGTTCCACAACTACCCAACAAAACAAATCGAATTAAAAAGGAAACCAAATGCAAAAAGGGAAATAAAATAAAATAAAATAAAAATGTGAAAATGAACCTGTTTTCAAGTGGCTTCTGGCGGTTAATCTACCATTATTCGATACCTGAACCTTAGCTAAAGCTATTATCGATTTGAAAATCCTATGAGAAAGAAAGAGAAAGAACCGAAAGCTTCGACTCTTCCTGGATTGAAGCTCCGAAGATACCCCGGATCCGATTCTTACGGTCCCCGGAGCTTCTTCTCTGCCTCTCTCTCTCTGTGTCTGGATGTGGTGCTCGCGCGTAAGCTTCACTTATTACAAGGAAAGAATACCACGTGATATATTTTGGGCACCAAACTCGACGTTGCCTTAGATTAATGGACTGAAATAACCCCTGAAATTATCGAGGGAACGGCCATTTCAGCGTCAATTGTTGGGCGTTTTGGGAATTCGTTAAGTTCAATTCAAATCTGCAAGCGGGTGACAACATCGAAGGGTCTTCTTACTTCCGTTTAAAAAAAAATAGATTAAAAATCTCCTAATTGTTTGGTTTAGAAGCATGGGCCCCACAAGGGTGAGAAAATATGAGGTGGCGGTCAGTGGTAGGTTGGTGACCTGATTAATTAATTTAAAGGGCAGGTGGGGTTAGAGCACAAATGTACGGTCGATGTGCGGCGAGTTGAGGAGCGAGGAGGTCCGTCCATTTTCGCAGTGTTGGTGGCAAGTGCATGGTGGAGGTGGAGCCGATGTTACAAAGTTCGAGAAGTTCAGTGTTTGGCAAGTGAAAATCTTGGTGCCGTGTCTGGATAAGATGTTCGTCGACAACGTTCAGGTTTTATCTGTATGGAAATCGGACCAGTCTTTGATAAAAGACGTTTTTGTGTTTTTCTTTTTAACTTTGAATCCAAATAATTTACATTGTGTTTGTAGGTTAACTAGGAAAGGAACATAGATTTAATTACAGAATTAAATTTTTATGGATAAACTTTATTCAAATTATTTTTTGCCATTTTTAACTTTTTTTTATATGACATCTCTTAGTTTTATTTTTCTCAATGGATTTTTTTTTTTATGAATAACTTCTGTTCTTACGAAGAATTAGACTACTAAAAATATCACAAAATGTCATGAAAAAAATTAAAATCATTAGAAATACATGCGGAGTTTATTAATTATTTATTCATAGGGTTGGTTAAGTATTTGGATAAAGTATAAGAATAAGTTTAAAAAAAAAAGGAGAAATGTTTTTCTGAGCATTTTTTATTCAAATTGAAGTAAAAAAAAAAAACTACAAATCCTTCATTTTCAATTCCATAATACAAAAAATTTGTTTTCTCAGACGGGCCTACTAAAGCCACCAAAAAAGAATAAGAGAAAGGCAATTCCTATCTCTCTGTGGTTTATTTCCTAAGACAAAGGATCAATTTTTTTCAGTGGCATATGCCCATGATGGGGGGAGGGGATATGGGCCATTTGGCTCTGCGACGATTATCCTACAAAAGTACAAAATGATTCCATCCTGAAATTGATCTTTTTCTTCCTGATGGCCCAAATATGCTCTGAGGGATCAAGTTCTAATGCAAGTTTCAATGAGAGGCATTGAAATTTGAAATCCATTAATGCTTTCTTCGGCCAGAAATTGGACTTTGCTCTAGCTCTAATTAACCTGAACTGGGCCTCTCCAATACCGTGACCAAACAGATAAAGTAGGGGAAGACACGAGTCTCTCAACAGAGATTTTGTGTCTGACAGATGCAACAAATTTGCAAATGCCTTTGTAGTTTGAAGCCTTTGATGGTTCTAACATTCTATTAAGGCCAACAGAAATAAGAGATGAACATCTTATGGATTGGATAATTACTGCAAAGAATCCTTATAATTACATGACTTGTCACTGTTGCCAACTAATCAAATACACATTCACATAACTTGGCAGATATTCAAAATACTAGATACATACAACTAGAGACAGATATTGGATTTTTACAGACTAGAAGTTTATCAACATGGTGGAAGGTCAGGACGTGGAGGTGGCAAAGTTTGCATTTTGCCTTTCCCATTCTTCACTAGAAAAGCCATAGAGTCCCCATGTTGTGTGCACATCTAGATGGCAATGCATGAACCAAACTCCTGAAAGAAAAAGAAAAAAAAAAAGAGAGCCCATTTCAGTTTAGATAATCAAGATGATTATACATCACCAAAATATTGCATGAAATTTTGAAGGTTTAGCTGGGAAATGCACCTGGATTGTCAACTCTGAATCGAATAACAGCCCATCCACCTACTGGCACTCCAACAGTGTTTCTATAGGAAGGATCGTAGAAGTTAAGAACTGCAGTGCTGGAGTTAAAATTGCCAAGCCCTGTGCCTAACAGGTAGAAGCTAAAGCCATGAAAGTGTATAGGGTGATTCTCGGTTCCCACCGTGCCGGTGTCTTGAAATATGACTTGGACAGCCCAACCATACCCTAGGACACTAACTCGAGTCCCAATAGCTGGCTGTGTATCTACGCCAATGTTATTGGCAGCCTCGTTCACAAAATCATACATCTTTTCAGGCTTGTCAGGGAAATCTGTACTGCAATATCCTCCTAAGTTGTTGTAGTAAGCATTCAAACGTGACACCCTTGGTCTTCTAAAGGTTATGTTGTTAACAGAAGCGGCGAAAATTCCCCCATTAGGGCCCTGGCATCTATCAGCATCAGATGAGTTGCAGCTGAACCCGTTAAGCCCGATTGCAAAAAACAAACTTTTGTCAATTTTCAAAGGAACGTCAATTGGAGACCAATGTTGGTTCGGATATAGAATTTTGACCTGGTCTGCGAATGCTTGAACAGATTCAGTGTCATTTCGGTTAGGTAGGATGGGTTCATGAAGTATCATCGACCTTCTTGAACATGACTTTCGAGCTAATTTGTCTACTTCCACTGTGGTTGGCGGTGCAATTGACTTGGTGTGTTTAACATAATTGAGGATTGCATAAGATGTTTTATTCAAGAAGGGCACGTTTTTTGCTCTCATGTAAGGGGCCATGGCCATGTAGCCAATGGGCTGGTCTGCTTCAATTAGAACATTGTCAGTCTGACCCGGAGTCAGCATCAGAAAGGAGGTGTTGAAGGGTTTTGGGTACCCTCCATCGTTTCTACAAAAGTCATAGTATGGTTAGCCACTCCAAAAAAGTGTTCCATGTTAAGAGCTGCATTGATGATTCTGAGAAGATAGTTCTTCCCCTTTGTAACATTAATAGTGTACACATCTGCATAAAATTAAATGAAAGGAACCACTTCATATCAACATTTAACAGCAAAGAAAGATTTAACAATGTTGGTTCAGTGAATTAAAGATGATACCGTCTCTGGAGCAGTTATGGAGTGGACCAGGATGACCATTCAAAATGTAGGCATCTGAGCCTGGGGGACCTCCTCCTGATTCTTTCACATGTCTTTCCAAGTCCTGGATGTCTCGAAGCCAATACTCTCCCATCAAAACAACACGCCGACAAAAGCATTGCAAATTTCTGAAACATATTTGTAAAAACCCCTGCAGCCTAAGGAGTAGCTTGGTGGATAAAAAATAGGCAAAGAAGTACTAGAAATTAAATACCTAGAACGATCACATGCTCTTCAAAGGGAGGCTCAAACGGATAGCTAACACCTTGCTTGGGGTAGATAATGAGGGGACCATGAACTATTGCTCTTAGCCACGATATGTGAGCGTGAGAGAAGAGTGTGCCTCGCTGGTTGAGCAAGGTAAACCCGTATCTGAAACTCTGGCCTGCCTGGACTGGACAATGTGTTATGTAGGCAGCGCCATCAGACCAGCAAGTTAGCCTTTGGCGAACTCCATGCCTTTCATCAGAAACCAAATCAATAAATGTTACTGCTATACTTAGTAGCGACGTGCTGTACTAGAGGGAAAAAAAGAGAACCAAATTTACTGACTGAATTGCTTACCAGTGAATTGAAATATTATATGGAGTAAGATTGGTGACCTTGACAACCACCCTCTCATCTTCTCGAGCAGAAATCTTAGGTCCAGGATACATCCCATTTACATTGACAACAGTTGATGTCTTGCACAGTTTCGTAATAGAAGCTGTTTGAACCTGTTCATTCACTGAGATATTCATTCCAATCTCTAGGACAATTCACAACTGACAAGATGCTGAAATTGGACATCATGAGTGACACTTAACAGAAATATTTTCTAGATAAACTGCCATTACCTCTGGCATCTGATATATAATTTTCACATGACTAGCATATTTAAGTTATTCTGGGTAGTGACATTGCCAGACACATCGACTTCCATATTAGTATAAGGAATAGCATAACCCAAAAAACCTATAGTCTCAGCCACAACTTTTTACTTTGAAAATTGTTGCAGAGAATTTTTCGTTTGAAAAACGGAATGAAAAGTTGATACCGAGGCGGGGGGCCCTGCTTAATCAATGAATCGACAGCTTGATATTAATGCTGTGGGGAAGCATCAATCCTACATTATCCACGACGACTTAGCTGTTTTTTTCCCCTATTAATTGCTATTAACACAGGATCGCATCAAGAATCACCTTAAGTTCATAATATCTTGTAACACTCCCTTTAGCCCATGCTTCAAGAACAGCTCCATTAATGAACAAGAAGAAAAGAAGAAACCAGAAAAACCTGCAGCGACTTTTTTGCGTCTTGTTTCTGGGCATGTCCATCCACACACACACACACAAAAGCTCGAGGACCAATTTATACAGACACTTTGGTCACTAAAATCCATGTTTAGCAGTTGAGAAAGAAACTACTGCTAACATTCTTGATAGTAGGAGACAACTTTGGTTCACCCAGGCATAACACTTATAAATGATTCTGTGGTTTGGTAGACTGTCGTTGTATTGAACGTGTAAAAGGCTACGGTTCTATGTGTTTCTAAGTATCATCAGTTTGTTTCCTATTATTTGGATTGTTTGAGACTTTCACTGCCTTGGCACTTAATTTAGAAAGCTGAAAGAGTTGAACCTAATCAAAGTGTCTGTTATAATACCAGACAACATGCTTATGACAAAGGTTTCATCTTCAAAATCAATTTGTAAATGACAGAGAAATAGAGATTGCTGATTGAATCTATCTTAATCCTGCCTTTAAATTAGGAGCAGTACAAGAGCTTGGAGTTCATTTTTTTCTCTTTTTTTGGAGGTTGAATACATCTTATATCATTCAATTAAGAAGAAATTAAGGGGGAGGGATAAATCATGAAGTAAATTTGTTAAGCCCATAGCTTAATAATAGTGATTGGACTATTTTCCTTTTTTAGTTGATGCTGCCAGCTAAAATCCAGGAACAACCAGACAAGTGACATTTTTATAATTAAGGGAATCATTCAATGTGAAATAATAATGGATTTGTAATAGTTATGTACTATTTTGCTGGTCCCAATACATAACTACTACTAAGTTACATTAGAATTAAAAATTTTAAACACGATTGATTAACATGATACCAGAATAATGTAAAATTTATGAATTTGATTTTAAGATTATCATATTTTTTATTTTGAACGTGTTTTCACACTTAAGATACAAAGCACACGCTTAACTCGAATATAAGATATTTAATTTATTTTAATTAATCATGTTATCATGTAAATTAATAAAATATGATTTATTTATCTAATTTATGATGTCCACTTAAATATGTTAATCATGTTTATTTGAATTTGTTGTATCATATAATGCATCCAATAAATATATTCATGTATGTTTTTAAAATCTTGACTTAGTTAATTAATTCTATCGTCTTTATATTTATTCATATAAATAATTTTTTAAAAAAAATTCAAATAAAAGCAACTCAAATTTGACCTGATGAATGTTACTCTCTACTGGATAATTTGAAGGTTAAAGTTTGAACCTCTATTTTCCACTGTTTACTTCCCAAAAAAAAAACTCTTCAATAATGCTAGATTTAAACTATATAAAAAAAGTTTTTATTGGATTTTCACAATCAAGGGCCTAAGCCTAATTACATCTAACAAACATGCATAACACAATTTTCTTCTTAACATAAAACAAAGTCAGAAATTAGTAAATTCCATTCAAAAACAAAAAGGGAATCACAATTTTGCTTCTTCTTTTTTTCCCCTTCTTTTATTTCAATTTCAACTTAATCAAAGTAAAAAAGCATGTGAAATCAATAGTGTGACCTGACTGAAAACTTGTAATAAGACTGCAAAGAACAAATAGTTAAAAAGAAAGAGCAACACAACTTGACAAATTCTTAAATCTGGCATGTGTTATGCTTAGATTAACTTAACCACTACCGAGATTAAATTATTAAAAAATTCATCAAATTGCAGTAAAACAATACAAGGGAAACAGACGTGGAGAAGAAGAGAAAGACAGCTAAGGACGTAAGGATGGCGGCTAAATACAGAGTAAGAGCATGTAAGAGGGCAGGGGTTTCCCTGAAACTGGAAAACGACAAGGACCAAAGACAAAATCAGATTTGGACTTTCGGCGTTGGAACCGAGGGACCATGCCCCTTCCCCCGCTTGTCGACCAACAACTTAGCATTTAAAACCTTGCTACGATGGATCAGTGAGATGACATTTTCATGGGGTTTATGTCTTTAGAAGACCTGAGAGAGAAAAAGAAAGGGGGACCCGATAATATCTGCAATTGATTTCCTATCCCCCTATTGTGCACATCTGAAAATTACTCTACATTACATTGCCACACTTACTGTTCTCTTCTTTGTGGTCCAGTGACAATGCAATTCAATTCTGCCAACCTCTCTCTCTGACTACATTTACTCCTACCTTATCTCAAAGGAACAAAAAGGGGCTTTTGCTCTTCAACAAAGAAACCAGGCAGGATTTGAGAGTTACATTCCAATTTCCGAGTTTTCGACTTTTTTCCTTTGATGGGATCGTGAGATGGTTTTTACAGAGCTTTCCTAAAAGTGTCCAGGCATAAATTTTGTAAGCTTGGAATGAAAGCTTAGGTTCCTGTTCTTTTTATCAGGGTTCCACCACAAACAGACCTGATCCCTCAAAGAAAATGGAAAACAGCAAAATAAACATAACAACAAATTTAAATTAATTGCAAATATAATAACAGAGTGTTTTAAGGTTGACTTGGTTCAAACAAAGTGGAACCTTAATTCCAGTCCACTGATCAGATCAACCAAAATCCTTCCATTTTCAGAAATTTGCCAGTCCACGTTGGTATTCCACTTTACTGCTAATTTCCCACTACATATCCGTCTATGCCTGGAGCTACAAGTCTAAATAGCCAAAACACATCCCGTTGCTGTTTTTGTTGATGTTTCTTCCAAGCTTTGATAAACCTGACACAAAGAATGTCGGAATGCCTCCACATACCAAATCTCTTTGCAGAGATGTTGGTGTGCCTTTTCCCCTTTTTTTCTTTCCAGCTACATCAAACTTACACATCCATCATCCTAACACATCTGATTCTTGGATTTACCTTTTACTAAAAGGGCTATGCTGGCACAGCAAAGTCATTTTCGCCATTGTCACATAGAAGGCAGCAGAACAATAAAAAAGACCCCAACTGCCTCTTGATGGCTTGATCCTAACCTCCACAATGGCAACTCGTTATGGAAAATCATATCTTACAATCGTTTTCTTCTGCAACCTCGAAATAGTTCAATACCATGGCCCTGTACAATGTGTATTTTCACCAAAGTCAAATGGAGAAGAATAATTCTTGTTTCTCCCAGGTCATGCGCTCCGTCCAATGTCCTTCCCAGTAAAATCCCCACCTCCAAAAGATGCTGCTGCGGCTGCCGCTGCAGCAACATCAAGTCCACCTCCGATGGAGGTAATTAGAGCTGACAGGCCACCACTGGGGTTGCCACCAGCAGCCATCCCCAATCCAAGGAAATCAAGAGTAGTTTGCTTAGGACCAAATACAGGAGTTCCCATCATCAATTCCTTTAATCCTGAACTTCCATCACAAGGAAGCCCAAGTCCGAGCCCTGCTGGAACAGAGGCATTCTCAGGCTCCACTTGTCTCTGACCCCATTGCAAACTATCTTGCTGTTCAGATGATGAAGATGATGAGACTATACCAAAGCCACGAAGCAAGGATGCATTGGTTGCTGCTGCTCCCATCTGAGCAGCTTTCTGCAGTAGTGCTGTGGCAGACATAGCAGGTTGTGGTGGTGGTGCATACTGCCTGCGCTCTTGCCCTGCAGTCCCAAATATTGATGAGCCATGGTTTGTTGAGAGGCATAGAGAAATTGGTTCAGTGGATGTAGATGGAGCAAGGTCAGCTGGACGATCTGGTCGACCCATAGCTCGAATTAAGTCAGTGAAAGCCGGAGGTTGTGGAGGTTGTAAGCTCGCAGATGCAGTTGAGGATGCAAATAAGCTAGCAAATACACTGCTTCTGCTCCCACCATTGCTACCTGAGCTGGTGCTAGTGCTACAACTTCCATTTAGTCCAGCTGGAGCTGGTGCTGGAACCGGAGCGTCTTCCACAATAGGAGTGGGATTTTCTGGCAACTCTATAACAAGAACCAAGATAGAAGGGAAATAGAACATTAGGGGACCTGACTTAAAAAAGTCTGAAACATAGAGGCATGGAAAGTTAAAAGACTTATCTTTATGGAAGAACTTTTAAAGCAAAAAGCAGAATCAATAATGGTTTCCTTTCTCTAAATCCACTTCTCTTTTCTTTAGCTTTTGAATCACTTTGGTCTTTCATCAAGATTGCCCGAATTGAATCTCACAGTTTAGAAAATGAGTTTATTTTAACTCCTTCCCTTCCCCTCCCAAATCCCAGCCTCAAAAGCCCAGTCACTAAAACCTCCAGAAAACAACAAAGACCAGTAACAGACAAAAAACGACTACACTCCAAGTTCATCCAAAGACATAAAAACAACAAAAAAAAATTGTCTTTGTTTAATTTAAACAAAATAAGAACCGACAAAATAGATAATTTCCAAATTCGGTAATATATAATACTTACCAGAACTTCGAATTGGCAAAACTGAAGAGGATATCACACTAGTTGACTGAGGCAGAGCTGGTGGAGCTGGAGTTGGAGCTGGAGCAGAAGCTGAAACCTGCACTGGTGCTGATGCTGTGCCGCTGCGGTGTTGGTGCAGGCGCAGGTGGTGCTGATGAATCCACAGCCTGAACTTTCGGGTCCGATTCCGAACTGGGGTTCGCCACCGCCTGATTCTGATTCTGAGGCTGAGGATGAGTTTGAGCTCTAGCACTCTCCTCCGCCAACGCATCACAAAAAGCCCTGTGGAGTGATAAAACTATCCCTCCTGAAAAAGAAAAAAAAGAATAAGATTGACAATCAATCCCACAAAAATATCCAATTTTACCCAATACAAATCGAATCTTTAAATCGTTTTCAATACCTGGAAAATAGAGTTCCACAATCACATTTGTACTCCCGAGTACCACAAATCTTAGAGTGAGCTTTCCAATCGGATTGAACAGCATATTTTTTAGAACATTTATCACATTTCCACTTTTTTTCTCCATGTTTCCTACAGAAATGTTTCTTAATTCCCGTAAGATCGCCTAACGCTCTTGAAGGATCGTGATGGACACAGGAGGGCTCAGGACAAACATAAACTCTCTTCTTCACTTCCTTACTCGATCTCTGCCTCAGCTTCCATGGCAAATTATGACCTCGTCTATGAAGCTGAAGATTTTGGTCCCTTTGAAACCCTTTATTGCAAATTTCACAAACGAATCGGTTCGTAGCTAGAAGAGTCTTTGGAGATAAAGCAATCACCTCAGCATCTGGATCTATACCAACAAAAAGAAAATGAGATGGATAACAAAATAAGATACCCAAAAAATAGAAAAAAAAAAGACAAAAGTCTGGCTGTTTCTTGATTATTGGATAGTTATTTTATGGTACCTGGCATTCCAGGGAGGTTACGTTTCTTCTTGGCGGTGGATTTGGAGGCGGGTTTTGGTTACCGGAGGAAGAAACGCTAGCTTCACCGGAAGCGGTGGAGGATTATCTAAGTCGACCGGCATGGCTTAAAAAAGAGTTTTCTTCGAAATCAAACTACTAGACAAAAAAAAAAGGTGAAAATCTAGAGCATTTATCTCACAATTCTAAACTATCTTTTTCATACACAAAGCTGGAATTTCTTCTTTTCTTTTCCTTTTTTTTTTTGCTTTTTTTTCTTTCTAGGGCTTTGGTTTTAGGTCTCCCTCTCCTTTTATCTACCAGTCAATCTGCTTTTCTTTTCTTTCTCTTTAGGCCACCTACCAGCTCTCTGCTAACTCTCTGACCAAAATTCACATTACCCAAAGGAGCTCAATCATTAAACCCAAACACTGAAAACCACCTCTTTCAGCTCTAAAGCTTTAAAGTTCAATCCAAAAACCAAAAAAAAAAAAACCACAGAAAGCAAATCCAATCAATAACCCCTGCAGCTGAAAGATCCAACGGTCAAAGCTGAATCAAAGAACAAAACAATCTAAACTACACCAAATATCTCAATAAAACAGAGGACAAGAATCAGATATGGATATATAAGGCGGCTTAAAAAGCACCGAGAAAAGAGAGAGAGAAAGAAAAAAAAAACATCGAGACTTCATGTGAAAGTTTTTTGAGAAAGGAAGAGAAAGAGAGAGATCTTGCTAAAGTTGTTTGGTCTAATTGCTCTTGTTGGCTTACTTTTCAGAAGAGGGAAGAAAAAACAAAAGAACATATATAAAATAAAAAACCCAGTAAAATATAAATAAAGAAATTATTTAAATATTTGTGTTAAGTGAGATTGATTTACTGTTAATCTAATCTTATTACATTGTTTAAGAACTGAAATGAGTTTTTGGGATTTTATTTTACCGTTTACTTGTGGGTTTCGGACAAGTTGTCGGGGAAGGGTTCCTCTTTTGTCGTGTAGCGAACTAGTCTGCATTCCTTTCGCACAAGAGCAGAGCAGCTGTCCATGGCGTTGCTTTAAATTCATGTAAAGTCAAACTACTTTTATCACTGAT
The DNA here is from genome assembly GCF_002168275.2 of Theobroma umbraticum. NCBI lineage: Eukaryota > Viridiplantae > Streptophyta > Magnoliopsida > Malvales > Malvaceae > Theobroma > Theobroma umbraticum. The sequence goes on along the minus strand of NW_018397255.1, from coordinate 1,480,647 downwards.
TGGAACTTTTTACTGTTTATACCCAGTTATATTTAGACACGTGGTGTGGGCATACTAGAACTGAACATGTTTGATTGTTGCCTTTTATAGTATATATATATATATATATATATATGTATGTATATACTTTTAAATAAGAATAGAGCACCTTGTCAGGAAAGGACCTTTTTCTCTACACTAATCATGTGGATTTTCTTCTTCTTTTTTTACTTTTTAAGACGGATAAAGAGAGATTATATGTCTTGAATTGATTCATTTATCCCCTTCTATTTCTTTGCTTTTCAAGAATTATTCTCAAATCTAGAGGGGATAAAAAGAAAAAAGCTTTATGCTTCAAATAAGATTGTGGCCAAGAAAAACTTACACATCTTTGCATGATAAATTTTGATAATAATGCTAAATTTGTTCCACTAATGGGTACTCCAACTTTATTGGTATCTATTCAAAAATAACCTCTTTTTGTTCCTTTTTTATATATTTATTTAGACGATTCAATATATATATATATATATACAGAAATAATTTTTTACGTAATATATATGATTTGATTTTGAAAAATTAATTATTTTTACAAGTCATTAACAAGAGACCTTGATAGCTGAAAGAGTTGGGCAATTAGATATTTAAAGCATGCACGAATTGTCGTTAAGCATTAATGAATTAGGCATCACCTGCCAAAGCCGAAATACTTTTGTCAATGTTGAGAGATCATTTTTGTTACTTGATTTGGTAAAAATTTTAATAACAAAATTTAATATTTGTACCTTTTTTGGTCCATGAAATAATTATGTAGTAGTACATAGTAACTTAAATCAGAAACCCTTCAAACCTGAAATGGAATTAACTAGGGATGTATCTTTTTTCTGTTACTCCCTCGAATTTAATTAAATCAAATGCACGACGTGAATGTTACTCACTCGTTACTTATGGCCTATCGATTTACCTCAACGAGCCCAATGATTTAGTTTCCAAGCAAACTCTTTGAGAAAAGACATTGACATCAACTTGTTCTTAGGCCTCCGAAGCAAACCCCCCGAATCCCAATTCTCCCTCAATTTCTCCAAATTGATTTATCTCAAAGCTACCGACTGCTTCTACCTTGCCTGTTCAAAACCAGGACTGCCTCTCCAGAATTAGTAAAGTTTGCTGCAATTTTCACTTCGAGACCATAAGATTCTTACCTTATGGAAGAACATACATGGTTGCATTCATCCTCATTAGTTTAGGTTTTTCAGATACACGACTGTCTAATGTTATGTTGGAGTCATGATGATTTCGTTCCTTTTTTGTCAGAAAAAAAAACAGTTAAAACTCTTTAAAATGCCCATATTTTAAGAAAGGGATTGAAATTCTTTTAAGGGTGGTGACAAGGATGTCAAACCATTTTGCTGTTTCCCAGAGCTGATGATAATGGCTGCATTTGGAGCGCTGGGCGTGCACGCATTTACTTGTATTTGTTAATGTTCATGATCCAGGAAAAAGATTTTGAGTATGATTTTATATTTTGATTCTTGTTTTAGTTTAAGATAATGACGATCATTCAAGTAGGAGCTTTGAAGGGATATACAACTAAAAAGCCGGCATGTTTTTTTCTGCACACTCCATCATAACTTGCATTGACTTGGGTGCGTTTCCTTTCTCTAGTTCAAACTCTGCATTATTTTAGGCAGGCGAATGGGCCCTCCACGATGTTAATATATATTATTTTTCTTAGTTCAGAGACGGCCAAGGCAATTCTTGCTTTAAATGGTAAATCACCGTTCGCCATCAGAATCTCAGGTTAATCAGCATAGCCTAGGTGCTAATACCGTGGCTGATAACCTAATCACCCTAGCACCTCTGGACTTTGAAGTTCGAACACAATCGTTTTCAAATCTCATCTTTACCCAACCTTTGGGGTTTTGGTTCTAATCTGGGTTAAACAGGTAAGGAAACGTGTCCTGTTAGTGCAAATACATGTAGGATTGTAAAGGAGAGGAGATTTATTTTTTAACCCCATATCTCTCTTATTGTCTTTTTCTACTGGCCAATCGGCCACAATCCAGGCCCCATTTTCCTGAAAGACCTGATAAGGGCAAAGTGGCTTAGGTAAAAAGCATTAAGTGCTTTTGGTATCTGACGAGAAGCAACTGTTTCTCCATTGATTAATGGAAAAAGATACCCCCAAAAGCTCGCTTCTTGGAAAACTACAGTGATAAGAGCAACCAGGCAGCAATGCCAGGCTTCGTGCTTCATGAGTCAGGACTAATCAGGGGGCTGGAAACAGCACCAGATTACCAAATAGACTGCATTTTTCTCTGCATTGTTCCTGTTAATACGACCGAAAAATGGACCATTAAGAAACTTGACTATCTTTCTTCCTTTTTTTATAATAGTATTAAGAAACTTATTGGAGCTTTCTTTTCTTTATTTTCCCACGCTTGCCTTTCCACGCATATTTAAGTCATGATTTAAAAAGGTGTTTTTCTCCCCTTTCTTGCTTATTAAGGTTAATTCTAATACACTGCATATGTCCATCTGAATTCTTTGACTTCCAATCAGTTACTACCCTGGGAATTGAGACTTGGCATTGGTAGTAGACAAGTTGAGAGGTCTGCAATGCACTATTTACACTTTAAAAGATCCCTGCCAAAGAAAAGGCCATATATTTCTTAGTCCTTGTGGTTTACCAGGTCACGCTACCTAATGGAAAACTACAGGCCATTGACTTCTAAATCATACATATATTTGAGTCTTCTCTTGGAAATAAAGATAAGAAGGGACAAGTAGCGGAAGTGAATATCTTATTCTTCTAACAAGTTCCCCAATTTTCAAAGATGTCCACTAGGGAAAGCTGATTCCATCCTTTATTCAATATTTCCCCATTTCCCCCCTCCCCTTTCTCTATTCTCTTCTTTTTGCTAATTGACAAGGACAGGATATGTTCATGGTTCCAATGATGTCGCATTGCAATGATGTTGCAGCTATGACAAAATACGGACTGAATTTATGTTTTTAAAGAAAGGGTAGCTAATCTCATGACAGTCCATAAATGTGTTGGACTAAACCATTTTTCAGAGCTCGAAATCAATGGCAGAAACTAACATATTCCCTTCCCCGGCTGTGAAATATTCATTTTTTAGACACGAGTAAACTGACATTTGCACATGGAAAAAGCCCTTCTTCGGCAGCCGGGTACATGCTATTTGCAGTGAAGAAAGAGTTCCAGGGAAATCTTCCATGATTGGATCAATCAACAAAGAGCAGAAGAACAATCATCCAATTAAAAGGGTGCCATTACATTCTCAGAAGTAAAATTATCCGATGCTTTCTCAACGAAGATAATTAATGATTAAGAAATCTGCCTTTTTTACCCTTTCAAAATCTATACTCGAAAGCTTGTTTGACTGGAGATGGAAATCACAAGGGGCTGATAGGTATACCTGTTTTTACCATCCTAAAAGCCAAGTGCTTTCAGATAAGAGAATGGTTACACATGCAATGAAGCTTTCAGTAAAAGAGTCAATAGTGCTATTATTATGAATGTTGAATTCATTGATGCAGCAGGGCATTCCAAAACAGAGCTGAGCAAATTTTCACATTTGAATGTTGAATTCTTCATCTCCTGATGCAAGAAGACTGGAAAATGAAGAACCCTGAGTGGACAATGACATTAATTTAAAGTCAATTATATTCTTTTGTACCAAATTTTTCGTGTCTACTCTCATTCAGCAGCCCCAATCTCTCATGCAAATAACAACAACGAAAGCAAGGAAAGGCAATAATGACAGCTGCAGCAGTTGTTTGCCCCTCCATAAAACAAATTCCGGGACAAAAGTATCATGACAAAACCACATCGATTCAAGCCTTTATAGGTTGACTAAATGGAATGATGTTTTCTTCAACACAATTTGCAAAACTTTTTCCCACGAGCTGCCAAGCAGTAATAAGATTAATTAATCTCCTCGATTCAACTGGAAAGTCAGGACTTACCACTTCAACATATTAAATATAATAAAGATTTCTATTATAATTAATTTTTAATTACATTTTCGCACTTCAGAACAAGAATCGTTTCTATGAGTATTGCAGTGCTGATAAAAAAAATTCTTGTATTAATCAAATTAGGAATATTTCAAAGATTTAAATATAAAAAATGTTTTTATATTTATTATCAATTAATTTTAAATTAAACATCTGTGATAAAAGTTTAACGAAATTATATTTAATATAATAAAGATTTTGTTACAAGAATTTCTTCACCTATTATTAGATTTAATGTCCATCTTAAGGACATTGTTCTCTTAACAAAGCAAATAACTCAAAGACTTTGTTCATTGGGTTAAGCTTAAGTTTAAATTCACGCTGTTACTATATTGTATCTAAAGGTTAGTGGAAATATTTAAAACTTGGAAAATGATTTTTTAAAGAATTAAATAAAAGACGTGACATGTCATGGGTGTCCATGCGATACACGTGCCAAGATTTCAAGGGTTCAAGAACATAATGAAATTATATGTTTATACAAAGCAGTAATAAAAAGAATGTGTTATGGATTCAAGATTTGTGACTTTTCTTCAAACTTATTATTAATTTTTTAAGGAAAAATATAGATTTGGAAAAAAGTCTCTTTTGTTTACATCAGTGAGGACGTATAGCTAGGGAAAAAAAATATTTTGATTCTGTATAGGAGAATAACCTTTTTTATTTTTATTTATTTATTTATTATCACTTAAAAAAGACCTTTTTTTATTACCCTAGAAATATTTATATTATTTTTTTAATTGTGTTTAATATCAAATTCAATTAACTTTTATACAATCAGTAATATGGTACCGACACCATCCAAATTGAAATTAGGTTAAAAAATTAATGAGGCATTACGTTTATTTTTTCAGTAAAATAAAAGAACTCCTAGTCTTGAATCTGATATTTATAGACAGACTGCCATAGCTCCTTCTGCTATCAACCATGAGTCAATTTTAATTAGTTTGAAAAATAAAAATACAAAAAAAAACTAAAAATCATTCCATTTAAAAGTTTTTTTTTTAACGAAATATGCATATACATGACTTAAGTATTTAAAAAAATTTTGAAGTCTATCTATTTATGTAACTAAATTTTTATTTTTTTATAATACGTAGACAACTCTTATCTTTATACCCTTACATACCATTAATCATAATGAAAAATTAATAGCTGCTAGCTAATGTTAACTAAGATTTTTTAATTGCATAACATGACAAGATTACGAGACAATTAATATAATGTGAGCCGCATAATTATATCATGTCACGTGTAGGGAAAATGTTAATCGGTACTAACATTGTTGTTTGGATTCTAATAAAAAGATAAATATTTGTTTCAATATAATAATAAAAACGAATTTAATTATATAAATCAACATGGTTCATAGATTTTTTTTTTATATAATTTAAGTGAAAACAAATTGGTCCTTTGTGATCAAACTTGTAAAGTTGGGCTCCAATACCCAAAATTAGGTGCTACTAGGCTCAAAACCCAACAAGGTTTTGTGGACCACTCAGAAACCGATGATTGCCAAAAGAGCCCAACCCGAAAAAGCTGTGGCAGTCCTCGGTCCAGATAACCAGTTTCCACAGAGGGCCCAGAGAGATTGTAAATGCTAATTATAATTAATGTTGCCATCGTTGTTTTAAGAGTCAATGGAGGTGAATGCTAATTAATGTTGCAAGAAAATGGTATCACTGCTATACTTATAAATATATGCAGCCTTTTGTTAGATTTATCAATACAAGTTAAAGTGAAAAATTAACAATTTTAGTTCACGAGATGTTGAGTGTTTATTACGAATTTTTTTGTCAAATAATTTAAATCATTTACCATTCTATAAACCTCATTCTTTGAATTTTTTTTTATAAACAATAATAGAATTATCCTTTTTGGAACATCGGAATAAAAGAATTAACTCAATGCTATGTTTTCTATTATATTTGTGAGTAAGCATTTTCATTATTCAATAATGGAAGTGAATAGGATGATAATTGCAGATGTTCATGCCATAACTCTCTCTTATGAGCTCTTTCCCAATCTCCCTGATATCTGAAGTTTAAGTACTTGGTCAATATAAAGTTTAATCATTTGTTTTGTATAAGTATAGGTCTCACTATCAAATCAAATAAATCTTACAATAAGAAATCTTGATTATGATAAATTTATCTTATTTACTACAATTTTTTTCATTGCACACTAAACTATACCTAAATAGTTTGACTACCATTCTACCAAAATTATGTTGATGATCCATGTAAGCAAGTTTAAGTTTTTCTCTACATGATACATTAATTAGATTATGTTTATCTTTTGTTGATTAAATACCAAATTTAGACCAAATTATAGTAGTAAAAAAAAAATACAGCAAAGGAACATTAGAAATTTTAGGAAGTAGTTAGTACTTGCACCATAATTTCGATTTTAAATATTAATTTCATCGAATAATTTTGCAATTATTCGCACATTTCCAAAACGACAGCACATTGCTTGTGACCAATCGCTGATGTATTTGAGGCACACACTCAAAACCAAGTCCTGAGGGCGCTAGGCTGATTTTGACACTCCCTCGGCGATTTACAACACACAGTCATAGAATTAGCAGCACCAAAGCCCCATACTCGCCTAAATCACTGGAGCAACTCCGATATAACGTCGGAAATGGACCTGGACGATCTAGGTGAGCTCGACGGTCCGAGCCAAGTTAATACCCGAACAACCAAATTCGCGCCCAAATCCTCCAAATTCGCACCGAAGCTAAAACCAAACTTCAAGCCGAAACCCGAACCGTCATCCAGACAAGAGCCCCTGGACTCCGCACCGAAACCCAAACCACCACCACCACCACCACCGCCGCCGGAATCAATTTCAAAGAAGAAAGAAAACGAAGAAGAGGATGTAAAGCCGCCGGTGATTGCTGAGACGAAAACCGAACAATCGTTCTCTAATGGCTCGGTGAAGATGGAGATTGAAGAGGAAGCCAAAGAAGATGTGATTATGAATGAAGGAAACAAAGAAGAAGAGCAAGAAGAAGAAGATATGGTTGTTCGCGAAATCGATGTATTCTTCACTCCCTCAATCGACGCCAACACTCAGGTAATTTAATTTTTATTTATTTATTTCGTTTTTAAGATTTAATTTTCAGCCTTGCTTAATTGTTTCTCTTTTTTGGAATAAATTGCAGCTATATGTTCTGCAATATCCTCTAAGGCCTTGCTGGCGACCATACGAATTAGATGAACGATGCGAGGAGGTTTGTTTTTTTTTTTTTTTTCCTTTTTTAAAATTTGATTGTGCATTGTTTTTTTGAACCAATATAACTGTAAATTTATTTTGTAGGTAAGAGTGAAACCTGCGACTGGGGAAGTGGAAATGGACATGGCGGTTGATGTTGATTCCAACAATTATGACAGTGAACGTGCTAGCAGATTGATGATGACAAAGCAGGTTTGGCTCAGATTTCTCATTTTAACAAACTTTAATTTATTTGTTTATTGATAGATTCATAGTTTTTTAGAAATGCGTTTAGAGCCTTTTTATTGGTTAAAGTTCTACATATTGCTATGGCCATCAATTGATAAGTTGCATACTAAGTTGGTTTTCGACCTAATGAAACAAAATTCAGATGTTGAGTGGTTTTCATGCGTTTGTGACCTTGTCTAGTGCTTGTAAATGCATTTTTTCTTTTATAATCTTTTTGGGCATTTTGCATCATAGCCTGATTTTATGTATTATGGTTCCTTTTTAGACTTTATCTTCTTCATGGCTGCCACCTCGCACAACTGGCTATGCTGTTGGAGTTTTAATGGGTGATAAGGTATGTGTATCTAGTGTCTCTTCAATGAGCTTGTTTGAAATTATTTAAATACTATTTGACTTGTAAGCTCCCAATGATTAATCCGAAGCATGTATAATGTTGATCTTCTGCTAGACTTCTTTGATTTTGATTTGCATACGCATTACTTAGTCCTGCTATGAGAATCAAGAGACTAGTTTTTGAAATCCTTGACACATATTGTTGTTCTAATCCTTGACACATATTGTTGTTCTAAGATCATTTTTATATTGCAGTTGCACCTGAATCCTATTCATGCAGTTGTTCAGCTCCGACCATCTATGTATCATCTCAAGCCCAGTGTCTCAAAAAGAAAGAACGCAGCTGCAGCTGATGCAGAAGTTACTGTTAAAGTAGAAGAACCTAATGATGGGAAAGCAGCTGGTTCATCAACCAAGCAGGTGATTACTGATTGTCAAGATATATTTTGTCAGATATTGAAGTTAAGATTCAGAATACGTGCCTGACACATACCTTGCTTTTGGATCCATTGTTCCATATATTTATTTGTATTTTCGGGTGAAAATCCTGATTTTTCAGTTTTTTCCATAAATGCTTTTTGCTTATTAATTTCATAATGCATGAGTTCCAAGTATTACCCTTGATGCAGAACAAGAGAATACAGTCCTCAACTGAGCAAAGAGCAGATGATAAAGAGGTATTACTTTTACTTTCTTTCACTTGTATATGTTAGTCACACTATTCTTTTTAATTAAATGTTGAAGTCACACTGAAACATGGGCAATCCACTGGCTTGTAATAATATGATATTGTCACTGCTAGCTACATTTTCCACCAACTTTGTAGTCACATGAGTTACTGTTAGAGTTTGTTCTGTATTCTGAAAGTTACAAATTACTTAGCCTTACTCCTATTTTTCGCTCTTTTTTCTTTTCTGTTCCAGTGTTGGGTTCCGCTCAAGTATCATAGCTCCAAGAATGATTTCTCTGCTCAGTATCTGCAGAGAATGATGGCAGAAGAAAGCCGCTCAATTCAGTTTACCATGAGCCCGTATGTTCTTTAGCTACTTATCACCTGTTTGGTTGTTGGCCCCTTAAGCTAAGAATTCTAAGAGAAGTTGGAAGTTTTTCTATTGAAGCATCAATAAGCTTATTATCTACTGATTTTAATAGTTTTTCATGATCTCTAGGTACGATTATGTTGACTCTTTGTGTCCTGGAGCAAGCAACAACAATAAAGCCCAAGGTCCATCTAGAAGGTATTCTACCCTTCTAGTTTCTGTTTCTAGCTTCCTAAGGTATATAAGAAAGAAAAGGAATTTGGTATGTTTTTTGCCTTTTGTTTTATATGTATGTTTACTTGTTGTTCTGTGTTTGATATGTTCATTGTTTTATTATGTGATGGAAAATGCATCATCTGCCTATTCTTTATGTTTAATAATTTAAAGACTATTGAATTTTTTTTCCAGGTTGTTGCTTTCAATTCCACTGGAAGAACGTTTGAAGAAATTACTGTCTGAGGTCTGTTCAACTAGAGAATCCGCCCTGAATTTTTTAGTGTGTGTTTGTCTGTCTGATTTGGCTGCTGCCTGATATAATAGAATATAATAAGATGCAGTTCTAACTTCTAAAAGTTCACACTGAAAACTGGACCTAACATAAACTTTTGCCATATCCATGCCCACTGAACTTAGGCTTTTGCGTACATGCATCTTTAGTGCTTTTGATTGTCCAAATATAGGATCATTATCTTATTGGTTTATAGTATTTGCTTTAAATTAAGTAAAATAATAAAATTCTGCTTTTTCCTCACCAGTATTTCTTCTTTCCATTACATTTTTAACCTTAGTTTCAAAAAAGAAACATTGAGGCTTTAACTATTAAACTTTATTGCTTGGGTTGCTAACGCCATACATTATTGTGTGTTATCCCATTTAATATTTCCAATTCCTTTTCCTCTCTCAATA
>NW_018397255.1:1453078-1470867 GCF_002168275.2 Theobroma umbraticum | reverse complement strand
TTTCACCGATTCAGTGCTCTTAAGCACTTTGCGCCGGATGCCTCAATTGAAGATATATTTGAAGTCCTTCAGAAGCATGCTTTATTAGTGCAAGGACTCTGGGTTCCCAAGAGTTCATTATTATTTCCGGATGATCCATATAAATCTTTAGCTAGAGACTATGTGCTTCTTTTATTTAGCAAGAATCCAATAATAAGCTTAGCACAAGTAAATGCCCTTTCCCCAAGTCGCAAAGAAGAGGTGAAAGGCTTCCTGAAAATTTTAGCCATTGAAAGGCCATCCTTCAAAGATTGGAAGTTGAAAGAGAATGCTGATGAAGTATTCAAAAAACTCTATCCAGATATTGTGAAGAATCAAGAACAGATTTGGAGAGCTGGAGAAGATAATGTAATTAATCATATTTGTCGGGGTGCAAAAGGTGGCCCTAATAGAACAAAGCCTGGCACAGTTATTAAGCCTGAAAAAGCAATGAATTCTGATAAAGGTGTGCGAAAGGTTGCACCTGCAGCGCAAGCTGGGAGGACAATGGCCGATGAAACTCGAGAAGCTATACCAAAGGCCCTGAAAAAGGTTTTTCAAACTCACAAAGTTTGCAGGTATGATTGTTCGAGGCTTTAACAGTAGACATTTCAAACTTGATTGTTTATTTCATTCATCCCATCCTATATTAAATATGTGAGTTTGTTTAATTTCTACTGATGAAAGCTTCTTTACAATTTTGTGGCACTGCCTGTTTGTCGTCAGCTTGCAACTGATTCGCAAAGGTCTAAGGGATTTGGCTCTTTCCCAGTCTACCCTTCCCAAGGCTGATGCTAGAATGGTAGTTAAGGCAGCATATGGTGCTGATGCACCTGAACATGAGCTCCAGGAAGTCGTAAGTGAAGTTGCAGTAGAGCTTCATGGTGGTCTTTTCGTTCTTAGGTCATCCCCAGAGCATCCAGAATATGATCCATTGAGGTTACATAAATATGTTCAATTAGTATTTAAATGGGAAGAGATGTTTATGGTCTCTATTTTCTTTTTACAAAATCCCTCTTTTTCATCAGAATTGTTCTTTCCTTGCAGGGAAGTTGTGATTAATCTTCTTCGTGTCAAAGGGAAGCTTAAGAAGGCTGATGTCTCAGCTGCTGCCCTTCTTAGTCTTAAGAGGGAAATTTCTAATAATGAGTATAACAAGGTATTCTATCGAACTAGCTAATATCCTGTTTTTTGAGATTGGTTTTGATTTTTTCCGTGAGAGAATCTTCGGTGTTGGTATCACTTCACTAGATTGCCTTTAGGATTAGACATGGTTCACCATGAAGAGATTTTATGTTTGTGGCATTACTCACATGAGGCGTATATCATGATGTAAGAAAGTATAAGTAGACTAGTAGAGTGATTGTGCTATTACATTATCATGCTGCCATTCCAGTAGAAGTTAACATTAAGATGAATATGTTAAGAGTATGTGGAACGCCATAGAGATAACCATACAAGAAAAGGTTGTTATGCCGATTAAGATTTCAAGATATGCTTATCTTTTGACGGGCATTACATAACATGGACATTGCTAGATGTGTGTACCTTGTATCCCCCTGGCAAGATCTTACTAGTCGGTTCTCTTTTCATTCTGTAAGGTAACTCAGTAATTTATAACTTAAACCGAACCCGGTTAATAATTATATGCAAGCAGGCATGCATTAACAAAACTAGGCTTTGGAATATTATCGGGCATTTGCATTGATTGGTGTAATCGGATATTATCCAAAGGCATCTGATCCATCATTTCCTCAGTCATATTCTAAAAGGTTATCTCATTTTGCAGGTCATGAGCGATTTTTGTGAGTATAAAAGCAGCTGGTGGGTCTTGAAAAGTGGTGATGGAAAGCCAAGCTAATTTGTATATACTACCATTCATTCAATTGCTGACGAGATCAGGTATAGTTGCAAAGAGGAGCTAGTTGACTAGATCATGTACAAATTTTTTGTTTTGCATTTTATACGAGAAATTTTGTGATAGCATCTTTTGATGGTGGAAAATTTATCTGCCTCTCTCAAGCTTATTGATCTTTTAGGTGTTTTGATGCACTCTGATTTTTGGTGGAATTCACATATCACATCATATTTTCGTTTCAGAAATTGCAAATGCAATAAAGAGTTTACATTTGATGCATTATAAATGTATAAATTTTAAAGTAAAATATTTTGATTTTTTAAATTTTGATCGAAATTATATAAAAGTTCATTAGTTTTCAAAATAAACATTCTGTTTTAAATTACAAATACTGTTAATGGAAATAATAAAATGTCTTTTTCTTTAATTAATTAAAAAAATTATTATTGTATTTTTAAAACAAATGAAAAAAATAAGTTCTATTAAGGTTGGTGCTCCCCAAAGGAGAGGAGTACCAGATCAATGCTCCCCAAAACAGGGGAGCACTGGTGTTCCCCTTACGAGCTCGATTTTCCCCTTGCTCCCCAAAGGAGGGGAACATCGATGCTCTTGGGCTCCCAAGGGGAGCACCCCGATCGGTCTCCTTAAGGGAGCATCGGTGCTCTCGATCAGGCTCCCAAAGAGAGCTCCGGTGTTTTTCAATAAAGAGTTTTTTTTAATTAATAAAAAATAAAAAATTATATAATTATAATTATAAAATTAATTAAAGATAAAATTATTTTTTTATTTTTATCACATTAGTAAGTTGATGAAAATATTAAAAGTTGATTAATAGTTGAATTTATGTATCTAACGAAAAATATTTTTTTTGAGATAATGTCTATTTTGAAAATTAATGAAAGAGATTAAAGTATTTTATTTTAAATTTTATATAATATGAAAAATTAAATATGATTACATTATTAATAAATAAATAAAAATAGTATTCATAATTTTAAAATATTTATATTAAAATATTTTAAAATTTTATTTTTATACATTTATTAAGTGAATTTTATGATTAAGTGAGTTTATCAGCATTACATACATGTCAAATACTCAAAAATAAAATATGAAATTAATGTGTTTATAATTAAAAAATAAAAAAATAATTAAGTCTTAGAGACTACAACGTTATTAATTATATGATTTAGAATAGCCTAAGCTTTGGCTGCCATAGGTGAAGTATTTCACGTTAAAGTAAAGATAGATTTAATAATTTTAGATAAGACACGCTAACATGATATGGAAAGATACAAAGTTAAATAGATTTAAATTTAATTTTAACATATTTCTGACACATTTAAAATATAAAAATTTACATATCTTAATGTGTCTGACATGAGTGATACATTTAAAACATGTTTAATTAATCATATTTAAATGTATAAATATATTTAATTATGTTATCGTGTTTACATAACACATTTATCAACTTGTTAAAAATTAATAATTAAAGATTATTTTAATCTTACTTAAATAATTTTAAATAATTATTTTAATAAATTTTTTAAATTTTATAAAAATAATAATATAATTATGCCATGCTCAAATCCTAATTTTAAATTTTCATTTGTTATACTTGATATTATTGTTTTTTTGTTATAATTGTTTTTATAATTATTAATTTTAAATTTAAATAATAAAATTATATTTAATTATAAAATATTTTTATTTAATTATATTAAATATATTAATTACGTTATTAATCATGTCGTGTCATATATTGATATATTTAATAATCATGTTAATTATGTTATATTATATTATTATTAAATATATACACATATGTATTTTAAATTTAAAATATAAATAATATTTTTATTGTATTTGTGTTTAATTTTAATATATTTTATATTTAATAATATCTTATATATTTAAAACATGAAAATACGCATTGCAAGATATAAGTAAAAAGAGTGGATCCGAACAAAAATACGACTTAATTTTACCATATAATAATCCATTGCGCATTGACGCTGCCCGTATTCCTTAAATAGGACTATCTGAAACCCAAAATTCCCTCCTCCGAAAAAAAAATCTAAAAACAGTAGGAAAATAGTCGAACAAAAAAAAATTACCCAACGAAATCCGCCAAAAAGAAGATGACCGAGTACGAAGCGAGGTACCAAAGCAGCGGAGAGGACCGAGAAAACAGCTACGGCGGCGTTCCCTCTCCTCAGCCTCGGGAAGGTAGTCACGGCGGCCTTGATGATCAACGCGGTTCCAAATCTCAGGTACGTATGTTTCCTATGACGAGATCGCGTGAAGTTAGGGTTCCTTTTTCCCTTACTTTTCCAGATATCAGTTTTTGCTTGTTTGGTCTCTAATTTTTTTTATAAGAAATTTAGAGGAATGTTCTATTGGTTAAATTTCTATAGTTTTTTTTTGTAATTTTAGTTGTATAAAAATTTGGAACTCATTCCTGAGCAGTGAATCTCTTTGGGTTAGTTTGAATTAGGTTTTGCTCATGGAATTTGGCCTGTTTCTTAAATTAGGTATTTTTTTCCTAAATCAGGCATTTTTTAGCATTATAATTGTGGATTTCATGTTTGTTATTATTGATGTGACTAAACTATTTGCAGCATGGATCTGGTGATTATGAGAGAGGGTCTTCTAGAAGTAGGGAAAAGGAGAAAAGCCGCGATAAGGAAAGGGAGCAGGATCGTGATCGCCCCAGGGACCGGGAAAGGGACAAGGACAAAGAGAAAAGTAAGGAAAAGGATCGTGACCGTCATAACAGAGATCGTCATAGGGATCGAAGTAGGGAACGGAGTGAGCGGAGGGAGCGGGGGAGAGATAGGGATGATGATGACTATCACCGAAGTCGACACTATGACAGGTAGCATAATAAATCAATTCAAGCTGTCTTGAGTTTTGATTCATCTTTTTGTATGATGCTCTTTGTTCTTATTGCTAATTGTTGAAAGAGTTATATTTTTTAAATGTTGTTTACAGACGAAGGGATTTTGATGGAGACAGGGAGGACAGGCACAGGCTCCAGTCTCGTCCAAGGGGTAGATCTGAACACAGATCAAATTCAAGGTCCCGCTCACGCTCACCCTCAAAGAGGTATGTTATAAAAAAACATAGCTTCCCTTGTTTTAGAATTTGAAGCAGTACTTTGTAAATTTTAGCATTCTGCTTTCCTCTTAATTTTATTGTCTAAGTCTTGGTTGTAAAATGTGAAGTTTTTTCCCAGTTTATGTCAGTTATATTCTTGTCCCTGATATACTAACTTTATATGTTTGCACTTTGCAGCAAAAGGATTAGTGGTTTTGACATGGCACCTCCTGCTTCAGCAATGTTAGCTGCTGGTGCTGCTGGTACTGCTGTTGGTGGTGCTGCCATTACAGGTACATAGGCCTTCACAAAAATTTAAGATTGTTATATTTGTTAACTGCTACTTATGTTTTTGGTTGATCTAGTGTGGAAAGGTCGTATCAAAATACTGGTGTGAATTGGGTAAGCTGTATTTTTTCTCCCATTTTGTATATATAGACTCTTAAGCTGCGGTCTTCTGGTAGGGATTTAATTTTTTTTAAAAATATTTTTACTTGGTGAAATAATTCTGGAACTGAGAGAGTTTTTGGTTTTGTCTTTTGTTTGGTGTTTGTTTGTTTGTTTCTATGGTTTTGTCTTTGTTGTAAGAAGGCAATGGCGTGAGCCGACTTCTGTAGCTTTTATGTACAAGGAGGAATCAATGCACCAGTTTAATGGTATTGTTCGTCTTTCCACTGGCGACTATTGCCTTTCGGGTAGTCTTGCTAATATTTCCTCCACAACTTGTGTATGATTTATTCTTTTCATTTTTAATCTCTAAGAGGTTAGATTTGCTATGGGAAATTAGGAATAAATGTCCATTTGTTGAATCAACCACTATAGAAACACTACCCTGAATTACAATTATATCCTTATATGAAATCTGAATTTCCTTTGCAGGCCAGATTCCTGGGACTAATCCAGCCCTACCTGGAGTGTTTCCAAGCATGTTTCCTCTAGCAACTGGTCAGGTAAGTATTTCTCTCATGTGTATGTGATAGTTGCGGGCTTGCTATTTGTTCTGTAATTTTGTTTAATTTTGGTCTTCTGCAGCAGTTTGGTGCTCTCCCTGTTATGCCAATTCAGGCTATGACTCAGCAGGTTTGGAGGATTATGCATTCCTTGTAGTATAGAGCCTAGAAAATATATTTTTTCACATTAAAGACAGTTATATGATTTTTCTTGTGATTTCAGGCTACTAGGCATGCTCGTCGGGTCTATGTTGGAGGGCTTCCTCCTACAGCAAATGAACAGGTTTTACTTTACACTATGTTTAGTATAATTATCCTCATGTTTGCGTTTGGTGCTGGTACTGACCTTTAATTTTATATTACAGTCAGTTGCAACCTATTTCAGTCAGGTTATGGCTGCAATTGGTGGAAACACTGCTGGTCCAGGTATACAGAAATTTTTTTGGTCTATTGAATGACTGAACTAACTGCCTTCTTTCTCTAGTTGCTCACCCTTTTATGTTACATTCAGGGGATGCTGTTGTTAATGTTTACATAAACCATGAAAAGAAGTTTGCTTTTGTAGAGATGAGATCCGTTGAGGAAGCCAGTAATGCAATGGCTTTAGATGGGATTATCTTTGAGGTATTTTTATTTTCTTCACGATCTTCATTCTAAATTTGTTTAAGTACAAGTGGTATTAACTTTTTGAATTTCCAGGGAGCACCTGTGAAGGTGAGGAGACCCAGTGACTATAACCCCTCGCTTGCTGCAACCCTTGGTCCGAGCCAACCCAATCCCAATCTTAATCTAGCGGCTGTGGGTCTAAGTCCAGGTTCTGCGGGTGGGCTTGAGGGTCCGGACCGTATTTTTGTGGGAGGACTTCCCTATTACTTCACAGAAGCACAGATCAGGGAGTTGCTAGAGTCTTTTGGGCCTCTTCGAGGTTTTGATCTAGTAAAAGATAGAGAAACAGGAAACTCAAAAGGCTATGCCTTTTGCGTTTATCAAGATCTGTCAGTTACAGACATTGCTTGTGCTGCTCTAAATGGAATTAAAATGGGTGATAAAACTCTCACTGTTAGGCGAGCGAACCAAGGTACTACCCAGCCTAAACCTGAGCAAGAGAGCATACTCCAGCATGCACAGCAGCAGATTGCTCTGCAGGTGATATTAAGTATTATTATTATCATCTTATACTGTGGCTCTATTGCAATTATGGGCTGTAGATTAAGTATTGGGTGTTGTTTATAGGCTAATTCGCTGAATCCTTTTATTTTTCCAGAGGCTTATGTTGCAACCACAAGGTGTGCCCACAAAGGTTGTCTGCTTGACTCAAGCACTCAGTGAAGATGATCTTAGAGATGATGAGGAGTATGACGACATTGTTGAAGACATGAGACAAGAGGGTGGGAAACATGGTAAAGGTCTTAAACTATTTGTGCCTCATTTTTGTTTTTGACCTTCCTTTTTAACATGCAGAGTGCCTTGAATGTTTTATTAATTATCTTTGTTTCTTGTGTTCATATTTCCTTCTGTCTTACTGCCCTTTCTAGTTCCACTTTCTGCTGTAAACAATGTTTAACGTACACAAACTGAAGACACCAAACCCCTTTATCTATATTTTCTTGATACTGTTTTCTCAAACTAATTCTTTGAACAAAGTTTTTTGTGGATTCGAAATTTTCACACGTAATATGCAGGTGTATTGGTGAATGTTGTCATCCCCCGCCCAAATCTAAATGGCGAACCATCAGCAGGTGTTGGGAAGGTCAGTCCTGACATTTTTTCGTTCAACTTACATATGCTAATTATAAGAAATTCACATATGCATTTTCCCCGTTTACTGACTGTAATTCTTTGATGTTATAGGTATTTCTTGAGTACTTGGACGTTGAAGGTTCCAGAAAAGCCCAAGCTGCAATGAATGGGCGGAAATTTGGTGACAATCAAGTTATTGCCGTGTTCTACCCAGAGAACAAGTTTGTGCAGGGGGAGTACGATGCCTAATAATTTTCTGTGCTATGCATTTAGCGTCATAGTTGGGATGATTCCATGTTTAGGTTTAAATATAAGCTGGTTTTTGAATTTTGTTGATGACAGCCTGTGGTGTAATTCTCTGCTAACTTTTAGCTGTTAAACTGAACGAAACAGCGAACGGAATGTGGCTTAATATGGTAATCTAGTTTAGGGTTGGACGGATGTGGTGACGCGGTGTTTAAAATCTTATGTTGGTTTTGCACTTATAGCAAGGTCTATGAGATTGGCACAGCTAGTGTTGGAACCATCTTTGAGAAGCTTGGGTTAATACCAAAGTTAGAAATGCACTGCTGACGAATTGGCTCTCTTGGAAATTCACAATCAAGTAACATTATCATTAGTACCGCATTTCCACTGTTTTATTCTCAAACTCGCTGATAGGATTATGGTTTAAGCATTTTAAAACCAGAATCATCCAACCACAACGGAAAAATGTAATGTTCATTCTACCACTTCCATTTAATTTAAATAGCTGAGTCATACTGGTTTGTTACTGATTGTGAAGGAAAATGGTTATTTCGTTTTTTTTTTATTTTTTATTCTAACGGATATTAAAATAAAATTTTTGTTTTTGATTATTTTATATTACAAAATTTGAAAGTTTTATTAATATAAATAGTCATGTTTTTAATACCAAAAAAATTATAATATAGAGAATAAGTATAATATAGAGAATAAGGGTATTAGTTGTTTGAAAAAGAGAAAAATATTTTTTGAGATATCTAAAAAGTGGACAAAAAAGGATGAAGAAAAAAAAGAGAGTTTCATACTATAGGAAAAATATGGTTTTGTATATTATTAAAATTATTAAAAGTCACAAAAGATTATTTTGAGTCTCCTCCTGCTAGCATTGTTTCTCTTTTACTAGCTGATATTTTAGGAGTTGCCTGATTTAGAATAATGTAATAAATTATTTATTTTCATCATATATATAAAAAAAGGATTTTTTTAAATAACAAATAAAAAATCTTAAAGTATATTTAGATGTTATCAATTGATACTTACTTTTTCAAAGTACTAAAAAAGAATTAAAATTGTTTTTTATTTACCTTATTCATAAAACAGGTAACAATTAACAAAAATAGCAACCAAGCCAGGAAAGAGTCGAGGCCCGGAACTTTGCTGCCCACCGGGAGACAGAAATTCAGGAAAATATTTCCCCAATTGGCCAACTCTTCTAAAACCCTAAAACTTCTCTTGCCCTTTCTCACTTGACCACCGACCCGAGTTCCCCAACTGCCCTCGTTTCCTCTCCCACCTTAAACCCTTAACCAAAACTCTCTCAAAAATGTCATCTTCTATTCCTCTCCGCCAACTACGCCACCTTTCCACCACCACCACAACCGCCGCCACGTCCTCATCCTCCATTTCCATTTCCATTTCCCAAGCCAAAAACAAACTCCGCACCGAGTACGACCCTGACAAAGCCCTCGAAATCTACTCTTCCGTTTCCAAACACTACTCTTCCCCTTCCTCTTCCCGCTACGCGCAAGACCTCACTGTTCGCCGCCTTGCGAAGTCACGCCGTTTCTCCGAGATTGAATCCTTAATCGAGTCGCACAAAACCGACCCCAAAATTACGCAGGAGCCGCTCCTCTCCACTCTCATCAGATCCTATGGCATCGCTGGCATGTTAGATCATGCGATCAAAACTTTCGATCAGATGGACCAATTCGGTACCCCAAGATCCGCTATTTCTTTCAACTCCTTACTCTCTGCCTGCAATCAGTCGAGGCAATTCGATAAAGTCCCCCAACTGTTCGAAGAAATTCCCAAAAAATACGGCAGTGTCTCACCTGACAAAGTTTCCTATGGGATTTTAATAAAATCTTATTGCGAGGCGGGTCATCCCGATAAAGGGATTGAGGTTTTAAGAGAAATGGGTAGGAAAAGCGTGGAGGTAACTGCGGTTACTTTTACTACAATATTAAATGCTTTGTATAAGAAGGGGAAAACAGAAGAGGCTGAGAAGTTGTGGAGTGATATGATGAAGACTGGTTGTGAATTAGATGTTGCTTCTTATAATGTTAGGATCATGAATTTGCAAGGCGGCGAGCCGGAGAAAGTGAAGGAATTGATTGACGAGATGAGTACCATGGGTTTGAAGCCAGATACGATTAGTTTATAATTATCTCATGACTTGTTATTGTAAGAATGGGATGTTGATGAAGCTAAGAAGGTTTATGAAGGTTTGGAAGGTAATGGGTGTAATCCAAATGCGGCTACTTTTAGGACTTTGGTGTTTTATTTATGTTTGAATGGGTTGCATGAGCAAGGTTATAAGGTGTTTAAGGAAAGTGTGAGGTTGCATAAGATCCCAGATTTTAATACGTTGAAGCATTTGGTGGAGGGGTTGGTGAAGAAAAAGAAGATCA
Organism: Theobroma umbraticum; assembly: GCF_002168275.2. Classification (NCBI taxonomy): domain Eukaryota; kingdom Viridiplantae; phylum Streptophyta; class Magnoliopsida; order Malvales; family Malvaceae; genus Theobroma; species Theobroma umbraticum. Next base: position 1,460,545 of record NW_018397255.1, on the reverse strand, counting down.
AGGAGGCGAAAGGGTTGATCAGGACTGTAAAGAAGAAGTTTCCTCCTAATTTTTTGAATGCTTGGAAGAAGCTTGAGGAGAAACTTGGCTTGGTTTCTGGTAATGCTGGTGGTGGTGAAACTCAAGAAGCTAAAGAGGCTACAGGTTAGAGGTGGGGTGGGCTTTGGTTGTTATTTGCTTGTGGCTGAGTTAAGCTGCTTTCATTTCACCTGCAGCTGAGAATGATCTGACTTGTGATGAAGTATGCGATTAGCCATGTTAATTTCAGGTGAAGCTGCAACTAAAGCTTGAATGGTGATGATTTTTAGCTGCAGATAGTTTTACAAGCATCAATTCTGCCTGAATTGTAAGGATTGATGTTATTTTTGGCTAGTTGTTTTATGGGTGTACTTGTTTTGGAAGGAAAAGAACATTCTAATAATCTACAATTTACTTATTTCAATGAATTTTCTGGTTAACTTTTTTTCTTGTTGGATTTTAGTTTAGTTTGTCCATGACATTGAGCTTTGTTCTATGTCTCTTTAAATGGTTTTTGTTGATGAATGTTTTCAAACTATTCCCCACCATTTTCAGTGTGTGGCTGCAACCCGAGCATCCTCTGCAACACTAACTGAAAAATTTCTACTCTGAAACCAATTAAAGGCTGAGTTTACATGTTCACTGAAGCACTGCTCCTCAGTCTTGACTGCTAAGGTTCGGTTGCTGTAGCCTTTTACTGTAAAAAACATTGGCTACTTCAAGTAAAGGACGTCACAGCTCCTTAGGATTTCCAATTTCCAATATACAGAATTGTTCCCAATACCGTTAGCTGTTGTATGCCAAGAGGATATTTGGTACTACTAATTTTGTTTTCCTGAGGAGCTTATTATGCAAAATCAATAGTAGAAATAAATTCATAAATAATAAATAATCATGCACTTGAAAAGAAAATGCATTTTGGTATGTGGTTCTGATAAAAATTTGGGTAAATTCTATTTATATTCTTGTAATTTCAACTTTCTGTCAAACGATATCTTGTGATTTCTCTTTTTTCTTCAATTAACATTTTGTGAATTTTATTTATTTAACATCTTGTGAATAACTTTTATTCTCACAAAATGTTAGACTGTTTATTTTGTGGAGTAAAATTATAAAATATACTCTGTAGCCTAAAAATAGTTGCCCACAGGAATATGGGCAGAGAAAAGCCCATTATCTATTTAATGGGCCAACATAGCGGGGAAAGTATCGTTTTTTGTTGGGGCCTGGATGTCCGTTACTAATTCAACGGTTCATGGGCCAACTGACAGGGAATTAGACTTAGAAGCCGTTACTAAATGGGCCAATGTGAAAAATATTAAAAACCCTAACTTGGGCTTGTAGTACACCACGAAATGCAACCCATCGCTTAACCTCCCTCTAGTTCTAGGTCAGAAGTCTCCGGAGAGCGGAAACCAGAAACGCGAAAGAAAAGAGCATAATCAGGGTTTTAGCAAAAGAACCCAAGACATCAAAGTAAAGAGAAGGGAGGAACAGGGAATCCACGCAAAATGACTACGCGAATCGCTCCAGGAGTTGGAGCGAACTTGCTTGGTCAACATTCCGCCGAGAGGAACCAAGACGCCACTGCTTATGTGGGCAATCTCGATCCTCAGGTTCCAGCTAATTTCCTTTTTTTCACCTTATTTTTCTCAATATTCTTTACCTCATAGTTTCAATTTTTATTTTCTTTTTACTTTTCAGGTATCTGAGGAGCTACTATGGGAGTTATTTGTTCAAGCCGGTCCCGTTGGTGCGTTTGATAGTCTTAAAGTTTGGCAATTTATTTTACTTTTAAGCTACTGAAGCTTATTTTTTATTTATTGGGAGTGAATTAATTGGAAATGCTTTGGTTTGTTTTTGTTATTTCAGTTAATGTTTATGTGCCAAAGGATAGGGTGACAAACCTGCATCAAGGATATGGATTTGTAGAATTCCGAAGCGAAGAAGATGCTGACTATGTAAGTCTTACTCCTTATGGACCGCGTGGCCATTGGTTTCCTTTTCCTTATGTCTTTGCTTTTTGAATAATTAGTTTTATTTGGTTGCATGTGTAGGCGATTAAGGTGCTCAACATGATTAAGCTTTATGGAAAGCCAATACGTGTAAATAAGGTATGAAATTTGATTTTGATTATGTTGGAAATGGGAATGATGTTGCCATATTTTGGAGTTAAAGAATTATTATTTTTGGATTAATTGTTATTGGTTTTTTCTACTTTGATCGGTCTCAGGCATCTCAAGATAAAAAGAGCTTGGATGTTGGTGCAAACCTTTTTATAGGGAACCTTGACCCTGTAAGTATTGTATATTATATCATTAGAAGTGTAGAGATGCCATTGACTAGATTTCCTGTTTTAACTTTGTGATTATCTGATCATACATGCAGGATGTGGATGAGAAACTTTTGTATGACACTTTCAGTGCTTTTGGAGTCATTGTAACAAATCCCAAGGTACTGGCTTTCTAATTTCCTTTTGATTTAATTCCATTTTTTCTGATGTTATGCCATGGATTAATGACCTCTGGTTTCTCCATATATCAAAATGTATGCCTGCATATCTTCACATTCCTGTTTAGTTTTGATGCTCTGCTGCTTCTTGATGCCATTTATAATTAATCAACCATCACTCCGGTATTTTTGAGAAAAAAGAAACTTTAAAGGGTGTTGAAGCCTTCTAGATAAAGAGTTGAACTAAAGCCTTTGCCATCATAATTTTATACATGATTGATGTTGAGTTGAGATGATGTTAGAATCTGTGAGATGTAATAATTGATGGAAGAAGAGCAGCAATAACTTGTTACTTTTCTTAATTTTAATTGTATCATGAGGTTTTTGGTTTTGCTTAGCATGTCACTCACTTGATAGCGTTTGATTTAATAGTTCATATAGAGTGGTAAAGGGAGGAAAAAAAGGAGGAAAAACAAGAAAAATTTTAGTAATTGATATTTTAGTTTGGAGATATGCTTCTGTTGACTGTATTTCTTGGATACATGTGGCTCTACTCTTCAACCTCATGGTTAAATAAACATTTCCTAGGAAATGCTTCTATTGACATCTAATAATCACAAGTATTTATTTACCCTTATGGAAGGTTTATAAACTGAGTTTGCTAGTGCCTATGTGAAATTATAAATATAAGGAGAATTTACCTTTTATTGCATCTTATAATCGAAATGTGGACTAGGTGCTTTTCAATTCCTTACACACATCAAGTAGGGGGAGCTTTTTATTCAAGTGATTAATTTTTGGGTAGATTGACTGAGTAGGATGGACTATTTATGCTATGAGCAACCAGGTTTCCTAAAGATAATTTTGGTTTTGAACATATTTTCATGGTCATAAAATGACATAATCTATTAGATGGACTGGAATGCTTATATACCTTAATTTTGTTTCAGGAGAGATGAATGATACGAAAACTAATTGTGAGTCCTAGTCTCATTCTGCTCATCTCTTGAAAGGAATTGATAGGGGGTTCAGAAAATGAATAAGAAGTTGCTAAATATTTAAAATAGTTCCTTTTTTTTTCCAGCATTTTGTTTATTCTCCACTACTTGCTTGTGGTTTCTGATATTTACCACTTTGTGACATCAGATAATGAGAGATCCAGAGTCAGGAAATTCACGTGGTTTTGGATTTATCAGCTATGATTCATTTGAGGCATCTGATGCAGCTATTGAGGTATATCTGCATTGCCACTTGCATTTACGTGAACTGTTACCAAGATTACATCATGAGAACATTTGGATGAAACCTTGATTTTGTTTTTCTGGAGTTCGTGGTGAATTTTTGGAGTAACATAATTGTTTACAACTGTACTTTCTGGCTTCAATTTTAAAGAGCTTCATGGCAAATCAATTTAGGATTAGGAATCTTATTTGGCATAACTTCTCGCTGATTGGTTTGGTTCTTGGTGTTAGCTTTTAACAGTTGGGAAGAATTTGTTATCATTCAAAAATTTTGCTAAATGGAAATAGTTATTGCTGTTGTCACTGCTTTCATTGTTCAATATGTGATGTGAAGTCTAAATACCTTTGATTTGGTTTCATCTATCTTGCAAAATGTGTTCACTTTTTCTCTTTGATGTTACAGGCAATGAATGGCCAATACCTCTGTAACCGTCAAATAACAGTTTCTTATGCATATAAGAAAGACACCAAAGGGGAGCGCCATGGCACCCCAGCAGGTGAGTTTTTCCACCTGCATCCCACCTTCCCCTTGGTCCCTCTGTTCTTTTTTTTTCCCTTCGGCGTATAGATTGCTATGTACGTTTTGGAACTTATTCTAAAATAATTTTTTTAAAAAAATTTCACTTACCATTCTTGTTATACAGAGAGGGTTTTGGCTGCAAGCAACCCAAATGCCCAGAAGAGCAGGCCCCATACTTTGTTTGCAAGTGGACCTCCATCACTCCCCTCTGGCCCCCAGGCCAACGGTGCTATAGGTGCACCAGTGCCTCCACGACCTTTTGCAAACGGTAGTGTTCCTCCTGGCCCGATGCCTGTAGTTCGTCCTCCACCGCCACAAAGTGTACCCTTCCCACCAATGCAGGTTCCTGGACAAGCACCTTGGCAGGGTCAGCCACAGCAACCAGGTCAACCAATTCCGCCTCCAGTCATGCCTCCTCATATGCAGTTTAGACCTCCTCCACCAAATATGCCACCACCACCACCTCCACAGGCAATGTCTGCTCTTTCAAGACCTCCCCCACCAATGGGAATGGGAGCATCACAATGGCCACCACCGCCACCACCACAGCAAATGGTTGGAAGGCCCCCCATGCCACAAATGTCAATGCCACCCCCTCCCCCACCTCCATCTACAAGTTAAAAGATCCGAAAGTCTGTTTCTCTTGATTTACTAATTGTAGTTGCATTTTGGTTTCTCATGGTGATGCGAATGATTATATGAATTGTTCTCTATTGATGTATGCATACCCGAAAATTTGACTGTAGATGGGGTGATCGTCCGCTACTGCAAATTCCTTGATGCTAACATGTTAATGTCTTATAAGTTTCTAGTTTCATGTTGAAATCAAAGTGCTTGGAATATCATATATCATGAGCAAACTAGCAATGTTTCCGTCGTTTTGGCCTTTGGGTGAGCTCCTCACATTTTGTTTGTTTTAAGAGAAGTGGGTTCCGTGCTGTAAGAGTCGGTGATGGAGCTGCCACGTCTGTGATTGATAAGTTTCTAGTCATTTTACGAGATTGCAATAGTTTTTCAAAAAATATATTTCCGCTGCCGGGATTCGAACCCGGAATTTTAAGAATATAATTCTTGACCAAGCGTTTGTGCTACAGCGGGTTTTATGATCTGGTTATCAAAGTTAATATATATATTGAGAAGAATATGAATTAATAAGATCCTTCCAATTAGTGAGAAAATCTTAAATGAGGGGTTATTCACTCTATATTTTTCAAATACGAAAAAAACCTAGATGAATTTTGTAAAAGTTATGACAAATTAAATCGGTCATATGAAAATTGAAGCATTTTTTACAAAACTCAATCAACTTTTGCTATTGTTTAGATGCATTAAGATTTAGACTGAATTTATCATTATTTTATATTCATTAACAATTAAAAAAAGAAACATATATAAATATTATTTTTAGTTATTTTTTATATATTAGAGATTCATTGAAACAAATCTGTTTAATTTTACCAAACTTGTTTCCAAATTCATTTCATTTTATCGTTTTAATTGGGAAACATTTCTCACTTACCATAAACATAAATAAATACATCTAATTATTATCTTTCACAAATAAGTTAAAGATAAATATATAGAATTCTATATTCTTGTTAGATTACAATTTGACAATTTAAATTATGATTTGAAACGTTACAAAATTTTTGTTACTTATCAACAATCGTATCGTTTCATTTGTATCGTTTCATTAATATCATTTTAATTATATAAATTTTATTTTTTATTGTAAGAAACAAAGCCATTGCTATATGTCTTAACTATCATGACAAGCCACCAAGGTCAAGGGACGCCGCCGTCAAAAGATTTTTCCGACGATGGAATCGGCCGTGGCCTAGGAAGATCGCCTGAGAGTTCCTACAACGACAGTTCCAAAACTTCGTCCAAATGTTTACCAAAAGGTATAACTAATGAGCCTGGGATCAAAAGAAAGACGCCTTCGAAAAAAGAGAACGTGCCCTTGACTTCAGAATCAGTAGAGGAGCGAATGAGCACTTGTGGTAGTGAAAGAGTTGGTAAGGGGATGGTTTCGTGCTCAGGTACCCCATCGACGCCACCATTATCAACTATACCAACATCAACATGCTGTTCGGAAATTGTGATTCCAGGACCAATCCCGGATTTGTTTGAGCTGATCAACGATCAAAGACTTTTTGTTGGTAATTTCTTCGCGGATGTACCAGAAATTGTGGACTAATGTTACTCCCTGCTCCTTTTTCTTCTATTAGTTTAGGACAATGATTTAGAACGTGGTTCATGGGCTTCATTACGGATCAGGTCTGGTGCAATATGTGCATGAAGAGACCAACAGTAGTTATTGAACAACATCATGGTAAACTTTGTTTGTGGCCCAAATTCTGGACTGCAAAGCTACCTACTCCTGTTGTTCCCAAATCAATGTGTGCCACAAATTGTTTCTATTGTCCGAAGTCCGATCCCTATTCTGCTGGGTCGAATCTAAAACCTGTCATTTTACCAAGAAGGCCAATAACCCAAAGCAGATCTCCATGTAATTCCAACTCATTTTGATTCCCAAATCCTAAGGTTTAAGAAAATGGAAATTCCAACGACAAATCAACCATGAGCTTCCCTAACAGTGACTAAAACTGACTCACAGGCAGCAACATGATAAGATTAAACACTAAACAGTAAAAAGGGGGGAGCTGGCATGCTTGGAAACCAGATACGTAGGATATATCGTATATTCGAAAAATCAAATCTCAAGCTGCCAAAGAGGTTAAAAAAAGGCTGTCTGTCCTACTTTTTTTTATGGGAACAAGTGCGCATCTTAGTCAGTTTCTTTAGGTTGGTAAAGAATCTCTGATACCGTGTATGCTCCTCTCATCGAAATTATCCTTTACAGGAAGTTAAAATTTGAGCTCTTTCCCCTCTGGTTAGGTGAAGGGTAAAAAATTTACCAGGAACTTAGGCCTTTGCGTGCCATTTACGAAACAGAACTGACCCTATGAAAACACCAACTTAGTTAAAACAGGCACTCGTGCTTTTACGGAAGCAGTTGGTCGTCTCACCTTCGCACCTACATGCGTCGACGGAGATAAGCACGGATTGATTGTCAATAGACATTGATCTGCACATCTAGTAGACGAGCCCAGTGCACAACCCTGGGGCAGGGGGCTACTTTGATGAACATATAAGTATTGTATAATTTATATCAAGAACTTGGTTCAATCGATATGGTTGGTGTCGAAAAAAATTAAGATAGTATCAAGTCTT
>NW_018397255.1:1451698-1452978 GCF_002168275.2 Theobroma umbraticum | reverse complement strand
TCATTTAATCAACTTTTCTCACGATCTAATTCAACTTGATTGTGCATAGCAACACTGTTATTTTACATTGGGTTATACATGTAGAAGTTGGCGTTCCGAAGAACGCCAGTTCTAGGTTTTAGCGTTGCTTCTCGGCTGAATTTCCAAGCCTTTTTTTTTAGGCTTTGTCTTCCTGGTGAAGAGTGTCTCTATCTCTTCCAAGGACCTTCCTTTGGTCTCTGGCAATAGGAAGAAGAAAAACCACCAGGCCACCACAGCTATTCCGGCAAACATAAAGAAGCTACCTCCGATGGTAATTGCTTTATAGATTGAGATAAAGCTTATGGAGACCGTCGCATTCATGACCCTGTTGACAGCCACACCGATACCGACTCCTTGTGCCCTTAACTTCAGAGGAAATATCTCTGCACTGTAAACCCAGGTGACGGGCGCAAGTCCAATTGAGAAGAAAGCTACAAAAATATATGTAGATGCAATGCAAAGGCTTAGTGCCCATAAAAGCTTTTCCCCAGTTCGCTCTACCATGGTCAAGCCGAATCCTAACGCTGTCAAGGCTACAACCATTCCTCCGGTGCTTATCAATAAAAGGCGTCGTCTCCCAACTTTGTCTAGTAAAAATGTGGCTGCTAAGATGAACGTTGTCTTAGTAAGCCCTACCCCAACTGTGGCGAGCAAAAGCTTGTCCTTGCCTTTGACTCCGGCTTTCTTGAAAATTCTTGGACTGTATAAAATGACTGCTTCAATACCCGTTGCATGCTCGAAGAAATGGATTCCGATGGCGGCGATCAGGATCCAACGTACGGTGGGTGTAGGCCTCAGCAAAAGTTCTTTCCACACGCCTTGGCCGCGGCTGTTACTAGGAGGCTTGACAACATCCTGGATGCAATTTGCATCTATCCCAGCTGCAACTTTTATGTCACGAAACCGAGATTCAGCTTCTTCTTCTGTGTTGGAAACCAGTGACAGGACTTTCCTGGCGTCACTTAAACGACCTTGTAGTACTAACCATCTGGGAGACTCTGGCATTTTCAGTACGCCAAAAGCTAAGGCAAATGAAGGGATTGCTGCAACGCCAAGCATCATCCTCCAGCCAAGTCTCAGAGTCAATTTTCCGAAGAAATAATTGGATACGTAACCAAGTAAGATGCCAAAACTGATGCAAAGCTCCGGTAGAGAAGTCAATAACCCTCGCGAGGAAGGAGATGAAATCTCTGCTGAGTAAACTGGAGCAATCATAAGGGCAAAGCCCACGCCAACTCCAGCAGTGCATCTTCCGGTCA
>NW_018397255.1:1332366-1451598 GCF_002168275.2 Theobroma umbraticum | reverse complement strand
ATCAAGTTACATTTGATGAACGGTAGGGATGTTCTAGATCACAGAACCTTTTTATCTAAAAGATTATGAGGTATTGTGTGGTCATGGGTGGATGGTATTGAATGCTCATTATTGAATTAATAGAATTGAATTCTGGATTGAAAAGTGTGAACCATCTCCAAGACCCTGCCCACAAGTTTTCCTTCTTTCAATGTTTAGTTTACGTGGTGATTAAACTCTATGGCATTCAATGTCTGAACGAATGATTCCGTAGTAGAGAACTTTATATCATGATTCAATCAGAGGGTAGAATATCTTTATTCATTCTAATTCTTAAGGTGGGTTAGATTGTAGAAACAATTGGAGTTACAGAAATGTTAAATACTTTATTTTTTGTCGTTTAACTGCTGTTTTATGTTGTTAGAGCGAGACATGCATGGAAATTAACTTTGTATTGGCCTCGCTTGTTTACTTTGTTTATGTTGGCAGAACGCAAGGGAACTGAGCAAGGGTCTGAAACTATCAGGGAAAGGAGGATCCAAGGTAGCCTATATCGGAAGTGGTCAATGATGTGAAGAATGCTGGATCCGAGGCTTTCCAAGCCTTTTTATTGTTTTTGTAACTCTCAGTTGCTCGTGTGCTGCCCAAGTTTGTCAGAGGTAGTGGTCGGCAAAACCATAGTTGTTCACATTTTTCTCACAGCAACAAACTATGTATTTACTTAGTTAGGCTGCCAATTCTTTTTAAAAATTTTGCTGTCACGATCTTGTCCTGTGGATGGTAAAACTGAAACAATCATCTTCCTTAGCCTGATAAATGGAAGCGAGAAAATTTTGAAGAGATTTCTTTTGCATGTATCCAAGTAATGCCAGATTCTTTCTCTTACCAAGTCTTTCTTCATACCCGGCCGGCACGGGCAGCGAAACAGGGGTAGAACCTTGCTCCAAGCTAATTAAATTGGATTATTGTTAAGAAGAGAAAGCTGTTTTTTCACTCCAAATAGTATTATCATCGGACCGTGTGAGGACTGAAGAATTACAATTCTTGAAAAATTAATTGTTCAATTTTAACTATTGATACTGTAGCATAAAATGGGCAATTTAGTGGCTTACACTCCAATAAGTTTTGAAATAAAGAAATTTGAAATTAAATTGTAATTATAAATAAATAAATGCTGGTCCGCTCTCGTATATTTTTTTTCACGCGGTTGTTAGACACAGTAACAAACAAATCAACCACCGATGAAGTGTCCATATTGCTCGGCGGCGCAAGGTCGGTGCGCCACGACGACCACGGGCAGGTCTATAACAGAGTGCACCTCGTGCGGTCGAGTCGTGGAAGAACGCCAATTCCAGAACCACCACCTCTTCCACGTGCGTGCTCAGGACACCCCTCTCTGCCTCGTCACCTCCGACATCCCCGCTCCCGCTTCCGCCTTCCAAGTCGACGAAGACGACCCGTTTGAGCCCACGGGGTTTATCACGGCGTTTTCCACATGGTCCCTCGAGCCCAGCCCACTCTTCCTCCGTTCCTCTCTCTCCTTTTCCGGCCACCTCGCCGAGCTCGAACGGACTCTGGAACTTTCTTCGTCTTCGGCGCCATCGTCTACGTCATCGTCGACGGTTGTGGTGGATAATTTGAGGGCGTATATGCAGATTATTGACGTGGCGTCGATTTTGGGGTTGGATTGCGACATATCAGATCACGCGTTTCAGTTGTTTAGGGATTGTTGTTCGGCCACTTGTTTGAGGAACCGGAGTGTTGAGGCGCTTGCTACTGCTGCTCTTGTTCAGGCCATTAGGGAAGCTCAAGAGCCCCGAACCCTCCAGGTATTTCACACATTTCTGTTTTATAACTATACATATACTGACACTCGTACTTCTTTTTTGTTGAATTACCGTTTCTGTTGATTAAGTGAGGTTTTACATTCGAATTGTTCATGTTAATGATGGTAAGTTAAATTTGGTTGAAATTATAGTAAGTTAATATTGTTATCACAACTAGGAATTGGATTTTCAATGCCTTAAGAGGGCCTGCATTTGGCTCACATAGTTGAGATCGTTTTTATGGCCGTTTGAATTGATTTAAGTTTCATTGTCTAGTTTAGAAAGATGGGATACAATTTTGTTGTAAAATAGCTGTAAATAATGTGGTAATGCATATTTATATGTTTCAAGTGTTTGCAAATTTTTGTTGCTTAGGATCAATTCTCGTGAGAATTGAGAAAGAAAATGAGTGATAAGAAGCTAATTGTGTGCTATACTTAAACTCTCAACTACCACTTCTGGAGTTTGGGATTTGCATCTTGTAGTCTTACCCTGAAGTATTGTATGCAGGATCTATATGTGATTAGTAGTCCAGAGATACCTTTCTTATAAAGTATTGTACTTGTATCTCTTGTGACTTTGTTTTAAGACAAGGCTAAGGTTCCTTAGGTATCATTCTTCACTATTACATGAGATTTCAGTTTCGTGCGAGGTGGTGGCATGGTTGCTCTTATTAATAATAATGTGGAGAAGTGGACTGGTATGAAAATGAAGAGAGGAAATAGAGAGTTGGGATTGATCAGAGAACCTGGCAACCCTTAAGGTAAATCAAGGTAATGATGACTGTGCGTGGGTAAACATTTATGAGGAATTGAGGTGGTAAATAAGTATATAAGAAAACCTAGAGTCTTAAAGTATAGAACTCCTGAGAGTGAGTCTCTTAAATTCTTGAAATGAAATGCTTCTTGTTTTATTTTCAATGTTTTTTTAGTATTTTGAGCCCTTAAATGGGAAAATTTAAGAGGGAGTGTTGATTACTAACAGAGATGTTGGTTATGTAGGGTAGACAGTAAAGCATTGCTCATCTTACATGTTTTTCTTCGCATGTAATTTTTCCCCGTTTCTTTTATTCTAAAGCATCTCTAAGGACTGTTCTAAAATGGCAGGAAATTTCCATTGCTGCCAATGTACCGCAGAAAGAGATTGGCAAGTACATAAAGATATTGGGAGAAGCTCTACAACTAAGTCAGCCCATCAATAGTAATTCTATATCAGTCCATATGCCAAGATTTTGTACTCTCCTCCAGCTCAACAAATCTGCACAGGTACAATTAAGAGTCACTGCTTGGGCCTAGTTATTTTAGTTGATGAAGGTGAATTGTAGCTATTAGAAGTTATAACCCTTTCTATATGCTTATGCTTTGATAATTACAATGGAAGATGTTGCAGATAAATTTAAAAAGAACGTCAAAATTGGTTACATGTGAGAGATTATCTTGAAATGTATGCAAATTGTCAGAAAAGTTTATAATATGATCATAATTGAATTTTACAGTGTATAATTTCTTGGTATCTATTTATGGTGGCTGAAGAATATGGATGTATATATCAAGTTGTGGTGCCTACCTATTCTTTTAAGAAATGATGGTTGATTCAGTTGTTTTTCTAAGCTCCTGCTAGTAGGTTTTCTTTTTGATTGAAGATGGCTGTAATGGAGTCTTAATTTTTTTTCAGGAGCTGGCAACTCATATTGGAGAAGTTGTTATCAACAAATGCTTCTGCACTCGGAGGAATCCAATTAGTATCTCTGCAGCTGCTATATATCTGGCATGCCAATTAGAAGACAAACGCAAGACACAGGCTGAGATTTGTAAGGTGACGGGTCTCACGGAGGTCACCCTCCGAAAAGTCTACAAGGAACTATTAGAAAATTGGGATGATCTACTTCCATCAAATTATACTCCGGCTGTCCCTCCAGAGAAAGCATTTCCCACAACTACAATTGCCACAGGCAGATCTTCAGGGCCTAGAGTTGATCCAATTGACCTGACTTCGTCAGTGGAGAGAGATAAGCAGCAAGACTCCAAACCAAATAAGCCGAATGAAACGTCAGAACCTGGCCTTCAAGCTAGAGGTAAGGATGATGCAGAAAGCAACGGCAACCCTTCTGGAACCCATACTGCTATGTTGAACCGGCCACCACATTACAGGCAGCCCTGGCTTCAGTTTGGGCCACCTGGTGTTAGGACAGCAGGAGACAGAAACCAAACCATCATTCGAGCAGACATCAACGAGGCACAAACAAGCTGTCCAGAGTTGGAGCAAAAGGGAGATAAGCCCAAGATCGATAGCAAGGGTGCTACTAGTTCTCTAAGGCCAAGCCAGTTCTCAACGACTCCAGCTTCAAATGTGAGCACAATCACTTGGCCATTTCGATCACCACCCTCATCAACTCCGAACATGCCAATAGTGCATCCGCCAAAGTTGCCACCAGGTTATGCAGAACTCAAAGGACCCGGGAGCCAAAATGGAAGTAAATATGCCAATCAGAGTGGAGACTCATAAGTAAAAATAGAACTTGTCCCTTTCTCTCTTTGGTATAAATTGTTGTGGAACATCATACTTAGTAGTATGAGGTTAGAGTTGTTTCTATCTATATACCTGCCTTACCCATAATCGTGCTTGTGCTAGAATGCATGAATTTGTTATGGTAGGCGGAAGAAGGAAAGCATGGAATCCAAAGAATTTATTTTGATTTTGAACTTTTGGGTTTAAAAATGGCAGGCCAGGGCCCGTGATCTGTCAGACTCAGACGTGACTCTCGATATTTTGAACTATCATCAATCGCTCGTAATGCTTAGCTAACTCAGCTGTCCATAACTGGGATGGCATTTCCGAAATTTCTTGGAAATTCAATGGCATTACTTTAAACCCGCCCAGATATTTACACGCAAAGTGACGTGTCAAACATGGCGAGGCCCTGCGGCCCAGCTCATTCTCTCTCAGCTACTTACATCCTTCTCGAGAACAAACACACCTACCTATAATCTCCACCGTTCAATTGTCCACGTCAGCGATCCGTGTCCTCCTCGAACCAACGGCTCATCTCACTCCAATAATTCACAAATCCACCCCCCTCTCCCTTAAACAAAACCGCGCCCTTAACCCTAGCCAGGAACAACGACCCCCACTTTTTCTCTCTTAGGTTTATCCCGACTCGCCCGTCCTTAACCAATAAGAAACGAAGAAAATCAAAAAAAGGAAAAAAAAAAGAAAAGTGAGAGAGAGAGGAAGAGAGGAAATCAAAATCAGGTTTCTATTTTTTTTTTAAATTTACATTTGTGTGCTTCTCCTTCTCAAGCGCTTGTAACTTGAAAGAACTGAGTCCGTACGTCTGGAAAAAATCTCTAGGGTTTTAAGCGGTTGAAACAGATTAAAAGCCAAACCTACTCTCGATCTTCAAAAATCTAGGGTTAGGGTTTCCTTTCTGTTTTTCGCCATTTTTAAGCTTCCTTTCTTTGAATTTCTGTTTACTGTTTTCTTTTTATTGGAATGACACTCCTCAATCTCTTCCGTTTTGAACCATCCCTTTAAATCCATTTATTTCTTTCGAAATATAGGTGAAGAAGCTCGAATTCAATATTTGTTTATATAAATAGGGGTATATGAGATAAAACGGCGCCGTATTTGATGGACGAGATCTGGGAGAGAGCGGTGGAGACAGCTTTAGACGGGCAAACGGACCACGCGGCGACTCGAACCTTAACACTTGACGGTGCGGTGAAGTGCGTTCAGGGTCGTCTCCCACCGCCGAGTCTGTTGGAAAAATTCGAGAATCTTCAACATCTTTCCATCGCCAACATCGGCGTTTCATCTCTAGAACAGTTTCCTCGTCTCCGAAATCTCCAGAAACTCATCCTTTCCGATAACAGAATCGCTGGTGGCCTCGAGTTCCTCGTCGAAGCTGGCCTCGACTCGCTCCGAGACCTCGACCTGTCCAACAATCGGATTCAATATATCGAGGATCTTGCCCCGCTTGCCCAGCTTAAGCTTGTCTCCCTCGATCTTTATGAGTGTCCCGTTACCAGAGTTAAGGATTATCGATCTAGGGTTTTTGGGTTAATAAAATCGTTAAAATATTTGGATAAAATGGATGCGGAGGAGAATGAAAGGCCGGAGTCGGATGATGAGGAGGACGATGAAGAGGAAGAAGATGAAGATGATCCTGGGAGTGGGGAAATCGACGGTGAGGATAGGCCGTACAGAATAAATAACGGGCATAGTGAAGGAGGGGAAGGGATTGTTGATGTTGATGAGGATGAAGAGAGCGATGCGGATGAAGAAGAGACAGAGACAGGTAGAAGAGTAAATGGGCAAAGCCATGAGGCTAACGGGTTTCGGATTGAGGAAGTAGGGAGAGATGAAGATGAAGACGAAGAGGATGATGATGATGATGAGAATGATTCAGGTGAGGAAGTTGATGATGATTATGAGGAAGAAGATGATGTTGTGGAAGTTCATGAGATTGGGGATAGTGATGATGAGGAAGATGGGGTAGAGGATGATGAGGATGACGACGACGACGAGGATGATGAGGAGGAAGAGGTAGATAACGATGAAGGTGATTTTGCTGAGCCGGAGAGTACTGGGCGTTTGACGAGCACAGAAGGGGAGATTGATGGGCATGAACATGGAGAAGATGATGGGGATGAAGATGATAATGGTGAGACTGGTGAGGAAGAGCAAGGTGTTGAAGATGATGGGGAATTTGACGATGAAGAAGAGGGTGAAGATGAGGTGAGATTCCTTATTGCTTGCAACAAGCTTCTGGTTTAGTCTAATTGATGTGTATTAATTTGTACTTTCTGCTTACTGTTTGTGTTTGTGTTTGTCTGCTGTATTGGGTTGATTGTTTGATTGAAATGGCCTTTTTAGATTTGTCAAGAGAGGTAGACGACATGGCTGTGCTGCTAAGCTCTGAATGCTGTTTTTTGCTATTACTTGTGGAATCTCTACAACGTTGGTTATAATTTTTTTTCTTGGTCTTATAGATCTTAACAGAAACTATATTTGGCGTATACGCTTGTTGCTGTGTGCTTATGTTGCTCTAAAACCTCCAAGAGGAGAATGAGTGCTGTGTTTCTGTCTTGCTACTAGCCATGAATTTTGCGCTTTAAGTATGTAGGCTTTTATTCACAGTCAAGCGTTTTGTTACTCTGATTAATTTTGTTCATACAAATCATATATGTGGATTATTTTTTTCCCTGTGAAAGAGCTCATATACACACTTTTTTTATCCTTTTTAACATGCTTTTTTGGTGATTTTATACTTTATTTTCTTGATAATATATCTGGTTGTTTCTAGTTGATTAGTTCTAATTTTCAAGTCATGTTCACAGTCATTCTAGTAAGTCTTTACTGGGTGAGGACAGTACAAAAATTACTTCAAAGCATACTGGTTTTGGATTTTTAATTTAGAGCGAGCCTTGTCAAATGTTTTTCTGGAAACATTGATCTTTGTTGTCATATATCAACCCTTCCTCAGCTATTGATCTTTGTTGTCATATGTGCTCTTTACCTGAGCAAATAATCCAGAAAAGGTGAATTGAGTTTTTTGTCTTTAAAGTGTGGTTTAGTCCCTTGTTGAGCAAGTTTTTGTCATGAGAATATAGTTGTTAACTTGTCCTGTGTGGGTGACGTGTGCCTTATCTTGTTATGACTCTAGCGTCAGAAAATTTTCAGCTCTCTCTCTAAAATAATTTTCCTTGAGTTGATTCAATTTTTTTTAATGTTTAAGTTTTTTTTTTGTCTTCTGGTTCTGTGAGAATGGTACTTTGGTTTACTGAGCAGTTTATATAGAAATCCATGGCAATTTGGTTGGCAACTTTGTGTTCTGTGGATTGCAGTTAAAGTGCAGTTGTAAAGCTGATAAGCATCTTTCTAATGCAGCGGCTGCTTTGTCAATGATGTTCTGTATTATCTTGAGGGGATTATGGAGTTTTTTGGAAATTTTAGTTGATAATCTCATCCCTTGCTTTTAACTTTTTTGGCTTTTTTTATGCATGCATATTACTTTCTTGGTGGAGTAGCCTTTGCTCAGGGATTAGAAACTTCTTATTATATATCATTTGAAAAAATTATTGGCATGTGAGTATTTCTGGTTGTGTTGTTGTAATAGCTTAGTTCATCAATTGTTCGATATAACTGTAATTATTAACATCTCAGTTATGAGCTATTTTGGCTAACATGTGTTGCTGTGCAGAAGAATAGAACTACTGCTTTTTGTTTTGTTTTGGAAGGTTGAGTGTGTTGGAAGGGGATTGAAGAGGAGGGTTTAAGGGTCTGTCTGGATTGTTTGGCTGATTGCAGTGCTGATTAATTTTTTTTTCTGTTTTCAAGTCTTAGGTGTCTGGTATAATCTTTGTTTTGAATATAGTTCTCTTTTTATGCTTTAAATGTCATTTTATTGTGGTGATTGCGATACTTTTGATGAAATAATTAAATTGTTTTAACTCATTGTTCTTGAATGGAATGTCAGGATGAAGACTTTGGTGAAGGTTACCTGGTTCAACCAGTGGGCCAGGCTGAAGAACATGATGCTGGAGGTAGTGATATGGACCCAGGGAATGAAGAAGATGATGCAGAAGTGGAGGAGGAAGTTGAAGATGATGAGGAAGTTCAGGTGCTGCCATCGTCTTCACATCTTAAGAGAAAGAGAAGTGATGATGCTGAGAAGGACGATGATGTTGAGGATGACGAGGAGGAAGACGATGTTGTTGAGTTTGCAAAGGCATCGAAGAAGCATCGTTAGCTCTTTCTGAATTTCCTGAGTTAGATGTTTTATTAATGCTTAAAAAGCTTGGAAACAGGGGAAACTTGATGTTAGATTGGTTGATAGAGTCAGTCTCGGTAGTGATGTTGGCTGTGTTATTGGACAAATGTTTAGGTGAAAAGGAATTGTATCTTGGGTGGTACATGCCTTAGTTCGAAAAGTCGTTAGCCTTTTTCTCCCGCTTGCTCTATCTTATATAGCCGTTACTATTTGTTAATTCAAATGGCAGTTATAAAGGTTTTACCGCCCATGTTCAGCTCTCAGGAGTCGGGAGTCTTGTATTTCTAAAGGGAAAGAATGGAGGGAAAAGAGAACTTGATAAAAATCTTTGTTTTTTCGTCTTTGGCCAAGCGGGAGGGGTGGGGGGTTCGCGTTTCTTTTTTTTTTTTTTTGAAAGGTTCAGTCATAAAAACGATTGTGCATGGTTGTGATCCTCGGCTCCCCTATTGAAGTCAAGTGGGCTTCGGGCAGTTGACCAGCTTGGTACTTTAAGTATACCACATGTCAAGCTGTAATTGGTCGAATGGTTTTTATTTATGAGCTGAGGGACGTAGGCCATGTGGCTATCAGGGCATTCAGTAGAGGTTGATAGCTAATAAGGATCAGGTACATTTTTCCTTTCGTCTCACGGTCATGTGTGACATGGGATTGACAGATTCTTTTCTGTGAATATATGATGGTACCGTTGATTACCCTAGGATCTCTCCCTTCTCTCATTGTAAAGTTTCGCATCTCCGTTGATTGCTTGTTGCTTGTAAAACCAACTGTTTCTTTTATATTAGGAAAAACAAAATTTTAAAAAAAGGAGGTAGCTTGTTGGTCAGTAAATGGATATTATTACAATGTATTGTATATTTGTAATTTAGACAAGTGTAATTTAGCTTAACTCATAAATCAAAATTGCTTTGAAGATCCATCACGTGTCTCGTATTAATGGAAAAGAATTTAAAATTTTCGAAGATAAATGGTGAATGGCCTAAGATTGATGAAGACCCTCGCGAGTCCCCACTTGGCATGTTTCGCAAGGGTGGATAAGGTAGTAACTCAATCAGCAAAATTGGCTGCTCCACCCTAGAAATAGGCTGACACCAAGCGGACTTCCCCTCTCGCTCTCTTCGCCTCTGGCCATGGATGCCTCAAAGATGCTTCTACTATCACCAGCATCCACCTCCCTACTTTCACTAAAACGCAATCGTTTCATCGTTACATATAAAAGGCCAAGATTGCAGACTCCGCTGAAAGTGCTAGGCATGGCGGAGGAGACCACTGGAAGCGGCAATGGAGTTATAGAGAAAGCAGCAATAGCCGGTGGCCTGGTTGCCAACCCAGTGATTGCCTGGTCCCTTTACACGCTCAAGACGACGGGTTGTGGTCTGCCCCCGGGTCCAGGCGGCTCCATAGGTGCACTGGAAGGTGTGAGCTACCTAGCAGTCGTGGGGATCGTGGGTTGGTCTCTGTACACGAAAGCCAAAACTGGCTCTGGTCTGCCTAATGGGCCTTTTGGGTTGTTGGGTGCTGTCGAAGGTTTATCATTCCTGTCTTTGCTCGCCATTCTGGTCGTTTTCGGGTTGCAGTTCTTTCAGACCGGTTCCATTCCAGGACCTCTCCCAAGTGACCAGTGCTTCGGCTAAGGAGATATCTATGTTGTGCTTGTGGCCATGGTTTTTGCTCCAAGCTGCAACTATTCTTCTTTTTGTTTTCCCACAGTTGATTAGATTGTAAAGAAGTTATGTAATGGGATTTCTTTTTTCTTTCTTTTTTCCATTTTCTGTCAACCGGTTTGCTTAACACACACACACACGTATATATATAGACACTATATGAGTACATATCTGCAAGTTTAGTGGTTATTAGCCTATTTGCAACAGTGATGCCTAGACAATGATTTTACAAATAGACAATGAGCAGAACATGCAACCATTTGATCTAGAGTCAGAACGATTTTTCATCTATTATGGTTCTCTTCCCTTTGTTGGTTTTGATTCACAGCAAAAATGGACCAGAAATGTTCCTAGCATTCACAAAAATCTACCAACTTTCAACAAAGTCAAAATTTATTTTATTCCCCATTTTTATGCCTTCAATACAAAAAAACCTACTAAAAATTAGTCTATATTTATATTCTAAATAAATTTCTGTAATTAATAAGCTAGAACACTAGTTTTATATAATCCGGTAATAGATTACATAATCGGCATGTCCAAACAGTCCTATAGACTTGGAGTTCCAGTCAAGCTGGAGTCCGGTTCTTTTATATACAGTAAGCAAAAGCAAGGCCCAAATAGAATCATAAACTTCTCTCCAAGGTCTCGATCATATAGCTTCTTTGTCGATCAACCAACACCATCAAAACAAAAATATCCCGTCAAGGTATCGCTTCTCACTGAAGCTCTCTCTCTAATGATTCTGCTTTCATTTCCTTTTAATCGCTGTATTATCTTTGATTATCTTGTTAATTAGATTATTAACGCTTCTATTTTTAAATGTCAAAGCTTTCTAATTAATGCAGCATTTTGTGTCCTTTAAGTTATTTTCTTTTTTTTTTCTTTTTTTACCATATCTGTTTAGTTTAAGTGTTAAACTACGTTTGAAGAAAAAAATTGTGTAAAATATTTTATTAAAAATTTTAATATTTTATATTATTTAAATAAATTGTCAAAAATATTTTTTATTATTTGAATCAGTTTGTAAAAAAATAATTTTTTGATGTTAAACATGATAAATAAGAGTTATTACAAATCAATGATATTAGTTTTTATTAATTTGAAATCAAAATTAAAAATGAAAATAAAAATTAATAAAATCAATAATGACATTTTCCAAACCATACTAAACTCTAATTTTTTTAAAAAAATTCATCTGTATCAATATTTATCAATTTGGTAAGATATCTATATTTATTAAATAATGTAATAAAAATTTTAATTGCATTAAATGATATTTTAATTTTAATAGTATTGAAAATTTTAAATTTTATTTTTTTAATTTAAATTATTTTAATATTTTAAATTAAATATTAATATTTATTAAACTTACACTTCTATTATAAAAAAATTTTGTTCATTTTTTTCATTTATCCGTAAAATGTTTTACATTCTTAATAAATTTTTTATCTTCGAACTAAGTATAAGTTTTGAAAACGTTATTCGAAAAAAAATTTACATTAAAATAAATGAACCCTAATTTGATTAAAATGAAAAAAAAAAAAGAATTATTGATCAAACCACGAGTAAAGAACATTAAGATGCGATAAAAGGAAACGAAATTACTTTAATTGTGTCCAAATTGAAATTAATTTTTCTTTTGGTAACTTTAATGAAGCACATCTCTTAGTTAGCCTACTTTAACTTATTTTTGAATTGTGAATAGTTTTTTAGTATTAATTATAACTACCAATATAAGAATTTGCTAATATGTTTACCTCCCATTCTGATTGAGAATTTGCTTTGTTACTGTAAGACTTTTTTATGGTAATTTTGTGCACAACTCGATTGTCAGATCCAAAGATCTCCCGATTTAGACTTTTTTTGGAGAGATATCAGAGTTGTTTATATGTGAATTCTATAGCCAAAAAGTAAACAGCTAAAGAGGTGAGGGAAGGGATCACGAAAGGTTTAGATTCTTTTGTTTTTTAATTATTAATTAATAAATATTAAAAAAATTCTGAAGTTTATAAAAAAATTAGAAGAACATTAAAAAAATAAAAAAATAATGTTAAAACAAAATCTATTATCGACCTAATCCACCTCCCCAACCAAAATTTAAGAAAAAAATTTAAACAAACACAAACACTAAACAAACGCGAACACTAAAAACTTATAAATCCAGACAAAAAAATAAATAAATAAAAGAAACACAACTACAGTAGTTATATAAAGACCCATCCATAACAGACATTGTATAAGAACAAAACTGCACAATACTGTAAAAAAAAAAAAGAAAAGAAACCAAACAGAATAAAAACTTTCTTCTCGATCGAAACTTCTCATCAAAACTTCTCTCCAAAGTCTCGATCAAAAAGCAATAAGAGGTATCGCTTCTCACTCATCCTCGTTTTAATCGCAGTCTTATCTTTGATTATCTCGTTAAACGCTCCTGTAGATGTCAAAACTTTCTAATTAATACAGTTTTTTTGTCTCTTTTAAGTTATTTTCTATTTTGGTTTTCATTTTTTCTTTTTTGTCCTTTTTGCACAAGTAGGATCTGGATTGTTTGGTTTAGTTCTTAGTTTTTAGCTTTGAATTAGGTTGATGTGGTTAGGATGTGTTTGGTTGCTGAGAAAATAGGAGAGAGTGAAAAAAACTTTTTTCTTGATCAAAATCATTGGTTGTTTTAATGTACGGATATCAGCTATTAAATTTGTGTACTTCTGAACACTGGAAAAGAAAGTAAAGCAATATCGGGCTGTAATTGAGGTATACGGAATTCTAGTACTTTAAGCGTGTCGGAATTGATTTTTTTTTTTTTTTGATATGTGAGAATGGAAATGTTTGTCAGCATGAAGGATTTTTCTCAAAAAACCCCACCTTCTGATTTCTAAAGGTAGATTTTCTTAATGAATTAGTGTGCTCACCTTGACACATCCTTGAACTGTGAATAACTTTTTAGTATTCATATCTTAGTCTCAGATTTTAACCATTCATGTGGGTAGGTAATTTCCATGTTTTCCCTTTTTTTCCTGTTCCTGTTATCATGTTGTACAGTAATTCTGATAAATTGTTGACGTTAGGCTGCAGGTTGAGGAGTGAGGTGGGGAAACTTCGAGTTAAAATGGATAAAGGAAAGATGCTGCCTAATTTCTGTGCGAACAATAACTGCAAGATGTACATGGATTTAAAAGATATAATAAGGGAGAATGCACTTCGTTACCTTCCTGCTAAATCGCTTTTTCGGTGCACTGGAGTTTGTCGGGAATGGGAGCTTCAAATATCAACACCGTTCTTTGCTCACAATCAATCAAACTCTTTCCGTTCTACTTCTGGTTTCTTTTATCAAACACAAGCAGGCGTGCCGTCATTCATGTCTCTTGACCCCATGGCTTATGGTGTTCCAGATCCATCTTTAACATTTCTGCCTGAACCTGTTGATATTCGGGCCTCCTGCAATGGGCTACTGTGTTGCCAGGGACGTACTGAGTACCGGGCTTACTACATCTGCAATCCTGTTTCCAAGCGGTGGAAAGAACTTCCAAAGCCAGATGCTGATCATGGGCCTGACCCTGCTGTAGTGCTCCTATTTGAACCATCATTGCTGAACTTCATTGCTAGGTATAAGCTGGTTTGTGCCTTTCCATCTGAACTTGGTGGATATGAGTTTGACATATATTCCTCTGAAAATGGATCATGGAGAAATCCTGGTGAGATTTGCTTTGGTGATTGGAAGCTCCTGCCTAAGTCGGGTGTTCATGTGAACGGCACTGTTTATTGGCTGTCGAGTCAAGGAGTTATTGCATTTGATCTCACATCAGAGCGGTCTCAGCTCCTCTCTTCTGCACCTGGGGCCTTGGGCATGATGAATGGAAAGCTTTGTGCAGCTTATGTACGTGGTCAGAGATTAGTTGTGAGTTTGCTGTCTAATACTCACTCGAATACCATGCGATTGCACAGCGATGCCAGGACCTGGGTAGAAATCCAATCTGACGTCAGTCTGGATGCCACAGTGGCTGCAGAATCCTATAGTTATACTCCCTATCATTTTTCTGGTAGATATGGCCATGGTCCTGGAGGTGTGGTTTTTATAGGTGATGACACGGTGTTGCTTCGAAATGGGAACAAATTTTATTCTTATGACATGAAGAAAAAGGTCTCTAATTCTTTGGGTGAAGTTAACATTGATACCGATGCAGGGATTGTTGTTTATGTGAATAGCCTTGTTGAGCTCTAGTTAGCCTCTTTTCCCTTGCGAATGGGATACTGTCCGGTTTTGAGAAGAACACCAAACGATCTCAGATTCTTATAATCAGGAAGATAAGATATAAAATTAATGCAACCTTTTGGTACATGTTTCTGTGTTCTCTCTTTTTTTCTTTTTGGGTGCTTGTAGTAAGGATTGTCTTCTTATACTCCCAATGCTCTGTGAGTAGCTGTAGTTCTGGTTCTGTTCACAACTCCTTTCATCAAGATAAGGATAGTACATTAATTGCACTTTGCTGGTCCTTTAAGGACTTGCTTTAGGGCGAGCCTAGTCAAAAGGACTATCAAAGTAACAAGTTATTGGGTAAAGAATTGAGACAACTAAGAAATCTAGTAGGACTTGACGTGATTTGCATATTAGTACAAGAAAAGTGGAAACAAACTTTAACATAAGTAGTTCTCTAATCACTACCCATTATAAAAAAAATTAAATTAAATTATTTAACAAATAATCATGTTTAATCAATAATAATGTAACGAATATCAAATTTATGTATTTATTTAGATAAGATAATTGTGATTATTTATTTTAAGTTGAATATCCTGTACGTCGATAAATAAATTTAAACGTGTACGGCTAATACATTTCGCGTTTTATTGCTACTTTTATTCTGCAGAAAAAAAAATTGGAGAGAGTGAGAAGCTTGCTGCACAAGTTTACCTTTTTACAATCAGCGGGCGAATCAATGTCTACGATTAATAGCCACTTTCCCACCAAGTTCTTGGTCATCACCCCGAAAATGAAGTTGAAAAATCATGAAACCAATACGAAGAAGCCACGTGTGAGTCTCATCTATATTAACACGCTTTGATCAGCCGCGAGGGCCAGATTCCGCTTCGCTCCACACAACACTATCCCTTTGAGAACTGATCAAAATCTCCTCACTCATTTCCAAGGTTTCATTCTCTCTTCCTCTCTCTCTTCTGTAGTCTTTAACTCTATCTTCTCTCTGTATTCTTCTTTTAGGGGTTTTCTTGGTGATGTTTTTACGTCTCGTTTTCGGCTTTTGATTTTCTACGATGTTGATTCTTTCGGTTAAAACCTGCTTCTCGGTTTTGTTTGATATTTGTTAGGTTTCTTTTCTGGATTGTTTGTTTCTTAACAAAATAAAGGGGAACAAGTACGGAAAAGATAAAGGACTTCGTCGACTGAAGTTCCGTTTAGTTTGAGAAAACAAAAAGGGAGTGTGAACTTCATGCTTGAGTTTCTGTTAACATGTTCTGTTTTTTCATTTTTCGTGGGTCCCATAAAAAATTGACTTGACTTCAATTTTGCTGTTTCCGTCGATGGCCTTTGTATATATATTACTTATAATTTTTTTCTGGGAGTTTATTTTTCTTGATTGTCTTTGTTTGTTTGCCAAGAAAATACATGAGAAACAAGTAAGAAAATGTGGAAAAGGGGAAGAATTTTCTTCGACTGAGTTTCCAATTGGTTTCCGAGAAGTTGGAATAAAGCGTAAACTTCGTGCCAAGTTTGTGTTTACTTGTTCTATTTTGCCTGTGTGGGCCCAAAGAATTGACTTTGACTGCAACCAAGCATTTTGTCTCTACTCTTGGTTAATCTTTCGTTGATCAGGCAAATATATATTTAATTTATATTAGTTTCTATCTCATCTGAAGCAGAGCGGTTGATTGTAACTTCCTTCGCTATTTCTTTCTTTATTTCTATGATCATATTTCAACTTCTTTTGATTGACTTTGTTCATTTCTTTTTTTTGCTCATTTTCTTTGTTATACTTGTCAAGGTAAACCATGCAATTGTAAGATGTGGCTTGGGTTGAATTGTTCTGATAAACCTCTGTAAATCTTTTCTTTCAGTCGAGGATGATAACAAGCTTAGTTTTGGCGTTGTTGACTTGTCATAGATCGTAACATCCCAAGCTCTATGTGCAATTTTGACCTTCCTTTTACTGATTAATTGAACTTTTGTCTGCAGGATCATGGCTGATTCGGATAGTGATTCTTGGGTTATGGCAGATAGTGATTCTTGGGTCATGGCAGATAGTGATTCTTGGGTCATGGCAGATTTGGAGAGTGACGATCAGGAAAAGATGGAAGTTGACTTTTGTTTAATTAAAATTGAAGATGATTCAGAGTCGGGCGCTGACGAAAGTTCAGACGAGGTATGTTTTTAGATGTTTTTTCACTCTCACTTAGAACATGGCAAAGTCGATGGGAGTTTTTGCTGTTAGCTTCTATAAGCTATGGTTCGTAATTTGAAAGGTCTGGAATGGTTTGAGCTATGAAGTAACATCCATTGGATCGTTGAAATAACTTCTTATGCTTTGCGGCTCTTAGTGCTAATCTGTTTCTGTAGGCAACAAAATCATTTATAGATTGGATAGATGGGCCTGATTTAATAAATTTTTCTCCATATGTCGAAAGTAAATGAGGTGGAATTTGTTAACCTGCTCTTTCTCCGACCCATCCAATCCCTTTTTAACCTTGTTAAATATTTTTATGATAAGTTTTATTCCATATTTCAGCTTTCAATATTGTCATTCAAGTCCACAGCTGAAAGGCCAGAGGCCTATGCCAGATCCCCCATACTTATAAACATGAAGAAGGAAGTGCGCATAGAAGATGTTTTGAGGGACCATGTTCTTCATTTTCTTCCTGCAAAAACACTCTGTAAGTTCAGAACTGTTTCCAGAGGATGGGATCAGTGGATAAGCAGTCCATTTTTTTCCCACAGACAAACTACTTACTTCAAAAACATTTCTGGCCTCTTTTTTCAACTCCCTGGTGAAGATCCTTCCTTCATCTCATTTAATCAAGATGCATATGGCATGCCTGATCCCTCTCTGAAGTTCTTGCCTGAGCCTGTCAATATCAGAACCTCTTGCAATGGTCTGCTTTGTTGTCAAAGTGTCGGGGACAATGTCTACTACATTTGCAATCCTGTGACCAAGCAATGGAAAATGCTTCCCAGGCCAAACTTGTACCATGGAGTTGAGGCAGCCATGGTACTTGTTTTTGAACCACATCCATTGAACTTTAATGAAACTTATGAGCTTGTCTGTGCTGTCACTTTTCCTGATCATCCCATTGTCTATTTTGAGATTTTCTCATCGAGGTCAAGCTCCTGGAGAGTCTCTGACACCATATGCTGTGAGCTTGATTGTTTGGATCTGCTTAGTGGTGGGTACTACATGAAGGGAGTTGTCTATTGGAAAGCCTCTTCTGGTGTCATCCTGGCTTTTAATTTGAGGAATGAGCAATATGGGATTCTACCACTTCCTGTCAGCAGTGGAGAATATGGTGCTTTAACTGTGATGCATGGGGAGTTGTGTTACATTCTGCCTCGTCGTCTATTTGATAATTACAATATATATATTTACGGGAATATGGATATGAGGCTCAAGACTGTACTAAACTTTACTTGTGATGACGTGGGGAGCACATATGGCGTCTGCAGGGCTTTGCCTGGTGCTAATGATGACATTCTGATGTTTGTACTTGGGAGGAAGGTGATTGCTTACCATGTGAGAGAACAGAAGGTGGAAGTGATATGCACAATGACTGCTGATTCATGTACTGGGTATCTTCCGTATGTGAACAGCCTCGTATCAGTGAGGGATCCAATGGTTGGAATATGGGCTTAATTGTCTGGACAGTTCCTCTTCAAAATCTCTTGTACATGTGTCATCTGTTGGTTAAGATATGAGGTTACTGAGATACATCCTTAACCAAGCCTCACCTTTGCTGGTATCTTAAACTTTTTCGTTCTCTTAAATTATTGAGGTGGTTTGATCTTGTAACTGAAAACTTCTGAAGTTCTTGATTTGAAACTTGATACTTGTAAGCTTTTTCAAGGAACTTCGCATTTGGAAGCTAGTGATATGGTTGCTACTTTGCAACAAGAATGGCATTTTCTTTGATATCATTGGTTTCATGATGGTGTGAATTTTACCCTTTTTGATGCAAAAATGGGGCAATAAATTGGGTTTTTTTTTAAAAAAAATGATACAAGACGATTGGGTATAGCCAATTGTTCCTGCATTTTGCATAACAGAACAGGCCAAATGCCTGGTGCTAAACTGAGATTACATATTGAAAAATAGCTAAGGAGTTCGGTTTGCTTTGCTTCTCAAAGCCATAAAGGGTTTTCTTTTTTCGTTCAATTTTAATGAAATTCTTGTTTCTCTATTACCTTTGGGTGGTAATATTTGGCCAGTGATCTGTTATGACGTGAGGCTCTGTTTGTTACAAGTGTGAAAATAAGCGCTCACGTTGGAGACAAAGAGGAATGAGTTTTGTAGTTATTGGAGTTGATGTTCCGTACTGTTTAGGCCTGTTTTTCGAAACCAGAAAATAGGTTGCCACAGGTTTAGTACAGGACTAGGCAAAGCAGGAAATAGTAAAGAACTAAAAAAGAATAACGAACCCAAACGAATCAAGGGTGGCAGAGAGACAAAAGAGGTTAAGAGAGAAAAAGAACCAAGAGTCCTGCTTTGTAGGAAGCCACCGGGGAACGACAGGATCCCCTCTCTAGAATGGCAATTTTACCATGCAACGGCTTTTCTCTCTCTCTTTCTCTTGAGAACCCTTCTGTCTTCTTCATTCAGGTATCTCTTTCCTCTTGCAAAGAAAAAAAAAAGATATTGACTTATTCACCAAAAAGTGTTTCCAATCATAAACATAAAGAGCAATTCATGAATTTCATCGTAGAAGATCAATGTATAACTTTGACATTTGTGTTAGAAATTTGTTAAATGCTCTTCAGGAGAAGTTTGTTTGTTCTGTTTTTTTAATCTAGATTTAGAGCTTTTGCATGACCGCAATATCTGATCTTAAATGGCCTGTATCTATCACAATTTCCGTGGTTTTAAACTTGCAATCTTCTCCAGGGTTCTTCAGTTGTTTGAGACAAGCAAATAAGGGAGGGGTGGAGAGTTTCTTGGCTGGAAGTTCGCAAAGCTAACACAAAATGGCATCATCCCCTGAGAATTCTCCATCACAAGATTCCCCACCTGCTCCACCACCATCAAATTCATCACAAAATAACTCATCACCACCACCACCACCACCATCGTCCGCAAGCTCACCACCGCCACCATCACCATCCGCACCACCACCACCACCACCACCACCGAATAGTCATAATAGTTCTCCTCCTCCACCTTCTAACAGTAACAGCAACCCCTCACCCCCACCTCCTCCCAGAAGTAGTGGTACCAAGTCAAACAGTTCTTCTGCTAATAATACATCTTCTTCAGTTTCATCATCCTCGGATTCGTCCAGTGATGAGATAGATATAAAGATCATTACAGGAGTAGCTGTGGGGGCAGGATTATTGCTCCTTCTCATTGTGCTCTGTGTAGCAAGATGCACTCAGCAAAAGAAGAAGAAGAGAAGGCGTCAGCAAATGCAGTACTACCCATCTCATGAAGCTAAAGGTGAAAAACAATACCCTTCTTTCCTGCCGCCAAGGCAAAGGCCGTTGTTTCTTCTTTTTTTTTTTCCTGGAATGCACTTTTTCTTCATTGGTGAAACTTTGGAAAGAAAGCTTGGAATTTTACAAATACTTGCCATAAAGTTCTCTTTGTCAATTAAACCAACAGTAAGGCCTGTGTTTCTATTGTAACGAAGCAGAGTTCCCTCATCAAATTCCCTTTATTTTGCAGCTTTAAAGGACTAGCAAAAATCTTAGCCTAATTCGAAGCAAGGGACCTGCATTGCTTGTAGCAATTTTTCCTGTTAAAACTAGAGCGAAAGGAAACATTATCATGGACTTCTCTAAATAGGTTTTAATCAAGATCATTAAAATCCAGTGAAGAGAGGAAAATCAATATGCATGATCTGTAATTTATCTTCTATTGAATCTTGAAACTAGCTTTGATATCAATTTTATTTCTATTATCTGGTTTATGCACAGGTGGTGGTGATCAATATTATAACAACACACAAAATCCTCCCTGGCTCAATAGTCCCCAAGGGGCAGAGCATGTTGTCAAAGTACCACCTCCACCACCCGGTGGCGGCGGTAGCTGGGGTTCACCATCCCCAATCCAAGCACCAGTTTATAGCGGTGAAGCAAGCTCCAACTTCTCAGGCCCATACCGTCCCCCTCCTTTGCCACCCCCGTCACCAAGTATTGCTCTTGGATTCAATAAGAGCACTTTCAGTTATGAGGAGCTGGCAGCTGCTACTGGTGGTTTTTCTCAGGCTAATCTGCTTGGTCAAGGTGGGTTCGGATATGTGCACAAAGGTGTGTTACCGAATGGAAAGGAGGTTGCAGTCAAGAGTTTAAAAAGTGGCAGTGGACAAGGAGAAAGAGAATTCCAGGCTGAAGTTGAAATAATTAGCCGTGTCCATCATCGCCATCTTGTATCACTAGTTGGATATTGCATTGCTGGTGGGCAGCGGATGTTGGTGTATGAATTTGTTCCAAATAATACCCTGGAACATCATCTCCATGGTAAATTAATTTCATGGTTCATTCATTATCCTTTTTCATTTAGAACTTGCATAAAGAAATTCAACACCTCAGTCTTGGACCCTGGTGCATAAGTTCTAGAAAAGATTTAAGCAAATAATGATCTAAGTCTTCCAAATGGGATGCTCCTGAATATTGGGAGAATATGTTGGAGTCCTATAGTGGATTGTACTAAAAACCCTTATAGCAAAGATTTTGATCTGAAGTGATTTGCACTCCTGAAATACTTACAACTTTCCATTGCAGGAAAGGATCTTCCAGTCATGGATTTTTCCACCAGACTTCGTATTGCATTAGGTTCTGCTAAAGGTCTTGCTTATCTTCATGAAGATTGTAAGTTCCCAGTTTTCTATCTCTCTGTCTCTCCATTTCTTTCTGAAGTTCTGATTTCTTTTGTTGAACCATGCATGCAGGCCATCCTCGCATTATTCATCGTGATATCAAAGCAGCTAATATTCTTCTTGACGACAACTTCGAAGCCATGGTATCTTCTCTTAAAACCAGTGTTCTAATTCATCATTGAAACTCAATTATCCAATAAAATAGAACTACCAAGTTCACTACGATCATTCACATCAGCCTAAGACATCTATTTTGGCAAAAACTAACTGAGCACATATTATAGGTGGCAGATTTTGGATTGGCTAAGCTGTCTTCTGATAACTACACTCATGTCTCAACTCGTGTGATGGGAACATTCGGGTAAGGAACTGAGTCCATAAACAAAAGTGAAAAGCTGGTTTGTGATTAGTTGTGTTGGAGGAAAAAGAAAGATTGAAAGAGGGAAATCTATAGTTTGCTTTAAGAGGTTGATTCAAACAGCATTTCCAAAAGGAAAGAGGAAACTAGAATTCCACTCACAGCTGATTTTGTTTCTTTTTATAATGTAGGTACTTGGCTCCGGAGTATGCCTCAAGCGGCAAGTTAACAGAGAAATCAGATGTTTTCTCATTTGGGGTCATGCTCTTGGAACTCATTACTGGAAAGCGACCTGTTGATCCTACGAATGCAATGGAAGAGAGCTTAGTCGATTGGGTCTGTACTCTGTTACTTCCTCTTTATTCTCCAAACCTAATACTTGCACTAGAGCTCAAAGTTGAGACTTTGATGTTAATTGCCAGAAAAATGAGATCTTAAAACCATGACTTAGCAAAGTGGAGTATAAATGATTGATGGTAGATACAATTATACAAAGGCCATGTATCCAGTGTAAATTCCTTTCGGCACTATAAGATTACATAGAGAATGCTACCTCTGTCTGTTCTGTGCTGTCCAACTAATGTTTCATTTTCCTTCTTATTTTTATGCTCTTTTTTGGACGTGCTGTGAACAGGCTCGACCACTTTTGGCTCGGGCACTGGAAGATGGCAACCATGATGAGCTGGCTGATCCACGCTTGGAGCTTAACTACAACCTCCACGAAATGCAACGCATGGTAGCCTGTGCTGCTGCCAGCATCCGACATTCTGCCAAAAAGCGCCCGAAAATGAGCCAGGTTTTGCAATGATCTCCAACTTCATTTGTCAACGCTTAGTTGCATTACAAGTGATTTTAATGTAAAATGTTAACGCAAAGCAGATAGTACGTGCCCTGGAAGGAGATTCTTCCCTGGATGACCTGAACGAGGGGATAAAGCCAGGCCATAGTGCCGTCTACAGCTCTGGTGTAAGCTCCGAATACAGTGCCAGTTCATACAACGCTGACTTGAAGAAGTTCAGACAATTAGCACTGTCGAGCCAGGAATTCGGGGGCAGCGAAGACGGAACTTCCAGCAGTGATCACTCGAGAGAGATGCAAAAGCACAACATTTAACCAACTGGACCAAAAAGCTTGACCAAAAAAAAGAAAAAAAGAAAAAGTACACACTGATTATTTACATAAAAAAATTTGGGATTTCCAGGTACTTCTGTTAATTTGGGATCTTTGTTAATTCAAAAGTGTTTTTCTCTTTATTATCTGCATTTGTATTATTTATGCATTTGACATTTGATCGTGTATATTGACACATCTAGCTTTCTATTATTTGTGTGAGTTCTTATTTTATACTTACTTATATGTGAATTTAATGATGTTTAAAAAGATAAATGATTTTATTATTTTATTTTTTTTTAAGAATTCAAATCTGTTTAATTTGATTTTTTTTTTAACTTAAAAGTTATTATGAAGGTTTTTTAAAAAATAATAAGTTTTAAAAATTTATAATTAATAATAAATTATATAAAAATAAAAATAGATAATGTTGAAATTATTTTTAATAGATGAGGATATTTTTTAAATAAAAAAAAAATTTTTTAAAAAGAGGATTGTAAGAACTTTTTCTAAAGTTTTTTTTTTAAATTTTGCTTTTAAAAAAAATTTATTTTTTTTAAAAAAACTTTTTCAAATTCTTGTTTGACTTGTTTTTTACTTTTAAAAAAATGCATAAATTAAAAAAAAACGGATCAAACAAGCATTTTATATAATTTTTCTATATCAATAAGTAATTTTTGCAAAAATCCCATACCTTCGAAAACAAAAAGGGGAAATTGTTTTTGTTTTTGTTACATTTTGGGTATCATGCTTACGATTATTCTACTGTCATTTTTGCCACAAGAGTGGGATTCAACAAATTTATTTGCATTCATAACATTGATTTTGATTAATAATATTTGAAAAAGGAAAAAAAAACACAAACACATAGAATTTCATTAATATGTTCTTAAATAATTTGGTAAGTATATTAATGGTTAAACTAATAAGAAAAAAAACCTTGTTTAGAGAGATTAACTGATAAGTATATTAATGATATTATAATTTGAGAGAAATGAGATTTGAATTTAACTCTTTAGATAAAAATATTTATGATTATTTTTGTAACCATATTTTAACTACATAAATTTCTTTTTAATATTATTAGCTATTTGAGTTATAACTTTGCACTAGAAAGATGACAGAAAAATAATTATACCTTGACATGTGTAATTCAGTACAGAAGAAATCCTCCTGTTGGGGAAAATCATTTTCCTATTCCACATTGTGTTTAGAGAATTAGATATAATAGGTGGCTTCTTATTTTTTAAAACTTGTTGATATATTTTCAAAAAAATTTCATCGTGTCTAAAATTTAGATTTTTAACTTAATTTAATGTCAAAATTAAAGTAAACATTTTTAAACTTAAAATCGATCTTGTCTGACCAAAAATTATTACAATTTATTGAATAAAATAACATGCTTTCATTTAGATTTAATTTTTTAAAAAAACTATTTATTAAAATATTAATGCAAAACTCTATTATTGTTAATAAGCAAAAGGTTATTATGTCTGTAGACGGATATGGGCTTTGTTTACAACTTTGGCCCAATAACAAATGCCCGAGCCCATAAGGACCCTGTCCATGAACACTTTAGTTTTTAAAGTCAAACAAAAACGACACCACTTCACCAACCTCTTCCCTCGTCACAAACGTAATTCGGACGCGGGGTTACAATTAAGTCGAGAGAGGCTTATGCTAGTCTTTCAAGCTGCACAGAGAAAAAGAAAAGGAAAAACCAAAGCTCGTACATTTTTCTTAAAGCCAACTATATATACTCTCCTTAAAACCCTTTGTCAGCTTCTTCCCCTTGCCGTCTTTCAGGCTCCATTTACTGATAGCCCCGACCCGATTTACGAAACCCGATTCAGAAAGTACAATCGAATCGATGCTTCTTATCGTCTTAATCTAGATTACCAAATCCTCGTTTTGTCGAAAAAACCCTAGCGAAGTCCCCCTGATCTCTCTTCAACATGGGAGATTACAACGATGCCTTCATGCGCAACCAAAACGCCGCTGTTCAGGCCCGCGTTAAACCCCCTCAGAACCGCGCCAATATCCAACAGCTCAAACTGGTTCGTTATTTTAGGGTTTTTCTTTTTAATAGTGTGATCCGATTATTTTTAAGTTGGAGTTGTTAGCTTAAGATAATTGTAGAGTTTTCGTTGTTGTTTACTTATTTTCTATTTCCAAAGTTTGTGATGGATTTAGTTTTATTCAATTTTATTTTGAGATATGTAGATTTGCTGGGATTTCCAAAAAATTAATGCAATTGAAAGTTTTATGGCGATTTTGATTTGTTGTAAGGGAAAGATGATTAAATAATCTGTTTTAACTTTGTAGATTGGACAAAGTCATCCTACTGGTTTAACAGCCAATCTTTTGAAGCTCTTTGAACCTCGACCTCCATTGGAGTTTAAACCGCCGCCGGAGAAGAGAAAATGTCCTCTGTACACAGGTCTTTGTCTTGTATTTGGCTTTTAAATTTTCTTTTAAGATTTTGACATTTATTGATTTGATTTGCTTTGTTTGGCTTTGTTAGGAATGGCACAGTTCGTGAGTCACTTTGCTGAGCCAGGAGATGCTGAGTACGCTCCGCCTGTTCAGGAAGCTGAAACACCTGTAGGATACAAGTTACTATGTTTCTGTTTTTATGAAATGCTTTGAATAAGTAAAGTGGTTTTGGTAGTGCATCTTTTGTTATCTTCTGTGGTTTTATTGAATTTGGAATTTCATTCCAGTAATATGATATGTCAATAAGATGCACAATTGATGCAGCTGTATACTGAGATCACTTCAGTCATGTTTCTCTTGTGTTTGTATGTAAACATGGCTTTAGTACTATGTTCTAGTCCAAACTGGGTGAGCATGTTGTAAAAATAATTATGTAACTATACAGTGGCTTTTGGTGTAAGATGTTAATTTGACCATCTACTTTATTTTGATGGGAGGATAAAATTTTAACATATATTTGTGTTTTTGTAATGGATCTTTTGTGGATGTAGGCACAAAGAAGAGCCAGAATTCATAAGTTACGACTAGAGAAGGGTGCAGAGAAGGCTGCTGAGGAGTTGAAAAACTGTAAAGTCTCTTTTCTTTAAGTTACTTATTAGCAACTGATGCATTTGTGGTTTTTAATCCTTGTTTTCTTTTTTGTGTATTTTAAGCAGATGATCCCAATAACGACCCAAACATTTCAGGTGATCCTTACAAGACATTATTTGTTGCTAGACTTGTAAGTGAATTTTCCCTATTTCACATCTAACTTCATCTTTCATTCATCCCTTCTGGAATAAGTTATTAGCTGTAATATTTTTTTGCAGAATTACGAGACATCCGAGAGTAGAATTAAAAGGGAGTTTGAATCTTATGGACCGATTAAGCGGGTAGGTATTTTTGAGCACCCTCATGCAGGTTTGGTAAGAGGTTATGCAGCCACTTTATCCTTTCTGTTTCTTTCATAAAAGATTTTAGTTTCTTAAGCTAAATTTCAAGTTTTAAAGTTTATTGATTTCCATTTTTTTCAAATCAAACTATATTTTTTCTTGTAAAAAAGGTTAAATCTTTTGACATATGTACTTACTATATGCCTAAGCTTACTAAGAACCTATGTTAAAAATGTTTGTATAAACTTGATATGCAGTAATGCATATTGTAGTTGCAAACTCTGTCTTTACATGGTAGTTCTAAATAGCAATGCCTGTGCGACTTCTGTTTGGCAACTATGAGTATACTGAGTGTCTTCCTGTTCTGTAATATTTTGTACGTGGAGTCTGTTCAAGTTGAAAAAAGAAAACAGGTATCACAGCCTATTTACTGGTAAGGGTGAATGGGTTTGTTTCAATTGACCCCTTGATAAGTTGCTTTAATATGGTAGGATGTAGAAATCATCTCCAGACGTAGGTGATCTTCCACTCTTTAGGTATTGTTGTACCATTAAGAATCATCCTATAAAGGTATCCCTGGTAAGGGGCTGATTACTATATTTCTCAATCCCCAATACTTTTACAATCCAATTTCTGCCTGTTCTGTGATAATTTGTACTTGGAGTCTGATCAAGTTGAAAAAAGGATAACAGGTATCACAGCTATTTACTGGTAAGGGTGAACGGGTTTGTTTCAATTGACCCCTTGATAAGTTGCTTTAATATGGTAGGATGTAGAAACCATCTCCAGATATAGGTGATTTTCCACTCTTTAGGTATTGTTGTACCATTAAGAATCATCCTATAAAGGTATACCTGGTAAGGGGCTGATTATTTCGCAATCCCCAATACTTTTACAATCCAATTCCAAAGATGTTGCTTCATCCTGCACAGCAAAGCTGAAAAACTATGTTGAGTAGAGAAGTTGTGCATTATGCCTTTTGGCCTTTATTTTCGAGCAACAAAAGGTGGCTGACATCTGTTCTTTTTCCTGCTCTGGGTAAAACAAATTGGGAGTATTAGCATCTCTTTCTTTTGTTATTTAAATTTTAGTCCATGCTTTTCCTGCTACTAAAAATTTTACTTTTGGCTTTTAAAGGCTATCAAAAACATATCAGCAGTTGAGAAGGTGTTCTGGTATTTTCTAGTCTATAACTATTTTCTATTTTAAAAAATTATTCCCTGGTAAGGGGAGTTTAGTTTGTTCAACAAATGGTAAATATGCCACGATACATCAGTTTTTCTGCAACTCTAGCAGTGGTGGTGAGCATCTCGCAGTGGCAGCCCTATGATTAAAAGGTGAGCACGGCTAATGAGGCATAGTGCCTGCCTGCCTGCCGTGCCATTTAGGATTTACTGTTTCTAACTTTTTTGTAGTGCTAGCATTTAGCTCTGGAGATCAAACATCATCAATTACGATTATCTGATTCCTTCCAGAAGATTTTTCTTCTATACATTTCTTCTGACTGTTTATTAATTATTTCTTGTGTTTTGAGATTACCAGGTTCGGTTGATTACTGATAAATCCACAAATAAACCCAGAGGCTATGCTTTCATTGAGTACATGCATACTCGGGATATGAAAGGTTGGCTTACATTTGATTATGCTGTCACTTTTGAGCTGGTAGGCTTTAGTGAGCTTTGCTAATCTCTGCTTTTATACATCTCATAGCTGCTTATAAACAAGCTGATGGAAGGAAGATTGAAGGAAGAAGGGTTCTTGTGGATGTTGAGCGTGGTAGGACAGTCCCAAATTGGCGTCCTCGTAGGCTAGGTGGTGGCCTTGGAACAACCAGGGTTGGAGGTGAAGATGTTAATCAAAGGTATTTTGGGAGGTGGCTATGCATTTTGTAATCTGATGTATAAACATACCCTGTTAAAGATGACAAATGTGTCTTACAAATTTCAAAATTATTACTTTGTAGAAACTGCTTAACTTTGGGTATTACCATTTAAGTGACTGGTAAGATATAAAAAAATTAAAATACCAGTAATCCATCTTAACAGATTTTCCCTTTCTGATTGCTTTGGGGGTGGGAGATGCTTTGAGTAGGGCTGCATGCTGCAGCCTTTAGTTCACATGCTTCCACAGGAGTTAAGCTGATCTTTAAAAAGTTTGCATGGCATATGCTCTTATGTATTTTTTCCTTGAAGTTTTGATATTTGGTATGCTTGAAGTCCAGTATTACCAGGCTAGGATTGACCAGATACGGCAGGCTCAGTTTCAACTGTTGTTAACTAGAAATTAAACATGCTATGTTCTTTTGCTACTCAGGGAGCAACTGCAATCAGGACCATCTCGTTCTGAGGAGCCAAGGATTCGAGAGGATCGACATGGTGACCGGTAAGATTAGATGAGTTGCTTTACTAATTTTTGTCTTTATAGTGTTTGGTACAATGTGAAAAATGTATATAAAAAGTTTATTTTACTGGCTTAAAACTTATTTCAGCACAAATGCCATAATAATTTATCCCACCTTACATTTGCTGGGAAATCTTGTGATAAGAACCATTTTCTAGTTTTTTTGCCATGGTGTCACCATATTATTTATAGGTATTGATTGATCTTGGAAATCTTAGGGACAGGGAAATCCCGTGAAAGAGGAAGGAACGGGAGAGGGAACAAGAAAAGTCTCGTGAGCGCTCCCATGACAGACCAAGGGATCGTGATAGAGAGGATAGGCACCACAGAGATCGTGAAAGAACTAGAGACAGAGATAGGGACAGAGAGAGAGACCGTGGTCGTGATCGCGATCGAGCACGTGATCGTGATCGAGCTCGGGATCGTGGTCGTGACCATGAGCGGATAGAGAAAGAGATCGTGACCGTGAACGTGAGAGGGACACAGGACAGGGATTATGATGTTGGTGACTATGATCGTGATCGTGGGCGCTCTAGAGATAGGGAATCTGATTATGACCGTGTTGAATCCAAACATGATCGGGACCGGCATAGTGAGAGGGATTATGATCATGGTGAGCAAGATGAGGATCATGGGTGGTATGAACAGCATGAGCATGGCCATAGGCGTTCAGACCTAGATGACCAACATTATGAGCACTATGAGCATCATCGAGGTCGGGGAGATTATGATTTGGATGCCCATGGTGGCCATGATCGTTATGATCAATATGCTGACCATGACCGTGATCGTTATGATGGGGTGGAAGAAGATGATTATAGGTGATTAGATCGTAAGACAGAAATCATGTTCCGGAGCATGAAGATCAGTGTCAGTTGGTCACTCTTCTTTAGTGTGAGCTGCTTTTTCTCCTAATGCACCTTGGTCTAGTTAAGATCTCAAGGAAACAGTTTTCTATGTGCTTTCTCTTTGATGTGGTGAATTCTGAGTTCAGGAGGTTGCCTTTTGGAGTTGGAACCCTGGTACTATGTGCATGGCATCTCTGTTTTACTTTTATTTTATTTTAAAAATTTCTTGACATACTCGCTATGTGGTTTTAAGCTTTTATCCTATCGACCTATTGTGTTTGCTCTCCTTTCGAGGACGCTTGAAATGGGTAACTAATGTTAATTGTATCATTGTCGTTCTGATGCTCATGCTTAGCAAAGGTTGCTTTTTCTTGCATCCCATCCAAAACTAAAATCAGTTTATCTTATTTCTGGTGCCGCATAAGCTTAAAAGATTTTACCAGGTTAGATAGCAATAATTTTGTATCGTAACCGGCGGACAGAGGAGAGGCTCTTGAATACGGCTTACTCCGAAAGCTTCTTAATTCTGAGATGGCCTCGAGGGACTTGAGCGACACCGTTTTTGGTTTCGCTCAACCCCCTGAAGTCCCTTGGGTCACATGGATATGGAGAGCTTGGGGAATTTGTTCAACAGAGCTCCGCTTGCGTTGAGTTGGGGTCTGAGGATTTAGTTTATATGACGAGAGATTGAAATGCTGGTTTTGGCGCCAAACTTTTCCTTGCAAGAAAACGGTGACCGGAGCCGGCTTTCTGTGGAAGTTTTTGACAGTCTTCTCCTTTTTCGCTAAATGGAAGCTCCCTGGTCGCCATTGTGAAAATAATTGCCCAAGTTTGGCCTTTTCAATCGACCTACTGCCTACCCAATTTGGGCTCTGTCGCAAAAAAAGGTTCTCGTTTTGGGAGCCTACGTTGGCTGTTAATTGGGCTCATGATAGTTAACTCTGTATGGCCTCAATCAATCATTCAAAAAAAACAAATGTAAATAAATCAAATTACTCATCAGTTAAGAAGGTTCGGCTCGGTAAATATTCGAAATCGACACGTCGACTCTGGAAGCTCAAGTTACTCAACTAACTAGCTGAGTTGAGTCACAAATTTTTAATTCTCGACTCAAGTGATTCGCAAGCCTTATCATCCTTTCAAATTTATTTATATATTTTAAAATTTTATTTTAAATTTAAATTTAAATTTATATAAATTAATGATAATAAAACTTAATTGAATTGAATTTGAGTAACTTGAATTATACTTGAATTTCAAGTTTTTTAGTCATATTGAGCTCGAGCCTATACCGTATTGATTCTGCTCGGCTCAATTACTCCCCTCACAAAATCACATTTCAATTAGAATTAGTATTTGAGTTGCTCTTATAATTCAATAATTATTTCGTATCTTTTTTTAAAAAATAATTAATGTGCTGGATTTATATACAATTAAATGGAGAGAATATATCGAGAATAATCTAACCAAAAAAAAGTTAGAGGATATTCTTGATTAATGCAATGTGCTATTTTTTTATGTGCATGAATTATGAATTTAATATCTTAAACATCAGGTCACAATATTCCTATCTAACATCATATAATCCTGAGAGACATTATCCCACTCTACTTTGTTTCAATGATAAATCGGCAAAATTTGATGTAAATGGAACAAACAAAGCCACTTTGGATTCAAAATCAGCTCCCTCAATGTTCTTACAACATGTGACATCCCAATTTTGTTCTGTTTTTTCACAACTTGATGTTCATAAAACTTGGAGTTCCTCGGACACGTTAAAACCTGTGGGGGGTCTGGTCATGTCTCAATGAAGCTAAGCTTTCTTGACCACAAGGAAGTCACAAAGCTCCAAACACAGCAAAAGGACAAGGATAATAAAATCAGGAGGAGGAAATGCCTTGAGGGATTTTGTCTGGAAGTGCGTTTTACATAGAAATTAACCGCTTAAAAAGGATCCAAGATGGATTGAAGCAACTATGAAGCTTCAGCCTGTGACTCAGGCTAGTGCCCTTCATGCTATTGCTCGTTGGTTCGTACTAAAGTGTCTTGAGAACTTGAAGCTGCTTCTGGGAAGCTTCCTCCAAAACCGGCTTGCTTTGCTCTTTTGTTTTAGCGTCCTCGCAAAAATTGTTTCGCATGGCTTGCCCAGTTCACTTGTAGAAACAAATTGACATGAAGGAAAACATAAGAGCAAAAGTTAAAAAGCAACATTAAAATTGACATTAAGGAACATGGTTTGATGAGTAACTACTTACCTAAAATCATTTTTTGGAAGAATTTTTCTCTTTTGGGGTTTCATCCTATGGAAAGAAGTCTAATCCAATTAGGTTCGGAAGCAGCCATGAAGCTTCCATTGCCGCGTA
Organism: Theobroma umbraticum; assembly: GCF_002168275.2. Classification (NCBI taxonomy): domain Eukaryota; kingdom Viridiplantae; phylum Streptophyta; class Magnoliopsida; order Malvales; family Malvaceae; genus Theobroma; species Theobroma umbraticum. The sequence continues at coordinate 1,419,879 of NW_018397255.1, read as the reverse complement.
AACTTAGTACGGGAGGATCTGGTTTGTGTTAGCCTAGATTTTGAAAACGGAGAACAAGAGTGGGTAACATCAGCCACTGTCGCAACCAAGAAACTGGCTAAAAAGGAGTGATGGATACAGTCACAGAACATAGTCCAGGCTTCAGCTGCCCCATGCAAAAGTTCATTCCTATGAAATCCTTAGAACTCTCGATTCTAACCTCATTGGATTAGCAAAGGTCAAGTCACGGTAAATTTTGTTTAAAACCTCATCATCTAATTTGTTTACTAAGCATTTCATTAGCTTCCTCGAAACTTCCAAGACATGTAGGAAAAACAGGAAACTGCAGAAACTGGGCAGATAATCAGTAAATTACATGTTGTTGGAAGGAATCCATGAGTAACCCGAGGTTTAGATTTTGGAAGCTTCGAAAGAGATGAAATGGTTAAACACTTTACAACGACATTGAGTAGTACAGATTCGAGAGGGGACAATCAGTTGATTCTAAAACAGAACATAAACACCGAATCCTTATTATTTGGAAATAAATGAACATTTTTTTTCTTACTTATTCTTCTTTTTATGGGAAAATAGGAGTTTAAAAAATTTTTTAAAAATAAAGAGAAAAAAAGGAACTGTGTTATTGGACCACGCGGTCCAGCGTACAATAGGGAGGGAGAAAGAGAGAGTGGGATTTATAAATGTAGACAGCATGGAGGTACCAAAGGAGTGAACCCATTCTTTCTTTGTGTGCTACTGTATTGATAGCACAGAGGAATAAGGAGAGGAGTGAGTAAACATAAAGCCGGGATAAGTTTTTCCATTTGAATTCCTTTACACAAGTTAGAGAGTCTCTCCCTCTTTGCTAACAATTCAGGGTAGTAGCCAAATGGGTCGAGTTCAGGTGAACCAGAGAAACTTGGCTATCATAGCATGGGTGGTCTTTCTGGTTCTTGTCATGATGAGCAACGTAGGGATTGCGGAGAGATTATTGAAAGACAAAAGGAACCAACGAGTTTTCAAAGATAATGAAAATGAAGACACACGAGGATTGCTAGTTAGAGTTGCCAACTTCCTCTGGCAGGGCGGGAAATCTTCTTATGAACCTGTCTGGCCGGTGAGTGAGTCATCCAGCTAGGCTCGTTTAACAACATCTGCTATTTTTTTCTGCTTGTTGGACATCAAGGAGAGGAAACCTTTTCAAACTCTTTCCTATCGTTGTGTCATTGATCTTTCAAGTTTGGTTTATCTTGATATTGAATTTAATTATTGATTGAGCAGGAGATGGAGTTTGGTTGGAAAATAGTTGTAGGATCAACTGTTGGATTCCTTGGTGCAGCGTTGGGCAGTGTTGGTGGGGTTGGAGGTGGTGGAATTTTTGTTCCAATGCTCACTCTCTTAATTGGTTTCGACCCCAAGTCTTCCACTGCCATTTCCAAGTGTGAGTTTCTGCTTTGCTCAAATATAATAATCCTATTTCGTTCCTGTAGTTTAACCTTCAACTTACCTGACATAGAATGACAGAACACAGCCAACCAGCATCCATTAAACATCAATCTTGGATGTCTTTATCTTGTTTTCAAGTCATGCATGCATGCCTGTACTCGCATATAAATTCATACACGTGTTTATAAATAGTATGTCTGCAGCAAGCTTGGGTATAACATTGGTAAGCTCGATGCTTTTAGGCTTATCCCAGTTTTTGCAGAATCCTCTGAATATTTTGGATTGCAGGTATGATCATGGGTGCAGCTGGATCAACGGTATACTATAACCTGAGACTTAGGCACCCAACATTGGAGATGCCCCTCATAGATTACGACTTGGCGTTGCTCTTTCAGCCAATGCTTATGCTTGGAATCAGCATTGGAGTTGCCCTCAATGTCATGTTCGCTGATTGGATGGTGACAGTTCTGCTTATCCTCCTCTTCATTGGTAATAAGAATTACATAATTTTTGGGATTCAAGTTCATTCGCATAGTTGGTCTTATTCTATCTCTCGCACAAATTCAAATTTAGCTTGCTGAATTTCTTAAAGAGCAATTGTTAACCTAAGGATATTTGCAAGAAAATGCTTTAAGAATAATGGAATCATCCATACCACTTTCACTTTTCTCGTGTCATCCCATTAAGGAGTCTGCTTTTCTTTATTCATATTAAACCAGAAAACGGTTAGCCAGGACAGCTTTCACAAAGGAAACAATGTATGCAATAGGAAAACAAATGGAATAAGGCAGGATCTAGGTTCAAATCTTAGTCCACCAAAACCAGGAATAGAATATTCGAGCTAGGAAGATACCATTTGTTTTCTATCATGAGTTCGGGATCTATGTAACATGGCTTTGCTTCTGATGTGGGTGCTTAAATTTGTTGATGGCAGGTACATCAACTAAAGCCTTGTTCAAAGGTATAGATACATGGAAGAAAGAGACAATGATGAAAAAGGTTGGATTCTCCACTTGGTTTCTCTTTATGTACTCCATGGATATCTTCCCTTTTTCATAAGATAAACAGTGAGAATTTTTCTTCAGGAAGCAGCCAAGTTGGAATTAGAGAAGTCCAAACCAGCTGGTGAGTGCCTTATGATCCCCCCAAGTAAACCACCTCTATATTCATCCCAAAAGTAAAACTTCTACAGAAATACTAGCTTTTACTTCATAAGAAATTTCAAATGAGAAAGTGACATTAAAGAAAATGATTGCTGAACAAATTTAAGATGCTATTAGAGAAGATTAAAGGAAAGGAAACGGGCTGCCCCTCAACAAATCATACTGAAAACAACGTAGACTATGTTCATAGACGACCTCGTTTAAGTGTCACTAGTTTGGTAAATGAGTTTGAGATACGAGTGAATAGCAAATCCATCTGTGGAAAAATCCAATTTTTGGCCATAAATTATCAGTCCAAATAAGCAACAAGAAACGGATTCAGATTCAAATGTTGGTTTCTAAGACCAATAATGTGTGAAACAGAAAATCTCAAGATACACATAGAAGTCTGCTGGTAAAAGAATTTCCATTATGTTAATTGAAATGCAAATGGCTTGTGCTAAACCTGGGAATTGCAGATGGAGCTGCACAAGATTATAAACCGCTACCTAGTGGCCCGGGCACCCTGCCAGATGATGAAGTGAGTCCAAGAAAATTATGGTTTTCCGACAACAATACTCTTTATCGTTAATCTCAATGTTATTCTTACCTTTGTTATAATTGCTGTTGTTGTTATCATTCGATTCAGGTACCTCTGCTACAAAACATTTACTGGAAAGAATTATCACTGCTCATCTATGTATGGATCGGTTTTCTTATTGTCCAGATTGTAAAGGTATGCTAATATTATCCATAACATTATAAGCAAAATAACTCTAAGTTAGTTCTTTCGAAGGTCTTCCACGATCTTATCTCTTTTCAAATCATAGTCTACTATCATCAATCAGTTTTGCAATATCACCTGTCCGTCCATTCTATTATTTAGCATTCTGCAAAATATGAAGTTATTGTTGTCTTTGTTCAATGACATCCACATGTTTGTCTATGCAGGAATATGTTCCAACTTGCTCAGTCGTGTATTGGATTGTCAACTCCTTGCAGGTAAAAACTCAGAATTCTGGATAAAAACTTGTTCTAGAATCTAGACAGAGGGAATCCTTTTTTTTTTTTCTTTTAACTCTGTAATTCCTTTTTAATCTGAAAAACTACAATACGCATTCTCAAGTAAGTGGCTGCAGCAGAGAAAAGACTGGATACAAGCTTACTCAGAGTTCAGTCAAATCTATATCTTCTAGGAATGAGGCTCTAAAGATTTTGCCTATCATGAGTGAAAGCAAATTTATATCCGATCATTTTAACATGAATGCAAAAATCTTGTTAGAGTCATTTGATTCCACTTGCCTCTTCATGAATCACCTGACAAAATGGAGATAAATCTCAGTGCACTTGAACTAAAGCTTGAGAAGCACTTGTTTACAAAACAGAGAATCCAGAGTTTACTGAGGATAAATCTCTTCAACTTGATTGTTCCTTTTGCAATAGATACCGATTGCTGCCTCAGTGACATTCTTTGAAGCCATTTGCTTATACAAAGGGACCAGGGTGATTGCATCCAAGGGAAAGGAAGTCACAAATTGGAAGATATATCAGATTCTACTTTACTGCTCCTGTGGCATAATAGCTGGTATGGTTGGTGGTTTGCTCGGACTGGGAGGTGGCTTCATCCTGGGTCCTCTATTCCTTGAACTAGGAATTCCTCCTCAGGTATAATTAACTAGTATTATTGCATTCAAATAATGAAATCAAGGTGGGGGATGGATAAATAGCAACTACAATTATTAAACATACTAAGACATGGTGTATTATCAGACAAATTTTCTCACGGTCCAAGTCTTTTTTTTTTGTCAGAAAATCCTTTTCACAACGATCCAGCTAGTGATTCTCAGAATCTATCAAAACTATAGTACTATATCATATCAAGAACCCCATCCTTGAATACTATTCATTCTGAAAAATGATGAGAACCTGGTAATCCATTGTTGAGAGGTAGACTATAGATCAAAACTAAGAGAAAATTTAAGTATGAATACACAAGAAGCTGAAATAGATGACTTGACTGGTTCATTGGCATGGCCATGGCAGCTGCCTTAGTTTCAGAACGTATACGTTCGTGTTTTGTATCTAAAGACATAACAATACTACTATGCTTGTGCAGGTAGCAAGTGCAACATCAACGTTTGCTATGGTATTTTCCTCCTCAATGTCAGTTGTACAATATTATCTTCTCAACCGTTTTCCAGTCCAGTATGGTAATGACAATGACGTGAAGTTTTACAATAAGAATCAACTGTTAGCAGCAATTAAGAAAAACGTTCAACCTTTAAGTTGTGGACCATTACTTCATCATCCTTGTAATATCAGTGTTACATTTTCTTTTCTCCTGCAGCTACTTATTTCATTCTAGTAGCAACAATAGCTGCCTTTACCGGCCAGCATGTAGTCAGAAAGATTATTGCAGTCCTCGGAAGAGCATCGATAATCATTTTCATATTAGCTTTGACAATCTTTATTAGCGCAATAAGTTTAGGTACAATGCTTTCTTGCTTTCCATCATTCCCTGAAAAGCAAGTCACTTAACTTGAGAACCTGTCAAAATGGTGAAAAGCTGACCTCATTTTCCTGAATGTTACAGGTGGAGTTGGCATTGCTGATATGGTTGAAAAGCTGGAGAATGAAGAGTATATGGGATTTGAAAATCTTTGCAAGCTGTCCTGAGTTCTTTGTTTTTTTGCTCTATTACAGGAGGAATTTCTCACCAGGGAGCAATTACATCAAACACTGCATTGAACTTCAGTACTCCACAGTCAACTATTTTTCATTTATTTTCACTTAAAAGATTTGGGTTTTTATATGTTGCTGGATATTCATTTCTTGTCCGGTGTATGCAAGAATTTCCCCAGCTGAGCTTCTTCATGTGTTTCTTTTTCTTTTGCCCCTCTTCCTGGCATCTTATTTCCCTTTGGTTCCTAGTTAAATACAAACTGTGCCTGCCAGAAACTGTCTACCACATTCTATTCGACAAATATGTAAGAAACCTTTGGCTAAAATAACATAAGATGTCAGTGCTCTGAATCTTCTGACGAGCTTTAAGTACTACAATAATGAATTTGCTTTGGCTTTCATGGTTGCATTCAATCTCCCAATGAGCAATCTGAACTTTTTGGTTCCAAATTGCAGAAAGTTCCTTCTTGAATCTTTGGGGAGCACCTGAATTTCTCAACACATTTTGTTTTTCAATTTTCTGCCATTGCCATGGAAAAATTTTCTAAACCCCTGTTAGTCCTATAATTTTTTGAGAACAATTTGAATGACTCTTTTTCCATTCCCCCAATAGGCCATGCCATGTCATAAGAGAAAAATAAAATTCATTTTGGTGTGCTATTTGATTGATTCCTAATGGCCTAGAGCATTGAGTCAAAGTTACAATTTCAATAACTACCTTTTTCAATTATAATTTTATATTTCATACATTGTCAATATACACTACACTATAACTTAATCATAAAATTTCATATACAAAGATAAAACTTTAAAATTTTTCAAAATAATTATTTTTAAAATTTTCAATGTTTAATTTTTTTTATTTATTATATGATATGATATTTTATAATTAACTAACAACGTATGAGTATCATATATAAATAATAATCAAATATAAATTTAATTTTTTTTATTTTATAGATAGAATTTATATTTGATACATCATAGTGTATAATTATATATGAAAAACAAATTTGCATAATTTTTTTTGATCATTTTCATAGTTTTTGTTCTTTAAATCCTATGTAAAATTATTATCCAAATAAAAATTTATTTGTCCAAGTTAATAAATATTTTCCCCTTCAAGCACTAAAAAACCGTTAAGTGTCCATATCAACTACTATAATTCAATCAAGTTTAAACTTGAAATCAAATCATTTAAAAGTTGAAAATCCCACTCCCAAACGCATTTCTCGAAATTGAAAAAAAAAGAAAAAAAAAACATAGTGGACGAGACAAAGCATGCCCCAAATCTGGGAACCCATGATCAACCTGTGAAGGCCACATACTGCAGGTCCCAGCAGAATTACTCATTTACAAATATACCCCTACTTAGAATCTGAGAAGGACTACAAACGTGTGCAATAAATAGCACCATTTAGGGGCATTTGTTAACTTTCATTTTCCCGCCCAAACCCTCTCAGACAGTTTATTAAGAAAATAATTAATTAAATTAAAATTAAATAAAATTTTATTTTTTAATTTAAGTGCTCCACTGCTGTCAAAAATTTATTATTTCAGACCTCCATTTTCTCTGCTTTGCTCTGCTCTGTTTCTCTTTTAAGAGACGCTTACGGTTCTGTCCGGTTTCACAGTCGAAGCTCCTTTTACTGTATGTCTGGTTCGTTGTTTTATACGTTTCGTGCCTTACTTATTTGAATCGCATTACTTTCCGTTCAATGATCGAAACCCTAGGGCGGTTTCTGGATTTGAATGAAACTAAAGCTTTATTTCATCTGTTTTAATCTCATAGAATTTGATTTTTTTTTTGTTTCATTCTCTCTCTTTTTTAAATTTTTTTTATGTACGGACTTTTAGGGTTTGAAAATGGGGGCCGATAAAGGAAAGGAAAATGACGCTTCAGCTGAATCACCGACTTCAGTTCTTGAAGACGAGGTTTGTTTTTGCTATACTGTTATCTCCTTTTATTTTCAGGTTTTAATGCTATATTCCCTGTTTCTATTTGGTTTTCTTGAGATAATGAAGGAAAATGAAAGGTAAATTTGTAACGAGTTATGTTTGGAAGCTTAAAAGCGAGAGAGGAAAGGAAAGCTGAAATGAAATAAAGCTTGGAATGTGAGGAAAATGAAATGACAATACTGTTGGTAATGATGGTAAATGTTCTGATTCAGTAGGCAAGTGTGTTTGCATTGACATAAGCATGGAGTTTATTTCAGATTTAACTTACAGTTGTTTAAGATGAACATGTTGCCCTCGCTATATTCATCGCAGATTGATGTTAAACGTTTCTTCTTGGTTTTTATATGATTTTGTTTTTCTTATAAAATGAAGGAGAAGTGCGAAGAAGAAAGCATCAAGTTGGAGGAGGAAACAATTCTGGATGCCAAAAACGGGGATTCTTCTCTTTTATCGGGGTCTATGGTCCAGGAGGAAGAAAAGCTAATGGAAGCTCGGTTGAAAGAGGAGACAAAACAAGAGGAGCCTGAAGAGGCAGTGCACTTGAATGACACTCAGTTTACTAGATTGGATGAGCTCTTGACCCAAACGCAGATGTACTCAGAGTTTTTGCTTGAAAAGATGGAAGACATTACATTTGTATTCCTCTCTCACCTTTCTTTCACATGGATTTTTATGCTTTAAAATGGTTTGCTTAGTTCTGATTAGCTGTTAATAATATTGGTAGATTGGAGCCGAGCCAGAAGCTGAAGCTGCTCAGAAAAAGAGAGGTCGAGGTTCAAAAAGAAGAGCTGCTAACCAGTACAACAATGTAATGGTCTTTCTGCTTTATTTTCCCTGTCAATGTGGAATGCCTTCGATATGTTATAAATGTGCTATAATGTACTGATCAATTTCACAGAATTAATGATGTTATTTTCTTACTTGCTGGGTTGTATATCTGTTGTATTTTGACTTGATATTTGGTATCCTTAATTTCTTCGTCAATCATAGCTTGGCAAGTCCTGTATCATAAGGAGTATTCAACAACATGCAAACTGTTCAATGCTCCTGTTTACTGTATGGCGGTTTGGTTTATACAATAATTTGTATGATAACTGTTTTCCTGAGAACCTTGTATGCAGTTTTTATTTTTTTTTTATCTGTTGATAGCAATGTGATCCTTCTAATTTAATTGGAATCATTGGAATCTATTAAGCCATTATTGTTTTGTGATTTCTTTTTCCAGAGGAAGGCCAAGAGGGCAGTTGCAGCAATGCTTACAAGATCTAAAGAGGCTGAGAAAACCGAAGATGTAAACCTGACTGAGGAAGAAAAAATTGAGAAAGAGCAGAGAGAACTTGTACCATTGTTGACTGGTGGAAAATTGAAGTCCTATCAGCTAAAAGGAGTGAAGTGGTTGATCTCCTTATGGCAAAATGGGCTGAATGGGATCCTTGCTGATCAGATGGGTCTTGGAAAGACAATTCAAACAATTGCTTTTCTTGCACATTTGAAAGGAAATGGGATGGATGGACCCTATTTAATTATCGCTCCTCTCTCTACTCTTTCTAATTGGATGAATGAGATTGCAAGGTAAAATCATTCATAACTTTCATGTAAACAAGCATAAAATTGAATTTCATATCTTAATTCTTCTCTTTCCCTCCCTGTTTTAAATAGGTTTGCACCTTCGATGAATGCAATTATTTATCATGGAAACAAGAAAGAAAGGGATGAGATTCGTCGGAAGCACATGCCTAAAGTAATTGGCCCCAAGTTTCCAATAGTTGTTACTTCTTATGAGATGGCAATGTGTGATGCGAAGAAATGTTTGAGGCATTATGAGTGGAAATATGTTGTGGTTGATGAGGTTGGTATTTTGCCCTAAATTGTCCATGGCCTGGCTAACTCTTCTGGCTGTACTTATATATATATATATATATATATTTATATGTGTGTGTGTGTGTGTGTGTGTGTGTGTGTGTGTGTGAAAGCTTGAAAGTTGAGGATGGGCAAATTATATACTCTTAACTTTTATCTTCTTTTATTAAAGGGGCACAGACTGAAAAACTTTAACTGCAAACTAGTGAAGGAATTGAAGCACTTGCATGTTGGCAATAAGCTCCTCTTAACTGGAACACCTCTGCAGAACAATTTGGCAGAGCTATGGTCATTGTTGAATTTCATTTTGCCTGATATTTTTCAGTCTCATGAAGAATTTGAGTCATGGTAGGTATGCTTAATCTTTCCTTAATCAAACCTCAAGTTTAATATCTGTTACTAACTCATAAATTTGCTTATTATTTATAATCCTAAGGTTCCAATTCCAGTAAAATTGCTATGTGACATTCATAATCATGGGCTTACACTTCCAGAAGTTCTCAGTTAGCTTACTACATTGATTTTTAATGTTAATCTGAGTGCATATCACAAAAATCTTGCTTCTCTAGTACTATTGAATACTTGGAAAACAAGGTTTTTGGAAATGCTTTGCTGGCCCCTTAGTTCATTGATTTTTTCTTGAAAGCATGTTATGGTAATCCTTTTACAGATATTTTATTCTTTGATGGGAAAATTTCATGAATGTGCTTTTTTTTATTCTTTTTTGATGAATTTTTGCTGTCTTGTCTTACTGCTATTTCATTGATGCATGGTTTAAACATTCAGGTTTGATTTTTCGGGAAAAATCAATGGTGCGGTGTCAAAGGAAGAAATGGAAGAGAAGAGAAGGAATCAAGTGTGTATCTGACTGTTTTCCTGCCCCCTCCTCCAAAACAACATTTTACAAAGTATAATTCTTGGGGGTTTTATACCTGCAGGTGGTAGCTAAACTCCATGCTATATTGCGCCCCTTTCTTCTTCGAAGAATGAAGTCTGATGTTGAGCAGATGCTCCCTCGTAAAAAGGAGATCATATTATATGCTTCCTTGACTGAGCATCAGAAGAATTTCCAGGATCATTTGCTTAATCAAACTTTAGAAACCCATCTAAGAGAGAAAGTTGACTCAGGTATTAGATCAGATTTGATTGTAGAAGCTGCATTATTAATGTTTTAATTTGAAGAGAGAGAAAAAGGCATAAAGAGTGATATTAAAAAATTTTCTGGCTCCATGGATAGATGAATTCAAAATCTTAATTACAAGCATTCTACATTGTATTCAGTCAAGTTTCTTATGATAATTGAGATTGCTATATTGCAGGACGTGGTGTAAAAAGGAAGCTTAACAATTTGATGATTCAGCTTCGGAAGAATTGCAACCATCCTGATCTCCTAGAGTCTGCCTTTGATGGATCATGTACCTTCCTTGTTTTAATGCTCGAAAATTTGCTCTGAAAGAATGCTCAGCAGCTCCATTTACAGTGTTTTCTTGTTTGTGTGACAGTTTTATATCCACCTGTAGAACAGATAGTTGAACAGTGTGGAAAATTCCGTTTGCTGGACAGGTTGTTGGCTCGGTTATTTGAGCGCAAACACAAAGTACGTTATAAGCATTCTTAGTTTTTATATTCTCCCATTGCTTAAAAGTAAAAAGCTGCCTGCTTATTCCCCCTGACCTTTGTTAACAGGTTCTCATCTTCAGTCAGTGGACTATGATTCTGGATATAATGGATTACTATTTTAGTGAAAAGGGATTTAAAGTTTGTAGGATAGATGGTAGTGTGAAGTTAGATGAAAGGAGAAGACAGGTATGTCCTAAGTGCCTAAATTTTGTTTATTCATTGTAACAAGTACAAGGTATGCACAGAAATTGTTTGGTCTTCATATAGAAAGAAGTCCATTGGTTTGTAATCATTTTTATCACGATCCCCTGTGAATGTGCTTCATGCTGCATGTTGCGGTATCAGTTTTCCTATTACTTGTATCTATTGACCAGCTACATTTTATTGCCCTTTTTCTTTTATGCAAAATAGATCATGGAGTTCAATGATGAGAACAGCAATTGTAGGATATTTATTCTCAGCACAAGGGCTGGTGGCTTGGGTATCAACCTGACTGCAGCAGATACCTGTATACTCTATGATAGTGACTGGGTATTAAGTTGTTCTCATTCCTCTTGTATTCGTTTTATATTGCCCTTATATGTTAATGGTGATTAAAGTTATTCATTATGTTTCATGTCAATTGCAGAATCCACAAATGGATTTGCAAGCCATGGATAGATGTCATCGGATTGGACAAACCAAACCTGTTCATGTTTACAGACTTGCAACAGCACATTCTGTTGAGGTATAGCACTTGGATTTTTTTTTTTATCTCAGGACTATTCTGCAAGTTTTCTTCAGGCATTGAAATTGAGAAGAAACTGAAACAAGTGTGTTTTAACAGTGTCACGTTTTAAAAAGAGCTTATAGCAAGTTGAAGCTTGAGCATGTGGTGATTGGAAAAGGGCAGTTTCATCAAGAACGAAAACCAGACAACAACCTATGGGAGGTTTGTGCCATCATCTCTTCCATTTCTCTAACTACTTGATATAGGTTTTTCCATGGATTTCCTGTCCTTATGAAGATTATTGTTGTGTTGTAGACTGATTTTGAGAGTAAAAATTTCAGGAAGAGGATCTACTGGCACTACTCCGAGATGAAGAAACTGCAGAAGACAAGATGATACAGACAGATATCAGTGATGAGGATCTGGAGAGACTGCTGGATCGCAGGGACCTTGTTACTGAATCCGATGATGGAGAGAAGGCTAAGGCCGCCTCTGCTGATGCAGTTCCCCTCAAAGGTCCAGGTTGGGAGGTGGTGCTGCCAACTGGCTCTGGCGGCATGCTTTCAACTCTCAACAGTTGACACTTAAACACCCCAGAGGCTTTTTCATATTGGGGGTGCTAAGTTGTACCACTTTTGGTTTTTTTGGTTGAGCTGAAAAATTTCTCTAAAGAAAAAAGCTCTCGATTCTTTTGAGCTGATTTCTGTAAATGGGGGTGCGCATGATCAGTAGGAATAGGTATGACAGAAACTGGTAAGTTGATTACTGATTAATCAATTGTTAACAACCTGAAACTTAGAATTAAGCCAATGGTCCTTTTGAGGTGAATTCCTATGTATGGATCAGTGGTCCTTCTGATTATTGATTTAGGAAATCTGTTGCAAGCTCTTGTCCTGCTATCATATTGGACTTACGTTTTTTTTTTAATTAATTATGCATGTGGTAAAAAATGGAATTGCCAAAATCTTGGTTGGCATTTTATATATATATAAAAAAAGTATTCCGTTGCCGGGAATCGAACCCGGGTCTCCTGGGTGAAAGCCAGATATCCTAAACCGCTGGACGACAACGGAGGACTGATGATGTTGATCAGATTTTATACTTATTGGATTCTGATGACAAGATTTAATTATCAATCACACTAATTTACAAAATATAAGGTTCATGTATGTGCACTCCTAGGCTATTATAACGAAAATACAAGGTTCATGCAGACACTTGAAACTTCTTCCCTAAAACTTATTCTTTGTTTATGGTAGACCTTGAATCAATCAGCTCAGCCAGGCAAAAGTTGAATCTCTTGTACATGCAAAACAACCAGAAGATGGATCATAGGATTGCCAGCAGTTAGCAGCTGTTAACTTGCGGCTTGTCGAAAGTTTCGAGTCCAGCTATATGAACGGCTTGTGCATCCATTGTGGCCAAGGTCTGAGGTACGGACATGCCACCAGAGATAACAATTTCTACATCAAAGGAAGATAAAGAACTAGATTACATCGTTGCCCCCAACAGAAAATAGTCACCGGTTCCCCTGTTTTTCTTTTTGGGATATATTGGCCTGAAGATCTTACCAATTCCTTCTCGAACAGAGAGGTTAGGCCTTATAATATCTTTTGAGCTTATGAGAAATATGTCTCCAATATAGAGGTGGTTGGAGGGAACGTAAACACAGCTAAGTTCCTCTGAGCCTGAGCTCCCATGAAGAATAACTGTGGAAGTGATAAAGCCGAATGCATATTCTCCGACCCTTGGATGCCTAATGATAGCCACTTCCTTGAAGGCGTGGGAATTCTGATCTGGAAAAAATTGATGCTGCCGTTTAAGAGTGTAAGGATCCGAAATGCTGAAACTGGAAACAACTGCTTGTGCTTACCCGGCGATATTGCTGCACTTATTTGCTTTGAAGCGGAGTAAATGTAGCTAATGAGCGGCATCTTCTTGATCAACCATTCTCCCAAGCCAAGAACAGATGCTCCCAACCATGAGGACATGAACACACCAACTATGAAGATGAATGTGATAGAGGTCACAAATCCAAGCCCTATGGATTAGTTGTAGGAATTAATTGATTAATTAGCCAGAAAGTACATTAAACCCGTGAAAGGAATGAAAAGAGATGAGCAATGTGCAAACCAAAGATATTGATCCCAAGATGCTTATATATTGGGGAGAAGAATCCATCCACAAAATGAATGAACCACCAAGTGATGTAGAATGTAATTGCTATAGGAAGTAAAATGACGCTGCAAAGCAATGTCAGATATGAGTCAACTATATAGACCTTGCTCAAATCCAAGATTATCAGAAAGGAATTAGAGGGTAATGGATTTCAATCCAAGTTGACCAGCTACCCTTGGTAATTTTCCCAAGAGAAGGGCAGATTTAGAACCTTGCCCTTGTATCTAGCTAGCTATCTAGTTAAGTTTACTGGCTTTACATCAGGACAAGATTCTGGAAAATGGAGTATGATCACAAAAGTAACTTTCAGGCCTAGCCAAAAGGAGTAGAAACTTGCAGAAATTAAGGATTTACACAAAACCAAATTTTATATATATGGGATTAGGATGAAGCTTGCTAGATGTTTCAAACATACTGTAGTTTGAAATGAGATAATCAGAAACAACATTATCATTTAAAAAGCAGAAAAAGCTAACCATCCTGTCATGAACTTCTTCGAAGCCCAGCTACGGATGACTTTGTAAAATGCCTGCACAGAAGAATTACACGAAACATTACTGCACATCTCGACAATTTCAACTCTTTTGATCTGATTTGTTACTCTACAGTCTCTTCATCTTATTTTGGTAGCAAAATCTTCTAGAGAATTCATTGCTTATCAACTTTGCTTCTGAACCAGGTAAAGCAAGATGCTCCCATCCGTTAGGATATATCTTGGTGATCCAACCGTAGAAAAAATTCTACGTTATTCAAATTGAAGGAGAAGAAACAGAGATACTGAAAGGATCACGAGTAAACCAGATGGCTTGGCTGCCAATATCAGCTTAACCTCCATGAAGATGTTTAGAAGATAACGTTGGAATCGGCATGTTTATCGATATCAAGAATCTCTTTGAAGCATTTGATCAGAAAGCAAACGAGTAGAAGAAATACAGGAGTAGCAAATTCAGAGGAAAAAAAGAAACACAAAGGAAAACCTCTTTGCTAGAAGAATGAGAAATCGAAGCCGATGAACAAACAGATTCGCCTCCATTCTCACGGTTGTCTACAACTGCTACTGGAATCAAATTCAATTCCTCTTCTCTCGTCTCCATTTCTTTTTCTTCTAGAGTTCAGGTGCAGATTAACGAACTCTGTGTTGCCCGCTTTTTGAAGCAACGAACTCGAGATGGCGATCAATGGGACTGGGCTTTTCGTTTTGGTTCTGTTAGAGCCCATTAACGTCACCATTCTGGTCATTATTATGCGTCAGTGTTGAAAGGAGCCGACCCCCTTCATGTTGCACGAGTGCGTTACCTTTTTCCCTTTGTCATAGTGAAATCATGCAATTAATCTCCATTTTTTATCATAATAGTAAATTTAGTTTTTATATAATAATTTATAAATTTTTTAAAATTAATATATTAGTCTAAAATATTAAAATTTTTTATTATCTATATTGATATGATGTTTGACTGTATTAACATGACGTTTTTTATTAATAAAATAATAAATTTAATGATATTATAATAATAAAATGATATTTAACGAATGCTGTAATAATAATGTTGCTACGATGTAATCAAGTTTTGATGTGAAATTTATAAGTATGGACTTAAAATTATCCAATATAAGTTAATGGTTTTAAAAAAGATCAAAAAATAAACATATTAAAAATATGAATAGATTTTTGAGATTTAAGTCAAAAATGTTGTGAGACAAAGAATAATAGAATTTTTGTACTCTATAATTTAAAACAGTGAAAAACAATTGTGAAACAGATAAAAATATCAAATCATTATTAACACATCATTATATTCAACATCAAATCAATAAAAAAATCTCATATCAACATAAACAGTAGTAACATTTTAATACTATTAACGATTAGATTAATATTGTTAATTTTAAAAAATATAGAGATTTATTTTAACAAATTATTATACACGGGTTAAATCTACCACATTGATAAAGTATAAAGACTAAATTTATAATTTAATTTTTTATTAAAATAAACATAATAGGAAAAAGAAAATGACATTTCACTATGTAAAGACTAAGAAAGCTTTTCTGAAAGTGGGTTGGATCGTATTGAAAGTAAAACCAAATACAATTTAAAGGCAATTATTGGAATAATAAAATAGTAATATTCAATATTTGTATTTAAATTCGATTATAAAA
The DNA here is from genome assembly GCF_002168275.2 of Theobroma umbraticum. Lineage (NCBI taxonomy): Eukaryota > Viridiplantae > Streptophyta > Magnoliopsida > Malvales > Malvaceae > Theobroma > Theobroma umbraticum. The sequence goes on along the minus strand of NW_018397255.1, from coordinate 1,404,144 downwards.
TTTAATATTTATATTTTACACGAACTCGATTAATAATATTATTAAATTATTATAAAATCATGATATTTGTTAGCCTAGTTTTATCAACAATTTACTCCCTATGTCTCTTTTTATTTGTTTATATTCTTTTAAAGTTTCAAAATAAAAGTTTTTTTTTCTTTTTTAGACATATTTCTTTTTTAGACCTATAATATTCTTACTTTTTATATATTTTTTAGTTTTTATATTAAAAAGTATTGAATATTTATATTATAAAAAATTTACAATTTAATAAAAAACATGTTAAAATCATATCTTTTATCTTAATCTTTATAAAAATTAAAAAACAAAGAAAAGAAAAAGACCAAGGAAGTATCACTTAATATGAGACTAGATAATTTGAACTTAAAATTATTTTTATTTTTTAAAGTGGAGTGTAATTAGTCACATTTATGCACTGTTGATTAATCAATTTTGTCTTTAAACTTTAAGAGAAATAATAATAAAAAAAAAAAAACTCCACATAGGAGCTTTGGTTTTACCGTTTTAGGAGAGGGATCAAATGAATGATCCACCCGGGCAGCATCCGGGTTACCCGGAACTTTCGATATCCGAATCAGAAAAAAAAAAAAACAGTTACCCTCCCCACCAAAATCAGCGAAAAAATTCACTGTAGCAAGTCTTGGCCTCTTCCCTCTTTCCTTTCATTTGGTTCAATTTATCACATCGATCACAACGAATTATCCAATTCAAATTTCCAGCTATAAAACAGGAAAAACAAACAGAAAATAACGTTCTCGTTCGAGCTTTTACTATCACAAATTTGTTAGGAGAGAGCCGGAAAACCGTTTGGTTAAAAGATCGGAGAAGAAAGATCTCCGGTTTCGAGAAATGATAACTCGGTCTAAACTCGTAGAGCAACTCAGAGATTACCAGATCCGATCTCAAAACAAGTTCCCTGCTCTTATCTTCTTCTCTCCCACACCCCATATCACTTCCTGGTGCGGTTTTTTTTTCCCTTTTTTGATTTCCATTTATTTGCTATTTTGTTTAATATTTGACGTTTAAATCTAGCATTTTTCATTGCATGTTTTTGTGTATGATTGCTTATTTGATCGACTTGTAATCAGAAAGATGAATTTTTCTTTTTTTTTTTGTTGAAAAAGGAAGGAATTTGATTCTCTGATCATATCAAAGCCACTCTTAATAAAAACTGAGAGGTCTAGATTCGATGAAAACTGCTAATTTTTTTTTTTTAATGTTGAATCGTGGGGAACGAGTGGAAATTTTACATTTTGGAAATTCGGTAGTGTTCCAATTTCCAATGATCGTTTTTGCTGGTATTAACTATTAAGTCAACAAAATGAGAAATTTTGCACGTTAAGCTTCCAAGATATATAATTGGCGGGAAAATTATACTGGCCTATGCAGCAATTGGATCATGCAAGCATTTAAGCTTGTAGAAAACTGTGACTTCGCTTGTGTTTTCTTTAAGTCTGATTGAGAATGAAGGATGTTCTTTGAGTGCACATTGGTGTCGCTTGTAGCTTGTAGCAAATTATTGAATCTCATTTGAAATTTTTACTGTTTATCCCAAGGTTTGTCCGGTATTTGAAGTGGAATCGATCTTGTGGAAGTGGCAGCATTCAATTCAGTACTGAAATTGAAATAGTTTACTTATAAAGCAACCAAAGAATGGTATACAAGTTAATTACTTTAATTCTAAGAAGAGCTTTAACTTTTGAGGAGTTAGGGTTGTCAAATTCTTCCAGTTATAGTTTCCAGCTAGGGTAACTTAAAATTTCCTCTTAACACTCAAAATAGAAGCTATCCAAAAGGTGCAGGATGTCACATGAAAGAAAACAAACAGGATTTGTTCCTACTTCTAGGTTCTAGTCATTCAGCAATCAAGCATTAATATCTTGTGAAGTAGTAAGGTAGTCCTTCGTATTTTCTCCAAGCTTTTCATTTATTATTTTTGAAGAATCATTGTTGTGTAAATGTATATTGATAGGTTCTATGCAATTGAACAGAGACTATAAGTCATTCATAATTGTCTTTCTCCTCCTGAAGTTTATCTGAGTCAAAACAGTAAGGTCTATTATTGCTTAGTCTCAATTGTCTGATTTCCTTTTGACGAGGAATTCTACTGTTGTTAGTAAACTTTGGATGTCTACATTGTTGTATGAGACTGATTTGGTTATGACATAGGTCATTTTTCAGGCCCCATTGTTTATATGATAGAAAATCAATATTTGGCAATTTTGTTTACTACTGAAAAGGTGTAACAATTACTTTGGGGGTAAAAAGCTATGTTGAGCTCACTTTTGGTCCCAACTCTGGCTGGGTAATAAGGCCTTGAATAGTATAACGCCTCACCTTACCAGTCTGCCTTTGATTGAAATTTTATTGAAGCTTTCTGATGATGATCAAACTTGATCATTGACTGAAATTGCTTTAACTGGAGAGTACCATACTACTATATTACTACACTTTGACAATTTGAGGGATGATTCTGAAGTGTGCCATTGGGAGAACCAATTAAGCTGCCAAAGGCTCCTGATGATGGTGGTAATTGGAGAGATTTGAACTTCTTTTAATTTTTAATTGAAATCAAGGTCTTTGACGTATAGTTACTCAGACACCCATTTTCTCTGGATACCTTAGCTTAGGCATGAGGTATCACTCATGGTTGAAACTGAAGTAATGCATTTAACTGGCTAAGACTCAAGCTGTGACAATCAAAGTTTCTGCTGGTATAAGACCTCCTGATTGTGAATACTAACTTTGCTTCAGAATCCAAAACTTCCCGTAGCTCACTATTCTGTATCCAGTAGGAACTCTGGAAATATCCACAGTTCAAATTTTACAGATGGAAGATTATTATCATCATTAAGCATATGTGTTTCCTTGGCTGATGATAAGAGTTTTTACTCATTGATAGAGACGCATCTCTTGATTAGGTTTCACCACTTTTGCTAGGGACAAACAACTGAACAATATTAGACCTTCTAGATTGTTACGAGTCAAATTTATCAGGAGTGAATATAGCAGTTTGCAAATTCTAGATGTGGGGCAACAATTAGTTTGACAACAGGGATCATCTTAATTGCTATAGCTAAGGCTTAGGTTGCTGTTGAAACATGGTTCTACCTTGATGGTTTTTCTTGTTTTCTAGTCATAGGCTACTGTTCATCTTCCAATGGGCTGAAACATACAATTCCTTGCTCTTTCCTGCTCCTGTAGTCTTCCCTTGGATGTCATCATGGTTGTGAAAGTATAGTACAGTCCTTCTCATCCCTACAAAAAGTGGTTCATGTTATTCAGGCAAAAATTCCTGTCACTAACATTTTAATATATCATGTCTCTTTTTAGGATATCTCTTGCATGCTTCTGTTGTAAATTAAATTTTTACATGTTCTTGATGAGATTCTGTTGACTTTATGCAGTGCTGATGTAGCTGTGGCTATTTTTTGGGCCTTTGCATTTATTTTGCTGGTGATATCAGCCTATTTTTCCCTTTATTTTAGGCACTTCTGGCTTTCTTGTATTACTATATGTCTTGGTGTTGTCCTTCCCATACGCTTGAGAAGTTGTAGGCAGGCTCTGGTCAAGAAGAGGGAGAGAAAATTTCTGTTACCCTTGTCTATGTGAGCCTTTTCTGGAACTGAAAGGACTTTAATTGATACGCTTGCCCATGGATGGCTTACTACCCAGCTTAACATATGTGGGCACATTGGCACAGCTTGGGAATCGATCTTGGTCAGTGAAAACTGTTGCCTATCTTCTTTTAAGGTAGATGGTACAGTTTCTTGTTCAGTTTTCTTCATAAAACCATACAGAAACCCCATGGTAATTTGCCAGACGCTTTCAACCTGTAACACTTCACAGTTCAGCCAAGAGACAGCTGCCAGTCATTTATACGATCAGTTGTCTGTAGAATTTTGGGGTGCCGGAAATTTAATTATTTAATGTTCTTTGTACAACAAAACAACAACAATATTCCTATAAAATGAGAACAAGAGAGAGAGAAGGAGACAGACAGAGAGATAGAACATTAAAAAAACAAAAAAAAAATCATTTATAGATTGCATTGGCAAGGGAGGTAGACAGAAATTTAACATTGGTAAGTGGTATATGATGCAATATACTTAAATTCCTTGATGAGTAACTTCTTATCAAGTATCTAGCATAAGATTTATAAACTTGTTGGTTTCCTCCTAATACACAAATTAAAGTCCTTAACTGTTTGTTGTGATTTAGTTTATGATATACGGAATTTAAGTCTTCTTGCTTCACAGTTGAGATTGATGGAATATTAGAACTGATATTGGCAAACTTAGCAAGTACAGAGTAACTGTATCCTTTTGCTTGTTTGTGTTATTTTCAGTTAGAAAACATCCATACTGTCATGGTCCACTCGGGGACCATTTTGTTCTGTTCACCTTAAATACGGCCTCAAGGTACTGGTGATCATGAGCAAAGGAGAAAAGTAAGAGAATAAAATTGATGGTAATGGGTGACAAGAATTGGAATGATTGCTGTTAATTAATGAGTAGATGGCCCTCCTACACATGCATTATAAAGGAATGTTGGGGGTGGCTTCTTTTTTTGTCTGCTACTTGGGTAAGAACAATGCTGACATTTAATTATTGTTGTATCCAATGATTTTAAGTTTTCTTTGGTTTCATGGTTAAAGCCCTTTGTCTGGTTATAATAACAATACTGTTTGAACTCTCTAAACTCAGTAGCTATTACTTAGAATTTGATTTCTGATTCATTCCATTCAAATTCCATTTCATCTGTCTGGGATTTCTTTGTTAGATTTGAAGCAGATGGGAGCTACAAATATGTGATTAAACTGAGAGTTTTGGGTTTCCTTTTTCTTTCATGGTGCTGGATTTCTAGCTTACTATGATCCTATTGATGGTACTAAGCAATCTATGATGCTAATACTGGTGCATGGCATGCATTTCTTCTGTTGATGGAAAAATGAAAAGGAAAAGGAGAGTAGTGGCCCTGCAACCCTGCAAAGTACCTTTATGAAACATGCTATTTGGCATGAAAACATAGAATGATGTGCTTTTGCCTATTGTGAAAGAAATCTCAAGGCAGTAGGAGTTTAATCCGGAGAAAAGGTGTGAAACGAAGGGTAGACTCTTTGAGTCTACTTATAATGGATATATACCCTGTTTGGACTTTACCGCCCATGAAGGAAACTAAAGAGCGACGTATCCCTGTATACTCTTTAGGCAAAAGCTATAGGATAATTTGCTCTATATCCACTCGGCATGGCTGACCGCAAGGTAGGCCTATTCCTGCTAGACATTTAGCTTTTACTTTCAACAAAGTTCTGTGCATCTCATCTGCAGATTAAAGATTCATCAGTTTATCCGAAGAAAGGAAAGAATGGTGTGTACGTTTTGAAGGAACGTCTTAAATATGGATTTATGTTTAATACACTGTTCCATTATCATTTAATCAAAGACTGTCACTTTAAAAATATGTAAAAGTAAAAAATTTTAAAAAAAATAAACCAAAATAAATATTTTTAAAAAATTTTATTTTTTAATTTTATTTATTAACAATGTGATAACATTTGATTCATTACAAATGTATATTTATAAAGTTTATGAAATATAAATTTAAATGCTGTATTCAATGCACTATCAGATTTTTTGATGGTGATATGGATATATGATTTATCTATCATAATAAATCAATAATTTGAGGTCAGTTCACCACTTTAAACTAAGTTTTCATCAATAAACAAAAGGCTTTAGTTGCCATAAGCTTTTCTACTGATAAGATGAGGCAATATACTCCCTCAAAAGGCCGAAATTCTCGGCCAATCAATACAATTTTTTATCTTTGCCTAAACCCCATCGTGCTAAACTTTAATTATTGTTATCCTAATTATTGATTAAGCATAATTTGATTAATGCTGCTGCTGATGGTGCCTTCGCCAGAAGCAATTATACTTCAGTTGCTGCAATGAATCTCAACCGTTTAACCATCAATTGGGGATTTCAACTGAGCCGAAAGCAAAAGGGCTAGTGAACCCAAATTTCGTTTTCCAGACTTAAAGCCAAAAAAGCCTTGGCTTCATCCCATTTCCCCCTCAATGAGCACTTTCTTTTTTTTTTTCTTTTTTTTTTTCATTTAGAATCCTGTTTTAAGTGCTTTGGTACTGAGAAAAAGAGTCAAGCTCTGTCTTCAAGCTGAAGGGTCAGAAATCAAAAACCCTCTCTCTGCTTTTTGACTTGTTGTCACATATAATTTTGTAGGCCTGGGAATGACTTTGGTGCTTTAATTGATCCATTGTATGAATCACGTTTGTGTTACTATTCCTCAATCCTCATATTCTCCAACTTTTTTCCATCCAAAGTGGTCAAAGCATTATCTCCTGATATTTACGAGTCAATTTCACAGCTTCTACTTTCTATCATGTAGACAAGTACTGTCTTTTTCCTTGTCCATTTAATAATATAATAATGATTATTCTAATTTACTTGTTATCCAACTATCTATTCTTAAATTATGTTAATTTATACAATTAAATTTATATTTTTTATTGTACCCAATCAAGTCATTATCTTTTAATTTGTACCTACACACTTTTTTACAAAAAAAAATTGTACCTACACAATTCGACTTAATATTTATTTATATGACATATAATATGAGTTGATAATATAATTATGATAGTGTGATAATTAATATAATTCTATCAATTATCACATGAACAGAAAATGTTAATTAATATTAAAGTGAACGATTTTTAATTTTTTTTTAATTAAGTACTTACATGAGTACAAACCAAAACAATGCGAATTTGTTGTGGAGTACAATAAAAAAAAAGCCTTAATTGCATAAAATTAACATAATTCGAAACACTTTTTACTGTTTAAGCCTTCAAGCTAGTAAGTTTAAATGTAAAGGGAGGCAAAGGCAAAGTGGACAAGGAGCATTGTTAATTTCTCAAACACGCCTTTTGAAGCTACATGCGTTGTCATTAGTAAATAATCTAAGCATTTTGAATAATCAAATCTTTCAAAAAAAAGAAAATGTTTTCCTTTATCATATCACCATGGCCCTTCCAAACAAAACAAATCTCTCTGGCCAGTAAACCAAGAAAACAATCAAGGATTTTGCACTTGCCTTAGCCCTCCTTCAAAACTCACAGCCTTAACAAAAACCAAGAGGAAGAAATCAACAAAAAAGGCTTCTCAGTTTGGTTGGGTAATTACAGCAAAGCAAGGCAAAGGGCAGGAGGAGACCCAAAACGTCATCATTTTGATTATCCTTTCAAAAAATTCCTTGAGCATTGTGCGGCCACGTTTTGTTTGCTCCACCACCGCGCGTGAGCAATCATTGATGCCCCTCCTCCTGTTTCTCACAATCATGATGGATGATGGAGGGTTGAAACGCTGTGCTCCTGCTTGGCGAATGGGCAAGTGGGACCCCAAATCTTCTTCTTTTTATCGTTTTTGTGCTCGTCCAAAAATTCTCTCCTCAAAGATACATGGATTGTATAGGTATGGGAAAGCTATAGATCAAATAACTTACACAGAAAGTAAAAAGTTGGTCTAAATTTTTTTCTAAAGCGTAGAGATTCTTGTTTCTTTCCTTTTGTTTTTCTTCCTTCATGATAGAGATAGACGGTGGCATCTATCTTTTGGAAGTATCACAAAATTCGGTCAACAGTGACTTTAAACTAAGATCGTGCAGCTCAAGCTCTATCTCTTTCCTTCCTTTTGGCATTACCTTAGTTTGGTCCAAATAAGTGATGGGAAGTCTCCTGTCTCGCTGTTACAGCTTGATTGGAATTTGGAATCTAAAGACGATGGTTGGTGGATAAGTGCATACGTACACAACAATGAGGGAGGAGGATAACAAGGTTGTTAGCCTTTGCATGAATTAGTCTTTTGATTTTGGATCCTAATATGTCGGCAATTTTACTTGTATTTAAATATCTGATTTAATGATATATGCGTAAATTTTATGTATCATTAAAAAAAACTTGATTTGATGATCTTTCAAAATTACTTTAAAAAAACAAATAATAAACTTGAATTTTACTTTTTAGTAGTTGGAAAAGAAAAAATTTGGACACGAGTTCCATATGAAAAAATTTCAACACTAACTAGTTTTTCAAGACAAATAATTAATTCCATTGAACTTATATAAGAAAATAACGAACATCGGTTCATGTTACATGTGAAATACATCAATTTCACAATAATTATGTATTTTTGCACCAATAGATCAAATCCAAATCTCTTTTTGAAAAACCGAAAGAAAATGTTCACAAGCAATTCATTTGAATTGGACTTTTTGGTGGTTGATAAATGAAAATAGTTTCTAATTCAAAATTTTTACGCTAGCTTGTTTTAAAAAAAATAATCTATCATAATTAGTTCCGTTGAACTTACACAGGAAAGGAACATCACAATCATCAACACATGTTACACATGAAATGCATTAATTTGACGAGATTATGTATATGCCTATTTGTTCATCAAATTATGATACTAATAGAAGTTTGTAGTTGTTAGAAAATATTCCTTATTTATTATTAGAAAAACACCCACGATCATATAACACTTTTCATAAACTACAAAAAAAAAAGTTCACCTATTAAGTTGAGCACATGTTTTCTTATATCTTAATATCTCAGTGAAATATAAAAAATATCTCTCTACATTTATGCATATTGCTAATTAATTTTAAATTAAATATTTATTTTAAAAATCTAATATGATATCATATTATCTCTCCCATCCTCTTTGTTACATGATAAATCTATTGTCTCTACACATGAAAGAGAATATTAGAGTGGTAATTAAAAAATTTGTTAAACTCGAAATATCTTAAAAATTTAAATATAATAAAATCTTTTTGTTTATTACCAATTAATTTTTAAAATTAAATAAATAATTATTTTAGAATAAATTTACACAAAGTATCGCATTAAATGTTAATTAATAACTCTAAAAAATAATAAAATAACGATAAATATTATAGGGAAAATCGCATCAACTACCTTTAAATATATCATGTTTCATTGATTTATTATCTAATTATCTTTTTTTCTCGAGTTAAAAAAAACGTAATCTATGGGTATTTTTTGTTCATTCTCTTTGATCAGACACTTTAAAAAGAACTTGGCTTCAAAATATTGTAACTTAGCTTAATTGTCCAAATTCGAAATATACATTTTTTCCTTTTTTTTTTTATAGACTATGGGTTCTAGTAAAAAGAATTCTAAATTTTTATTACATAATTAATCAAAAATATAAATAACATGCAAATTTATTTGTGTTCTGTCTAAGCCTAACTTGTCACGTATGCCTATTGGGGGACAAAGCTCTTCTCTCATCGTGGAAATTTTTTTATAATATCCAAAATACTCATTAATTTTTTTTAAAAATGCAATGAAAGATATATATTTTTCATAATTCTAAAATTCAAATCTAATACGTTTAAAGAAACCAAAGCATTTGGTTAAAACGATCCAATTTGAAATTCTGTCCTCCAGTAACCATGAAAAAAAATGAAAAACTCCTCGATATATCAAATAATGCAGGAAACTTGAAAATTTACAGTAAAAAAAATTATGTCTACCCATGTCAATGTAACATCGATTGGCCAACATTATCGATAAAAAGTTAAAATAAAAGATTTTTAAAAAATAATGGTGAAATTTTGAGGTTATTTTTATCACAATGGTGATAAATATTATAAAAATATTTGAGTTTATAAATATAATAAAAATATTTTCAGTTATTATTAATTAATTGTAAATTAAATACTCATTTAATGAAATTTTTAATTATATTTATATGTACAGAAATATTTTCAATTTAACCAATTAAGGACAAATATTTTCTCTCTAATATTTTGTTTGCTTCTAATAGAAGGATCCCTTTCGCCAAGACTTTCGAGGGGGTTTCCTGCAGAAATTTGCTATTAAGTCTAAATCAAATCAGGCTGTAAAGGGCCGCGACCCCACAGCCTACCGGCTCCAAAGCGCAAGGTTAGTGGGCATTTAAAATTGCCCGGGCCACACGTCTTTTCACCCACACGTGTACCCTTCGCCACGCGTCCGATACCCCGTCCCCGCTCATGCACTCGCCTGCAATCATTGGCACCACAAGTTGGTTTGCTTACCCGCACGAGCGGTTTGCTTAAATGCCAGTGCCGTATATATATTTCTTTTCCGCCTTTTGCCCCTTCCCTTTTGTTTTCCCTTAATCATCTTCGTTTTTGCACGTAACATCTCTCTCCTATTGGACCACGTGTCCCTCTCCAGAATTCATTCTCTCTTTTTTTTTCCTCTTTATTAATTGATAATAATTGTACAGTACTTACTTACGTTATTAAAGCATATGTTTTTCTTTTCTCTTTTTTTTTTCTTCCTCCCTTCTTTAACATACTTGGATACGGTAAGTACACTTTAGGATTTGTAGGCTAACATCAAGGCTGGATTTGGTGTTTGTCGTTGTGTTTGCCTGCACAAAACCAAAACTACTCCTTCTTAAAAGGGTGTGGCTTTTTTTTTTTTTTTCATTTTTGAGAGAAGTTTTGCTCAGATAAGTTGGCAGGAATGAGCTTTCACGTGAACACCAATAATGCTCATGCCTGGATTCAGATTAAAGCATACATCACTACTAAACTCTCTTTTCTTGGTTTGACTTTACAATCCACGTGTATAAGAATTTTAATTCGTGAAATTTAAAAGCTTTAATATAAACATTTATGTGTGTCTTGCATTAATTAACATTTTAAATTTATTTCTCATTACCTCCATATATACTATATAGAGTAGTGATAATTAAAATCTCATATCAATTAAACTAAAAATATTTTAAATATATAAATATAATAAAAAAATTTCATTTGTTAACGATGAATTTTAAATTAAATATCTGTTTTAAAAAAAATTAATATGATATCAAAATCTGTCCTAAAATTTAAACGTACGTTTTAAAATTTTTTGCAAAATTTTATTATCAAAACTATAACCTTAATAGGACGGAATGACGAGAAAAAGAGAGAAAGTGTACAACCTTGAATAAAGTTAAATGTCATTTCACTATATATATATATATATATATATTTGCATAGTGATGGTGGGGTCTTTGCTTTGTTGCACGTCCTAGATTTCTTCATGATTAGAACAGCTCATATGAGAAAATGAGAATCAATAATGGCGGTAATTAGCAGCTAGCAGTCATAATCATCAATCAATTAGTTGAACAAGTAATGCTTTTGCAATCCAACGCTTTATGTTGATGCCACGATTATTGTGCTGCATGCAAGAAAATTAACCGAAACAAAATTTAAAGTTGAACGAATATTAATAATGCATTACTTTATATATATATATATATATAATACTAAGATCACGTACTTTTCTTTGACCAACCACAATTTTCGAAAACCAGCCGCCTCCCACCTAGCTAGAATCCCTCTATAAAAACTTTAAAAATAATTAAAATGCCTTTCACGTTTCAATACATACGTAAAATTTTGATCAATAATTTTCAATCTAATAATTATTAATATTATTTTATGATACATGAAGTCCATAATTAATTCATCAAAGAAAAAAAATCCACAATATATAAACGAGACATATTCGAGTATTAAAAATCATAATAACAATACATTAAGTGGTTGAAAAAGTATTGACTTTCTTTTCCTTTTTAAGAGGTGAAATTTTTTTTAAGTTTAAAATCTAAATCCATAACGTTTATGCACATAAACGTTTTATGTAAGTAATTAAATCTTGATGCTTGTGATTAATTATTTGTGAATTTTTATGTCAAGTAGGAGTTTGTACTACGAGATTATTATTATTTTTATTAAGAAATTAATTGATGGGCTGTATAGCTTTATAAATTTTTTAATATTTTTTATCTTTTCCATATGTAATTAAAACATTTTACTGAACATTTATGGACTTTTTGAAATGATTTTATTCTTTTTCATTCGGTTGAACAATTTTTCAGAATCTAAGACAAAAATGAAACAGCAAAAGAGATTTACCATTCCATATATTGTAAAATTATAAGGTCAATTGACAAAGATATTTGGCAAGAGGCAATATTCAATCATAGTAATAGGGATGTCGGCAGAAGTTTCGAAAACAACAAAGTAAATGTTACATTAACCGGTCATTTCTTGCTTATCTAAATTATCTAATTGATGGACCAAATTCAACCGTAATCCTTGTCACCGAATTTTAATAAATCATCGGAAAAGGATTTGTTGAAGAAAAATGGAAGATTGTGAAAGGACTCCTTTGGTGATTATGTAAAGGAGGGGAGGGGACAAAGGCAAGATTAATGCTAATAATATAGGCCAAACTCAAAATGATAATGTCCAGTCGAATATGTTACAATCCATAAATTGGTTCTTATTTTTGCTTACTTTCTTAACTGTTTCTTTCGTTTTGTATTACTATCTCAAACGTTGATATAAATTATATATATATAAATTGCACTAAGGAAATACGAATACAAATATAATTGCTTTAATTAATGGAAGCAAAATCATGTATTTTATGATTTATTTATAGAGTCCAAAATTTTAAAATTTTCAAATATTATTATTTGCTTTTGTATTAAATCACACATTTTGATGGTTGCTTTAAAAACTAATTAAAAGAAAAAAATAAAAGTGACATTAGATTGGATCCTTTGGTAAAAGAAATTGGATATTATAATACTTAATTAAATGAACAAGAATAAGATTGTTTTTTTATATTTAGAGAAGGGAATTCGAACTTTATTTTTTTTACAGAAAAATCATGCATTAATTCATTAACTAAATACTTTGATGTAAAATGGTATTGAAATTAAGTAGTACAAGACTCAATATTCTTTTTATTTAGAAGCATGAAAATTCAAATTCTGCTATTTGATGAAAAGGTCAAATACTGGAATATAAATATTTAAATACATGAGTTAAGAAGATTAAGAAAAAAATCACCAATTTTTACGTAACATGAAAATTAAAAATATAAAAATTGTTTTACTATTTTAAAATTAGACCAGCTATATATGTGTATATAAAATTAAATTTTAAATTAACATTTTACTCTACTGACGTAAGAGAGATAATATTTGAGTTTCTTTGATCTCTTACTCTCTCTCTCTCTGTCTCTCACTCTGTTTGACTGTCCAATCCACTTTGGCCCGCTTCTGGTTGGTCTTCTGTCCATTCACAGTCCTTTTGGGCTAGACCGCAATTATATAGTTTGACCTTGACTGCTGCCAAGTTTGCATGAAGCTCCAGTTCACCTTTGCCAAACGAAAGCCAATAAAGTACTACTATGTGGGATTTAAGCATAAAGAAGCTGCCATTAAACAATTAATGAAGGGAAAGGACCATGCAATCTGCTTTCCATTTTTGTATTTTTATTTCTGCTCTGTTAAAACCAACGTAAAATCACTGAAGACAGTAAAAATATTGTTAAAAATCGAAAATAAAACTTGCCCATTACTCCATTAGTCCTTGGACCCATGAGTTCAATTTTTAAGCACAAAAAGAGGCAGCAGTTGCTCCATTATTTGCCTTTATATATTGCCTATCAAGAATAAAGAAAGCAGATGCAGCAAAAAGCCTTTTGATCCTCAGAAAGAATGTCATGAATCTGAAATTTTTATTTGTGAAAGGGAAACATTTTCTTAAGTGTTGCCAATTCGTTTGCCACTTTCCGCTCTTTTCCCTTAAAGGTTAGCGAAAGCATCCAAATTCGATCGAGCATGAAAAGTAAGCTTACTGGCTTCAAAGCTTTCCATTAAGTTCGGTTTTTCATCAAAACCACCTGCCGTAAGTGACTTTAAAGTCTCCAGAAACGGAATTTACTTTTCAAAAACAAAAGTAGACATCTGATTTCTTTCTTGGAAAGCTAACCAAATTATTCACCCATATACACATATAAAAAGAGAGTAGAGGAAGTAGGAGGAGGAACCAGGAGAAGAAGAGAGGAAGAAGAAAGAGTCGGTATCCATGCCTGACTCAGAGCATGTTTTCTTGTTTCTTCCTTCTTTCTTATCTCTGATTTTGTTCTTCATTCTCATCAAGAGAAAGCGAAGAAGATTCAATCTTCCACCTGGCAGAATGGGGTGGCCTTTCGTGGGTGAAACAATTGGTTACTTGAAGCCTTACTCTGCTATATCAGTGGGAGAATTCATGCAGCAGCACATGTCAAGGTAAATTAAACTTTCCCTGTTAGAAAAATGAAAAGCAAATTGAAGCAAAAGCCTTTTTCTAAAGAATCAAACTCTTTCCTATGTTTCAATTATCATGCAGGTATGGGAACATCTACAAATCAAATTTGTTTGGCGAGAAGACAATCGTCTCCGCAGATGCTGGGTTGAATAAGTTCATATTACAGAACGAAGGAAGATTATTTGAGTGCAGCTATCCGAGAAGTATTGGTGGCATTCTCGGGAAATGGTCTATGTTGGTTCTAGTTGGAGACATGCACAGAGACATGAGAATTATATCACTGAACTTCTTGAGCAACGCCAGGCTGAGGACTCATCTGTTGAGAGAAGTGGAGAAGCATACCTTGCTTGTTCTGAGTACCTGGAAAGAGGATTGCATATTTTCAGCTCAGGATGAAGCAAAAAAGGTAGAAAGAAATCTTGGAAGTCTATGAAATTAGCTTTCTTTATTTGAACATATATCCAAGAAAAGTGGTTAGCTTATGTTTTAAGGAATATGCTCTGCAGTTCACTTTCAATTTGATGGCAAAAAATATTATGAGCATGGATCCTGGACATCCTGAGACCGAGCAGCTCAAGAAGGAATATGTTACTTTCATGAAAGGAGTTGTTTCGGCTCCTTTAAATTTACCTGGAACTGCATATAGAAAGGCCTTACAGGTATAAACTATAAAATTAAACCCACATATGCTATATATTTCTTTTGGTCATGAATCTGATGGTTTAATTTTCTTTGTTGTTCTGCTTCTGACAGTCTCGATCAACTATCCTCAAATTTATTGAGAGGAAAATGGAAGAGAGGATAAAGAAAACGAAGGAGGGAAAAGAAAATCCCGAGGAAGATGATCTTCTTGAATGGGTTTTGAAGCATTCAAACCTTTCGACAGAGCAAATCCTTGACTTGATCCTGAGCTTGCTCTTCGCTGGGCATGAAACTTCATCAGTAGCCATAGCTTTAGCCATCTACTTCCTGCCGGGTTGTCCCACGGCTATTCAACAGTTGAGAGTAAGCAACTGCCGACCCTTATCTAACAGGCAGTGCAACCTTTCCTTTTCGTATATCCAATTAAATCCTTTTGATTCATCATTTTCTTTTTATTATTTTTAAACACCCAGGAAGAACACCTTGAAATTGTCAGAGCCAAGAAGCAGTCAGGGGAGATGGAACTGAACTGGGATGATTACAAGAAAATGAAATTCACACAATGCGTAAGCTCTTTTCATTAACCTTAAATCTATACTATTTTGGGTCATTTGCTATGATTAAGATCATGTTTTGATTTTCTTTCCATGTTTTTACTTTCTAAAGGTTATCAATGAGACGCTTAGGCTCGGTAATGTTGTCAGATTCCTTCATAGAAAGGCTCTCAAAGATGTTCGGTATGGAGGTAACTTGGAGATACTAACCTTTTCTACTTTATTAACTTTACTGGCTTAGTCAAACAGCATCAAAACTGATACTGAAAACCCATTTTTTTTCCTTATGCTGGAAAGGGTATGATATTCCATGTGGCTGGAAAGTGCTCCCAGTGATTGCAGCTGTGCACTTGGATCCCTCTCTTTTTGACCAGCCTCAACACTTCAATCCATGGAGATGGCAGGTCAGTCTACTTATTTACCAGATCATGCCTGTGTAATAGTTGTTGATTTGCTGTTATTCAGATGGTTTCCATTTTCATTTTGAAGTCCTAAAAAACTCATTATCTATTCAAGGTAGTACTAGTAGGCAAGAACCAACATGAGTTCATTCGGATTGTATGCTAGTTTAGACTAGTTTTTTTGTCAATGATCCTAGAATAGTACCGTTCAATGAGCTACAAAGAGTTTTCTTTGGATGCCAAATGAAATAAAAGTGTCAAATTAATTTTCAAAATATCTAATTAATTAAAAAAAGAGCAGATAGAGTCTGAAACTTTGCTGATCCTTTAGTCTTGACTCGTCAATTTTTGTCACTATACTCGTAAGCAACCGAGATCACGATGTCTTGAAAGAAGACAGAAGAGAAGTGGTGAGATGCGTCTAAACTCTATACTCCCCTAATTGACTTTAAATAGATAAATGTTCATAATGTCAACAATATATACACAGTGGTTGCATTTGATTTTTAGACTCGATGTCCATGATAAATATCTCGTCCGATCCTTAAATAGTTTTAATACAAAACACTTGAGTTAAAGTTTTTTATCTTAATCTATCCATAATATAGAAAAATAAAGAAAAGAACCAAAGCAATATATGTATTTTTATTTAAAAAATGGAGTTTAATATTTTTAAAAAATATATATAACAAAGGAATACGGAGTCCTCAAAAACTTATAAAATATTAATTTGAGACATTTGTACTAGGCAAATAAAGATATCATTGTGGTTACAAGATAAGTGGTCACAACTAATAATGAAGAGCGTAGGTGTATGAATTGTCTTGGACATTGATATCTACTCTCTCTTTCCTCGGGGAATGATAGCATTACCCACGAGCCATAAGCTCTCTTCTTTTCCCTTATTCTTTTAAAAGTAAAAAATTGGATAAATTTTTCATCATTGTAGCAGTGTGGCAAATGTTTTTAGGAATTAATATTGGTGCAAACATTGAAACCATGTGGGGTCTTTCAAAGTTCCATCAAAGCCGTTGATCACTGTCGCATCAGGATAACGCAAAATCAGCTTTAGGGGAAAGATATCTGAAAGACAAGCTACGATCCAACGGATCCTCTTATCACATGAACTGTCATGATCAATGAACCCTTGTCGCGTGCTGCACGGACGTTTGGTCCCTCGCTCCCCTCCCCTCTCAAAAACCAAAACCGGACCGGACCAGGCTTTGGGGGTCTGGCCTCTACTCTCGTGCGTGTGGGGAGGTGCGGGGGTTTGAAGTTGATGATTAAAGCCCCCATGTGGCTGTGGGGTTCTCACATGCACGTGCAGGGGGGTGCCCTTTTTTATTTCTGGTGGGTGAATCACAGTTCATAGGTTGGTCAAAAAAAAAAAAAAGAATTGTTATTACTAGTCAATAAAATGCCTGAAAGGTTACCGAGAAGGTTAAAGAGAGCACTGAACCATACAAATTCTACTAAAGTTGAGACAATGACTAGTCCCCATATTGAGAAGTTTTTTTTTTTTTGGTATACATGTCCCATATTATTATTTCAGTTTAGCTACAAATGCATGCACGTTCGGTACATTTAGATCCTTTTCATAAAGTTTTCTTACCAAAAATCTTCTTCATGCCATTATTAATCATGACAGGTACATGCTATAGTGCATGTCGTACTGTTAAAATCTCAATTTTTTTTGTGCATTTAACATGTATTCAAGTTAGAGAGGCATACACCCTACTTGCACATGCTTCATCAAGCTTGAATTTAAGTTTCTTCGTCTCTGTCTACGTACAAAATCCATGTCATAAAACAAGTTTCTGATATAATTTTCATTTGTTAAATCAGTAGACACTTTTCGTTGTCTTAATTCATGCATGCATCTGCCCGTGCTACTATTTCTTGAACAGCTTGTGTTAGATTATTGATCACTATCTCCCGTCCGATTGATTCATTTGGATGCAGCAAAATAATAATACTACTTGTGGGACGTCTCCTTCGTCTTCGTGCCCGTCGACGCCCACCGCGTCGAGCAGCAATTACTTCTTGCCCTTCGGGGGAGGACCACGGCTATGCGCGGGGTCAGAACTGGCTAGACTCGAAATGGCGGTCTTCATCCACCATTTGGTCCTCAACCACCAATGGGAGTTAGCTGATGTGGATCAAGCCTTTGCCTTCCCTTTTGTCGACTTCCCCAAAGGCTTACCCATCAGAGTCCAGCGCCACACTTCGGATATGAATTAAAAAAGAGACATGGGTCCTTTCTGGCAGTCTCAGCCGCTCGGGCATTGCACCAAAGCTACTAGCTTTGATCTGTGCGTGGGAGACGATGTTGGCTTTTGTATTTGCCAACGGTTTTAGTTGTTTGACGTTTATATATATATAAATATCACATGAAGAAAAAGGGGAAAGACAAAGAGAATCAAAGTACGTAACAGAGATAAAAAAAATATATTTTAGGACCACCTAATATATATATATATATATTCATCCACAATATTGTAAATTTTTATTTGAGATTTATTATTATTATTATTATTATTCATTGAAATATATATATTTATGTGTTATGGCTTTTCTTTTCATGTAGTTTGCTTATTTGAAGTAAAATTTAAAGTATATATGGTAAATGAAGATATCCTAATTATTTCATATCTTACAATTCTCTTTTGCTTTGTGTGTGTGTATATATAATGAAATTATCGTAAGAATTTCTATTAAATCTAATTTTGAATAGCTCTGAAGAGAAAGAATTTTGGAATGAAATGAAACTAATTGTACGCTTTTTATAACTTTACAAATATCAAAGTTTGACTTGATGAACAAAGCACAACAAATACAAATAGTTTATTTTAGCATTATAAATAGATCTAAGGTTGAGGAAGTTTACTCTTGGTTTGATTTTTTTTGTTGTTAAATTTTAAGATATATATTTAATATAAAATTAAAATATATTTTATTTATTGACATGGAAATAGTTAAATATACTTATCCTTTCTTTTATTTTATGTCTACGTTACTCTCTTCTCTCATATGCCATCTGGAAAATAGATACTTTGATTGAGGTTCATGGAACACAAAAATGAGGAAAGGAGCATGGAAATTAAATAAGCAGCAAAAATATTTAATAGACAGGATGTTTTGTCGTTTGGGAGAGTGTCCCGTTGGCCGTTTCTCTTCCCCGTTTAGAAAAAAATGTTCTAACGGTTTTTGGTTGGCACCATGGACTGCATATCTTTGATTATTTGCGGGCCCTCTTCTTATAATTCTGTGTCCTTGCCACGAGTGGCTGACGTTCTTTTCCGACTTTGCACATCAATCCTTTTCCCTTGTCCTTCCCTTTTCTGTTTTTACTTCTAAATAAATATATATATATAAATATATAGTCTAAACCATTGCATTTTCCTTGATACGTCAAGAATGAAAGAAAATCTAGAATAAAAGAAATTGATTAAATTCTTTCAACGAATTTTAAATTTGGGTAGGATGAAATATGAATAAAAATTTTATAATATAATTAAATTGATTTGAAGTGATGTTTCAACAACTATAAATTAAAATTTAGAGGCATGGCATTACAATATTTAAATTTTAAAAACATGTGAAATTTGTGACAAGTGAGGAGATTATTCTCATTAGAAAAGTCCAAAACTATATTAATAATAAGCGTTCCATGCAATGCACGTTAATACATTATCAAACTATTTTTAATCTTTGCGTACTTCTACAATGCTATTTAATGGTATAAAAACAAACCATTTATGTCTTCATCAAAGGTTTTGAGCAATTTAAAAATCTATTACTCGTAAAGTTAGCAAGATTTGATAAGGAGCTTTTGTAATTAACATGACATAAGCCCTTATCATATGCTATTCTTTATTTAAATTTGTTTATCATCTAAACGAATATAGTACATATATATATAATATGACAGAATATTAGCCAGCAAGCATTTGGTTAGGTGAAAATATGATTAGCAGAAAAATAAACCAAAATCAAAGGTGCAAAGTGCAAGCAACTATGCTTTTTCTCTTTGTTCAGAAGGTACAAGCAAATATCAAAAGACCATGGAAGTCAATAGGACAAAAGGGCCTCCATTGATTTCATGATTGAACATAGAAAATGTCGGCCATGTTCTTGATCATGGGTTTACTCCCATTATTACATTTGTAAGACATTCCGGTGTGAATTCCTCAAGCACCCTAAAAACAAAACGAGATTTAATTCATAATAAAATCTCAAATCTTGATGATAAAATAATTAAGAAGCGTATGTTGTAGCATGGACATAAACAAAGCACATGCTTTTCTCTGCAGCCTGATTGGAACCTTCCAAAAACCATCAACCAACTCCGCCAATTAGCTAATTCTAAAAATCCAAATGTATCCCACGATTCAATAAAAGAAAGGCCAACAACCGAAAATAAAAATGAATGATATATAGAAAGAAAAGGCAGCAGGAAAGCTCGTGGAGAAATTAAATGGTTCCATAACTTGATAGCTGCCTTTTTCCTTGTAAAACGGGAGAAGGGAGGGGTTGGGGGGGTGCTGAGCAAAGCATCACCTCAGCGCTGGCCTCTAGGCCTACTGGTTAGGTTTCCTTTCACTTTCCAATACGTTTTGTGTTTTATGTTACTACTTTTTCTCAATGATTTCATGTGTCTCTGTTTGTGTCGTGTGTCAAGCTCAGCATTAGTGTTGTAAGGCAGTGGTGTTGGAAGGTGCACGTTTACGTTGGGTGGAGGTTTTTTTAAAAAAAAAATAGAAAAAGGCATGGGAGGAAGAGGATCTTGCCATAATATTTGGCTGTTGGGAGGGATGAGAGCTACTGAAATTGCCGACACGGGGACAATTTGGCAATTTCTGGGGTTTTTCATAACAGCGATGCTGTATTGTACGGTACCTCAAAACTTAGACACCTTTCAACAACAGTAGGCCCTTTTGCATTAGGCCTTAACGCGGCTTTTTAAATTTTTGAGTGATGGACCAGCCCATACCCATTAATGAGAAAGTAACAATGCATGCATTTTTGCCTTTCTTTTCTCTTTCTTTTTTTTTTTTTGGTTTCTCGTGGCCAAAAATTTGCAATTACCGTTGTTTTTGGGAATTTTCGACTTTGCATAGTTTTTTTGAAAAATTTTAAGTTATTTTAGTTGTAAAAAAGTAATTCACAAACGAACAAATACTTTTTAATTACACTGTTTGTCTTGCATAGAATATTGATTCGTTTTTTTTTCTTTTTTTTTTCATCTTGATTTCACTTTTCATAATCTAACTATATTATTTTTGCACTTTTTTTAATTCTAATTATTTTCATATTTTCACGTATCAAGATGAATAAAGAAAAAACAATAATTTGAGCGGAACAAAGTTTTAATATTTAATATCTGCCTTGTCTGCATGAATATTGACCGACTTCAACATATTTGTGTCGCATACAACTTTCTTTTTCTTCATTTTGATTGTGTGGTGGTGATTTGAATCAATGTAGTGTAGTACTTGATGGAAGAAACAAAAAAGATAAAAGAGATTTTGTGTGCCAGCAAAGAACAATCTTCTCTATTAAATTATGATTGTAATAGAACGAGACGGGCAAGAGACAAATAAGGAGCTTAGATATCAGTGTTGTTTCCCAGACCGGCAATGGAAATTGCAAAGATCGAACATTTATGGATATCCTGTGCATTTGTTTGTGTTATGTCGCATTGGCTTAATGGCTAGAGATGGACTCGCGATTGGGACTTGAAAAGTCCATCCTGTCCCACCATAAGCCTTGTTAGTTGTGTCTTTAAATAGTGAATCGTGAAAAAGATTGGGCATAGCTGCCCTAGCTTTGCCCTGTAATTGGGATCTATTGACGAGCTCTAGTATTGAGCTTGCTTAAGTTAAGTAGAGAGGATTAGTCGTGGACTTGTGCTCTAGTTGATCCTTTTCCGTTTGCGCTTCACTTAAAACTTAAAAGGTTGAACAAGTTAACTTAGGCGTAGAGGTACTCATAGCTCAAGCGTGAACTCGAAATGACGCTTAAAAACTCAAGTTTGAATAGTAAGCTTGAGTGATTTTATTTTCGAAAGGGTAAAAAATATTTTTGCATTAGTATTTTTCTATAATTTAAATATATTTTGACTTAAAATTGAATATAAAATATAAAAATTTATTAATATCATAATATTCACGGGCTGAGCTTGAGCCAAGTCCGGGCTTTAGTATTATAGACTTTTTGAGGGATGTTGGATTAAAAAGAAATAGCAAAAGCCCAATAATGATAAGGGACGTGAGGTGCCTACTTAATTTTCTTGATTCCACCCAAACCTTGTACAGTCAATGGACTTTTGGGCTGAAATGAAATGACCTCTCAAGATCCAATAGCCCTCTCTTTTAGGCTTGAAGGGGCAAGGGCCTCGGTTTTATGATTGAAGTGAACATGTATAGCAAGCTTGTGACTTCACTTCCATAAAATACATGCAAAGGAAAGGTGCAACTAACTTTCCCAAACTATTGCGGTACACGAAATCAAAATCATAATGGAACTTGTTTCGTATGAATGGCGAGGCAGGAGGCAGCGTGGCTGCTTTCTCCAGCCAAAACAAAAATCCATCGTGGCTGGAGAGCGCAGCAGCTCGTATCATTGGAATGAACGAGGTAACCGTGGTATGTCTCTCTGCTTCTCCAACGTGGTGGCACCTGGGTCATTGTTAATCACTCCACATAACTTGGTTTAAGGTTGCTAAAACACCAGCCTTGCGCCGTTGACCTTTTCCTTTCTTGGGGCAACAACAAAACTCGGCTTTTACCTCCCCTGTTTATTGTTAACCTTTTCTGCATTTCTTCTCTTTTTTCAAAATTAAAATTTAAAACTTTACCCTCCAAAAAAAAATGAAGAATAAAATTAAAATTTGTTTTCTTATTTGGAGGTTTTGACTTTTATATTTTTTAAGGTAATACCAAAATCGAATGTCTTTATATGTATTTTTATATATTATATCAAATTTTTTAAATTTATTATAATGAGATACACGATTTATCTTTCTAATTTTGTTAATAAAATTTATAATATTATGAGATGAAGTTTACATTTTTGTAATAAAAATTTCAAATATTTCACTAAATTAAGTAAAATTAGTTTTTTTTTTTTAAGTCAAGAGAGAACTTATATCAATGAGTGTGGAATGAAAGGATTCTCCAAGTAAAAAACAAGAGCAACGCCCAGAAGCTGAAAAAGGTTGATATCCCTTGAACAAAATTAGTTAATTATTAACATTGTCGTGGACTTTAAACTTTAATTATTTAATTTGGAATTAATAGTTTTAACAAATGATGTGTTTTTATCGAGAATTTTAAAAAATTTCACTCCTGAAAAATACATGTAAACTATTGTATAAGTATTCATTCTGTAGCTGAGAAGTTGAGTCTTTGTGTTAGATACATGAAGCAACTGAATAATTAGTGACAAAATCTAATAAAAGCTGCTCCGTGATTTTATTTTTTTTTAATGTTCATCGAAAATGCATTAAAAATTTAAATGCAACTAGAATGGCATTTTGGTAGTTATCTGGAAAACCCAAGGGTAAGCGTAACAGCACGGCGAGCTACAGTCACCTATTCCTCTAGTCTCGCACTGCGCCTCCTTTTTAGCTGTTTCTTCCGAGAACAATTCCCAGCAAATATTTACTGATTAACCACACACCTACCACACTGATAACTCAGAAAAGAAGAAGAAGAAAGCAAAACTTATCGAACAAAATTCTTAGTTAAGTGGGGGGAGATGTGGCGCTGCGTTTCTCGTAGCCTGCGGGTTCCATACTCGAAGAGATCGGTCTCATATGACTCTCTTAGATCTCACATTTCCAAATTGCTCGACAACGAATCTGTACGGTTCTTTCTTTTTCCAATCTTTTTCGGATGTTTAAAATTTTTATTTTCTATTTTGAAAAGTAAGAGATGTTTTGCTTTTATCTTTTCGTCTTCTGTCTGTTCACGATTTCTAGATTTTCTTTTTCTGATTGGTTTTACCTCTTATGTCTTTTTTTTATTAATTTATATGATTTTTTTTACTGGTTGGATTGTTTGGCTGCTGAGAAAATGCAGTCAAGGAAAATAATCTAAGAAATTTATAGAGGTTTTTCTTAAATGATCTTAACTTAGCTCCGTTTAGTTGACTGTGGTAATTTACTGTGCAAACAAACATATCGAACTTGAGCATTAATATCTTTTTTCTTCTTGGATAGGTTACCGTGATTTTCCCCCATTTACTTAGCTAAAATTATGTAAAATGCATTATTTATACGATTGCTTGTTAAGTATTATGTGTTCTTCTGATTGGTAACGTTTCATATATATTATTATAGTAATTAGAAATGGAACAAATAGGATTCTGTGTTGAACATTTGCGATTACTGCAGGTACAATCCCCTTATACCATAGTGGATCATACATATGATGCAGTCGTGGTTGGTGCTGGTGGTGCGGGTCTGAGAGCAGCCATAGGTCTTTCAGAGCATGGATTCAATACTGCTTGCATTACCAAGCTTTTCCCAACTCGTTCGCATACTGTTGCGGCTCAGGTATACAGGAATTCATGATCATGAGTGATGTTCTTGCTATAATTCAGGGCACACATGCTCACTATGACTATGGATTGGTGGACTTCATATCTGTCTTGACATTTCTGTTCAGGGTGGTGTAAATGCCGCTTTGGGGAATATGACTGAAGATGACTGGCGATGGCACATGTATGACACAGTTAAAGGAAGTGATTGGTTAGGTACATGACTTGATTGAGCTTATGTCTTTTGTGATTTTGTAGGTACTTAATATATGAGAGGTACTTAAGCATATGCTTCTACTCGATATTTAGCTGTATAAGAATGGTCTATTTATTAATCAGCTTTCTATATTTAAGTAAAGGGATATGTTTACCTCAAGTGCACTATTGTCTTGCCTGAAGTAGTTTATTGTTATCGCCCTGCATTCGTCGAAGTGGCTACCACATATGTTGACCTTTTGTTTTTTCCTTCAAGGTCTGATCAAACTACTAATATCAGATGATCATGTGTAACAAAGCAAAATGATTCATGCTAAAGGCATAAGGGCCATGCTGTGCACATACATTTACACATCTGTATTGCAATATTAAACTACCTTTGCCACTTGCACCTCTATAGTGCAGTAGTTAACTACCTTTCTAACAATCTTTTTCCCTTTGTTTACTGTTTTAACTGAAGAGGGTGTATTATTGTAGGTGATCAGGATGCTATTCAATATATGTGCAGGGAGGCACCAAAAGCTGTGATTGAACTTGAGAATTATGGGTTGCCTTTTTCTCGAACAGAAGATGGGAAAATATATCAGCGTGCGTTTGGTGGTCAAAGCCTTGACTTTGGAAAAGGTATCAGTACACAAAGTTGATAATGGGCTCAGATGATTAGTGGGTAGAATTCTGATCTTGACTTTGCAATGTTTCAATCTTGACCAGGCGGACAGGCTTATCGTTGTGCATGTGCTGCTGATAGAACTGGGCATGCTCTATTGCACACTCTCTATGGCCAAGCTATGAAACATAATACTCAATTCTTTGTGGAATATTTCGCTTTGGATCTGTTGATGAATAGTGATGGTAGGCTATTTCAGGGAACTTAAGGTTTTCCCCATCAATTGTATTTCAGATTCCTTTTGTTTGTGTTGGTTGGCTTAGGCGTGGCATATTTATCATCCCTTGTTATGTTTAGCTGTCCATAATTTTGGGCGTTACTTGTTTTCTTATTTTGATGAACATGTCACCCCACTTTTTATACCTTTGGACCTTTGACAAAAGAAAGTTTTTTGTTTCATTCATTTTGCTGTGTAATGTTAATAAGTTTTGGTGATTATTGATGCCTTGTGTGCAGGGAGCTGCCAGGGAGTGATAGCTTTGAACATGGAGGACGGAACACTACATAGATTCTGTGCTGTTTCGACAATTCTAGCTACTGGGGTATTGTATTTATTCTTTTTTTTTTTTAATTCAAAATGAATAAAGGACCTTCACCTTTGTTGTCTGTTTCTTTCAGGGATATGGTAGAGCCTACTTTTCTGCAACCTCAGCTCACACATGCACTGGTGATGGCAATGCTATGGTTGCGCGTGCTGGGCTTCCCCTCCAGGTTTCTTGTGTTCTTTCTATCCTTTAAATTTGTTTCCGGAGCTGCTTTCATTCTTCTATCTCTTTCTCTGTTTGTCCCCCTCCTGATGTATCCTTCTTACAGGATTTGGAGTTTGTGCAATTTCACCCAACGGGAATCTATGGGGCTGGGTGCCTCATCACTGAAGGTTTGTGCTTATTCAACTTCTTATGAAGAGCATTGTCTTGGGTTGATATTTGGTTGCATGATATAGAAAATTATTATACCTTTGTGTTTTTCTATTTTTGAGTTTAATTTTAAATCGCACCCTCTTCTTTAGTTGAAGTTGAGAAGGTTCAAATTCTAATTTTCATCTGCAATTTGTAGGGTCTCGTGGTGAAGGTGGTATTCTTAGAAATAGTGAAGGTGAACGCTTTATGGAACGGTATGCCCCTACGGCCAAGGATCTTGCTTCAAGGGATGTTGTTTCAAGATCTATGACCATGGAAATCAGGGAAGGTCGTGGTGTAGGTATGATTATCTCCTCATTGTTGACATTTCCATTGTACGACATGCAGTGTCATCTGTGTTTTTCTTGCTTAAGGAGTGTATATGGGTTTGCAAGATGTGCAGTTAGGTATTGCAATATGTCGCTTGTGGTTTAGAGTAGATACTTGGTTTCTTTTTACGTGATCCTTAGTCTCAGTTCTTTGAAGTTTTTGATATCCAGGTTTTTTTCTTTTGAAAAGACTAATATTTGTAGGTGCCAATGCCATACCAAAGATATGTTTATCTCTGGTGTTGTGTGATGCAGACAATTAACAGTTACATGCAAAATAATGTGAATCTTCTCTGGACTTGGAGTCTTTAACCATGATATTTATATTTAATAGGACCTTTGAAGGATCATATCTATCTCCACTTGAATCACTTACCCCCAGAGGTGCTCAAGGAGAGGCTTCCAGGTATCTCTGAGACAGCTGCCATTTTTGCTGGTGTGGATGTTACGAAGGAGCCCATCCCTGTCTTGCCTACTGTACATTATAATATGGGTGGAATTCCCACAAATCACCATGGAGAGGTGTGATATTCAGATGCATAAATGCATTTACATGTGGATGTTCAGAACAAATATTTCTGATATTAAAGAATGTATAATTGTGGAGATTTACTGGAATTTAATTGTTTTATTCATTTTAGAGATACATAGAACAAATATATGTTGGTACCTATCTGTATGATTATATAACTGATATGCATATTTTAAAACTGAAAGATGTGCAACATTATCTGAGAACAAAAACCATTTTGCAATAATCACTTTCTTCATATAATTACGTCTGATATTCAACTATTTGTGGTTTTAACTTCACCATGCATTTAAATTTTGTTAATTTAACGCTCACCTTATTTAATCAGTGTGCTTTTTGCTTTCTCAGGTTGTTACTGTCAGAGACAGCAATCCAGATTCTGTGGTTCCTGGACTAATGGCTGCTGGAGAGGCAGCCTGTGCATCTGTTCATGGTGCCAATCGGTTGGGTGCAAACTCCCTTCTTGATATTGTTGTCTTTGGTCGGGCTTGTGCAAATAGAGTCGCAGAGATCCATAGACCAGGCATGTTGTATTTTATTTTTTGCAGGTGAGTAACTATGCCATTTATGGCTCAATGTTATTTCTTATACAAGTTATTTTTCAGGGGAGAAGCAGAAACCTTTGGAAAAGGATGCCGGTGAGAAAACAATTGCATGGCTGGACAAAATAAGAAACTCAAATGGTTCTCTTCCAACTTCAAAAATTCGATTGAATATGCAACGAGTAATGCAAAACAATGCCGCTGTTTTCCGCACACAGGAAACATTAGAAGAAGGTGTGATGTTTCTTCATCATTAATGTTTTAGTTTTGTCCCTTTCAATTTTGCATCCTGTGTCTTCCTCTCCCCATTCAGCCTTCCTTTTGTTCCTCTTTTTTCTGGGAAATAGAATGATTAGTAATCTTTATGTTGTTCATGAGATTCTAATTGCTGAATCTAATAAATTTGTTTAACATTTAGTTATTACCTAGGAAAACCTATTTACTTCTTTGTATATTTCATAGGTTGTCAGTTAATTGATGAGGCATGGGAAAGTTTCGATGATGTTAAGTTGAAGGATCGAAGTCTAATATGGTAAGATTGCAGAACCAGGATGTTGATGATCAAATCATTGTTGAAGTTGATTGTTTTGTAGCTTCACTCTTAAACTGTTTTGCAGGAACTCTGATTTGATAGAGACCATCGAGCTGGAAAATCTTTTGATAAATGCCTCTATCACTATGCATTCTGCTGAAGCTAGGAAAGAGAGCAGAGGTGCACATGCCCGTGAAGATTTTACAGTTAGTGTTTTTCTTCTCTTTGTCAGTTTTATTATGTCCTTTTTGTCAAGCTACAGTTAATAATGTGCATTTGCTTTTATTTGGCAGAAAAGAGATGATGAGAACTGGATGAAACACACATTGGGGTATGATCTCTTTCCCTACTTGGAAGAACACATTGTGATTATGTATATGGGCTTATGTCGTGGTGGGGGGAGTTTAAAACTGATAGAGACAGGTGTATTTGTATCAAGGACATGTTTCTGTTAAAAAGGAACCAAGCTTAGTCCAGATGTATAATTTTATAATGTTTGGGCTTTAGGCTATCGAATTTTATATACAATAGGACCCTTAAGAGGCACTTATGAGAAAACTATATCACGGGTGAGCCATTTAAGTGTAGAATGTTTCTTGCAGGAAAGAGCAGAAAGTTTAGGGGTTCTCCTTGGTATTTCTGTTCATTGTCTGATTGGTAACATGAGTTAATGCCCTGAATCTGATAAAATCACACTAGTGATTTGCTAGGGATAATCATCTATTGAGTATCATCAGTAATTTACTAGATTTTGGATGCAAATCGCTAAATTGCCACATTATTTTGGTTTAATCTAGTTGGCAACGTCAAGTTGTTGATTTGTTCACAAATTCTACTTTGATTTGCAGCTATTGGGAGAATGAGAAGGTTCGACTGGATTACCGGCCAGTTCACATGAACACATTAGATGATGAGATTGAGTCATTCCCACCTAAAGCCCGTGTGTATTAGTTTGAGAAGGCATATCATGTGCTTTATGCAAATGATTTATGAGGTGTGCAACAACTCAGCCCGGAATAAGTTATGGAGAAAAAGGATGCAATAAAGTATTTGTACGTACAGCGCTTTTGGCAATATTTGTGCCATTCATCAATCATTGAACTTTTGTGATTGAAAGCATCAACAAGTTTAAATCTTAGTCCGAATTTTGTATTTCCCTTGGTCAGCAATAAGGTTATCCGTCGCTTGATTTGAGAAGCCTTTGTACGAGTGACACCTTGTCCTTCAAACATTAACACTAACATGTGAAGTTGAAAATCAGCTGTTTCTGGTGCTCAAAACCCATTGTGCTTGTGTCGTCAGGCTCTCAAATTACCACATAATTAAATTAGAATAACTCAATCTGAGTAACTTAATTAATTCACTGTTTGCCTTGATTAGGATTAATTTTCCTCTAAATTCTCGACTTAATTATGTGTTTGCGGGGATGATGTGTTCCTCCCTGTGAAAAAGTTTCTCCAAGTGGGAAGGTAAGAGATGCAGAGTGACTTTTTCTTCTCTTGTCTCGGAGAGTGTAGATTGGATGGATTTCTTTTGGGAACGGTAAGAACGACAAAGAATTTGTTTAACCGTAAGGAAAAGAGGAATGGACCCATGTCCAAGATTAACTCCTGATAATTGTGTTGTAAGACTTGAACCACTACCTAGCTTACCTTCCCCCAACCCCTTCTTTTAGCCTGGCTTCATGTTACCCCCACCCCGAATCATGGCATCAAATTAAGCTTCAAAGTTCATAGAAATTTGGGTTTTTTGGTTAATGGGTTCTGTGAGACGTATCATAGGCCGTACGAGCCTTCCAAGATCCACAATTTGAACAGAGCAACATGGATTTACAGCCCTGTTCGGCATGTGGCTCGATTCATGATCTTTTTTTTCGTTTGAGCCGAAACAGCCCAGAAGGAAATAAGCTTCTCCTTTTATTGCCACGACTTCAGTTCCCTGTATTTCATTTTCATTTGATCATTGATTTAAAGATCATACATCGACAGGACATAACCTGCTTAGCTGCACCTACTCTTTCCCCCAATAAAATTATTCAAATAAGTGTGGGGCAGCCAATCCATACTAAAAGTCTTTCAAACCAGTGGCTAAGTTGTTCATTATGTTATTTTTCTTGCGCAAGCATCACTGTCAGGGGGAGACAAGCCAAGATCATCATCCAATCCCAAAGGGGCTGTTCTCAAAACATTAGTTTAAAAATACTAATCATTACAACAATTGACAAAAAAGAGCAGATTTTTGTTTAGACAATATATATAAAAATCGAAGGATAAATACACTTTCAAGAGAAAAAGGGGAAAAAAAAAAAAAACCCAATGAGTATCCTATCCCATTTTGTCAAAAGTACAGTGTCTCCCACTACAAAGAAGCATTAAAAACGTCTTTCCAAGTTGTTTTCACCAGTCACAGGCCACTGCTTGGTAGTAGTAGCCTATCGGTGCTGGTGAAAAACACTTGCACCAAAAAAAGCAGTCCTTGGTTGATTAAGAACCCACTCCATTGCTAGTTTGACTGAAAGATCCTACTTCGTCATGATTTACTAAGAAACGTTCGGGGCTTCGCTTTTTATCAACCTGCTTTTTTCTATTTTATAATCATTTGTTTTTAATTTAGTGTGATTACTAAGGGGTTAAGGCTACAATGCCTCCCTAGGGATATGTTCCAGAAAAATACACAGAGAAACAGATTAAAATAATAAGCTAGATCGGATCCAGTCAGATACAAGCATCCTAGCATGGATATAAGTTCAACCTGGATACATTAAAATTTTGTAGATTTTCCTTTTTGTTTTTACTTGTTTTGAGGGTTTAGAAATAGTGTGTGTGGGTGAAAATCTGAAACAGCTTTAACCAAAAGAAAAAGAACAAAATTCCATGATTTCATATTTTCAACTTGCAAATTTCGAATCTAAGTCGTAACAAGAAGAGAAAAAAAATCGAAGAAATGATAAAAATATTACATCCCCTTTACGAACTTAAAATTTAATAAACAAACATTTATATTTTCTCTCTGAATTGCACGAACTTGGATTGAAGAATTCGACAGCGGGTACGTTATATGTTTTTCGAAATTTTTTTATATTAATGTTGAGAATTCAAAACTATACAGTAAGAAATTTTAGAAATGATAAAAGCATTATATCCCATTACATACTTAAAATTTAATAAAAAAAATTTTATTTTTCCTAATTTGGCATGAATTTGAAATAAAGTGCCGGGCATAGATATATCATTTTTTATTATTAATTTATATGAATTTTGAATATTTAAAATTATAAAAATAATAACAATTTTTAAAAGAAATCAAAATTTAATATATTAAGATAAAATAAAAATTTTTGAAAAAAGTAATTTTTTCTTTTGAATGATAAATAAATAATAAGAATTATATTTTCTAAACTCCAAACCTTAAACCTTAAACTTTTACTGAAATAATTACACCACTGCTTTCTAATTAAAAAGTGAAATGATAAAAGAGAATTCCTATTAATCAAATTTTGATTATACCATAGAGTTGCATTATTATTAAATCATGTCCTCATTACTAATTTCTCACTCAAACTTACACTAATCTATAGTCTTTTTCCACACATTGTTCCTCTTGTTATTCCAAATCCATGATTGTTCTATCTTGCATCTTGTTATTTAGTATTTGTTAATAATTATCGCCCCCTCCCCCCCGCCCCCCCCAACAAAAAAAAATACTTATTAGTACTTAATTACTTTAAATTACTCTAAAAACCTAATCAAAATTTGTTTGGATATGCACGTGAAAAGCAAAGGTTTGCAACATCATGGAGTGACAATTGTCAAGTCCAAGTGTTTTCCTAAAAATTAATGGTAATGACTGTGACATTTTTTTTTTTTTAAAGACGATGTGGTCCAATTTAGAAAAAAGTCAGTCGCCATTGCTAATGGGACAAAATAAATAAGATTGAAGAGATCGTGCTCACATAATTAAATTATTATTATAAATTATGAATAAATAAAATTAAATGTCATAAATGGAAGAATGTGGTCAAGCCCATCATGCTCCATCAATTTATAATGAGAATGAGAGCGGGAAAATTCATAAAAAAAATGACAAAAACACTGTCAACGAACAATAATTTTTATACATAATATATATATATAACTTTGAATTGTTTTTGTTCGTTTTTATATTTTAACCTCGACGATTTATTATTGTTATTATTATTTAGTTAGATTGTTTGTGATGAAATTGATTAAATGTGAACGGTTTCTGGTTTAAGATAAGCTGCGCCTAACAATCTCACAAAAAGTGATATACAAATTTCATGTGTGCTAATTTGTTTGGTCTATTTTTTATTAAATGTTATTACATTTAATAAATAGTACTAAAGAAGAACCGTATGTTAATTAACTTCTCTAATATAAAAGGTCCCATTAAAAAGAACGAAAATAAAAGATAATAAGGGGAAAATAGATTAGATATTTGGAGCTTAGAATTTATGCTTTCGAAATGAAAATAAAAATTTTTAAATATTGCTCCATTACAAGAAAATTTCCTATTCTAATATCTCAATCAAATAATAATTTTCTTTTTTTCTTTTAATGAATTTGTCTATTAATATTAATATTTTACCTTCAAATTAAATTAATTATGATTGCAATTATGCTCAAAATACCTTACCAAAAAATTATATATAAAAAGTGATACTCTTTTATTTTTAAAAAGAATAAATGTTCGTGTGAATGACTTGTTTCAAAATCTTCGATTTGAGTTTTTTTATATTAAAGTCGGGGTGTTTCCTTCACAGAAAAAGAAAAAAGCCAACCAAATTATTATAATTTGGTCTGAAAACCTAGTTGCATTTCAATCCTATGTCAAATTGGATTTATCCTATAAGAACTTAAGAACAGTCACGAAATCCCAATGGACCGACGAGACAATATCACAATGATTTGAACCCAAAATATAATAGTAATTAACAGTGATGATCAAATCTTTCAAATCAAATAGAAATTGGATCATTTAGAACCAGAAGCTTGAAAGAAAGCTTTAGGATTTCAGCAGTTAAAACGGAAACTAAAAGTGGCCTATTTGCTCATCATGGTCAAAATCGTTGCTGGGGATGGAATTGAAGTTAAAAAGATTGAGCTATGGCAGCCTCAGATGGGAAGAGAGGGAGAGTAGTAGTCTCGGAATTGAGATGGGAACATGATTGGAAAGCTGAAAAATTTTGAGAACCGTTGTGATGGTAAAGAGAGCGTGGAAAGGGAAAAAGAAAGAACGTTAGATAAGGCGGTAATTAGAGTGGGCCACTTTGGAACCGACTGCTGTGAATTACTTGTCAAATCATCCAACTAATGGCGGCTGATTAAGACATAATTTTATCTAATTTGCTTTTTTTTGGTTTCATATTTAGTAATTATCCAATGCAAGATATAAATAGGTTGGCCAAAACAGAAGATCAATAGCGTGTAATTGAAGTAAATCTAAAATCTAAGCCTTTCGTCTCATTCCCCAGTTTAACCATTAATGCCTTGTATGAATATTTTAACTCAATTTCTCATTTCGTTTCGTTAAATTATAAGTGACCTCCTCCAACAGTCAGTCGAAAAAAAAACATAATTGATCGGATTAAAGTAAGATAATTTAACAAATTAATTCGTGTTGTAATATTAAAATATTTAATAAAATTAAATTCGAATCCAAGGGTTTAGGGGAGAGGGAAAAAAGAAGGTAGCAATTAGAAAGCACTAAATGTAGACGTTGGGCAGTTGACTCAGGGGCTTTGTTGTGGAGGCACATCTTTCCCAGCCATGCCAACGGCAACGTGTCTAGTTGCTTTCAACCTCGACCCATCAACGAAACAACGTTGCCCAACCCCGTCAAAATATCCTGCACCGTTGCTTTTCTTTCCGGTTCTTTTTTTTTTTCTTCTTAGTTGTTGCGTTTCGGTTGGTCGAGGATTACCTATTGCATTCCCCGCCCCCACCCCTTTCTGGACCCCACTTCACCACTTTTGTTTTTTGTTCTTCTTCATGATCTTCGCATCTTGGTCCACCTCGTCCCTGGTGCGTCCCTCAACCGCCCAAAAAGAACGGACCGTAATGGGCAAAGTGCTTTTGACCCCGCCCCCATCGACGCCAAAATTTTTTGCCCTCTGACACAAAAGTGAAAAATAAAAATTACAAAAACAAAAAAGAAAAGAAAAGAAAAGAGAACCTAACGTTTGACGAAGTGCGATCAGCTGTGTCGTGATCTTGAGAATATTACGGCGCCGTTTTGCACTCTCGCAGGGAAGGGGTAAAGCAGACCGGACCGGATGCCCAGATCTTTAGAAAGAAGAACAAAAAAAACGGACGTTAGATTAGCGCGACCTTCTCTAGACGATCACAGGGGGTGGATGGAGGGGGTATGATGACGTCAATGAGACGGCGACACCGACGCGCCGTATAAAAAATATCGATGTGTCGTGACGAAGGGGTGGGCCCCGGTGCCCCAATTTCGAAGGGGTCCCCGAACACAGCGGGAGAGATTGAAATGAAAGGGGATGTGGGTACACGTGGATGCTAATAACACCCCTCCCGGTGTTGTCATTTCGGTAGATAGAAAATTAACGAGTGGGTCCCACACGTCGTATGGGCGCCACGTCATGCGCACAGCAACTGGGACTCAGAGAGAAAGAAAAAACACGGAACAACAAGAGAGATAGAGCGGCTGGAAATTTGTAGATTTGTAGTGGTAGCATAGTTGCCGCTCACAGCAGGGTATACGGGATTCCCATCCTCTCATGTCTTTCGATATTTCCACGTCATCTTTCTCTTTTTTGTTCAATTTCATTTTATTTTCTTTAACAAAGGCGGGACCCACCGTTTTTTGGTAATAGCTATAAGGACCCACTTTTCATTTGGAGGGACTTTATTCAGCTCTCGTCTCGTCCTGCTTCTACTACTAGCTTTCGTTCTTTAAAGCTACACTTCTCAAGTATCTCTCTTTCTCTTCTTAGCTTAAGCTAAATCCAAGTTTGTAGAGCTTCTGATCCAGTTACTCTCGGGCCTACAGTCTTGTATGTACCCTCTTTCTCTTCTCTCTCCTCCTCTTTTTATGCTTAAAAACGCTCACTCTTTTGTGGATTTTTTGATGTTTTTTTTGTGGGTAATGTGAGTACAGTTTACGAAAATTTCCGGCGAAGTTTGGCCGGAGGATGGCATATATGTGCGCGGATAGTGGAAATCTAATGGCAATCGCTCAACAAGTTATAAAGCAAAAGCAACAGCAAGAGCAACAACAACAGCAACACCACCATCAGCAGCAACAGCTCCTTGGTCTCAATCCCTTTTCTATAAACCCTTGGCCCAATACGCACCATGCCGTTTCCAACGCCCCCAATCTCGGGTACGGGCTTTCCGGACCTGGTTTTGCCGACCCGTTTCAGGGAGATACTGGAGAAGGGTTTCAGTTTCCAAACATCGAGCATCAACCAGTGGGTTTCGGTTCCGGATTTTTGTGGTGGTGCGGGTGGTGAGTTTGACTCGGACGAGTGGATGGATAGCCTAATGAACAGTGGGTATCAACGGATAGTTGAATCTGCCGTCTGGTTGTGAGGCGTGGCAGAACAAGGCGATTTTGGTCTCTACGGTGCCGATCCCTTTAGTGCTTGCCGAACCGTCTCAGCGTGACGTGCTCTCCGCCGTCTGATCTGAACCGAGTGATTTTCTCAACAGAAGTACAGAAAAACCCTAACACTCTTCAAGCACAGCCTCAGTTACCTACGTGGGCCCCATCCCCTCCACCTCCTCCTCCTCAAGTGACCGTTAAAGAAACCAAAACAAGTACTCCTCCGAGCCAAACGCCATCCATAAACGACGTCGTAGGCGTCTCATCTACCTCTCCCGAGGCCGAGTCAGCTCCCCGCTTTTAAAAGCGTTACTCGACTGTGCCAGACTAGCCGAGTCGGAGCCTGAAGCGCGATTAAATCACTGATTCGACTCAGGGAATCAGTATCAGAATGCGGAGTCCAACTGAAAGAGTGGCTTTTTACTTCACCGAAGCTCTCCATAGCAGAGTCTCGCGTCAAGCTGAGAAAAGATTGACTATTCTCGATACGACGTCGGAGGAGTTCACTCTCTCTTACAAAGCTTTAAACGACGCGTGTCCGTACTCAAAGTTTGCTCATTTAACGGCAAATCAAGCGATTCTCGAAGCAACGGAGAGAGCCAGTAAGATTCACATAGTGGACTTTGGAATTGTTCAAGGGGTTCAATGGGCTGCTCTTTTGCAAGCGTTAGCTACCCGCTCTGCTGGAAAACCGACCCAAATCCGAATCTCGGGTATACCCGCTCCGGTTTTGGGAAAATCTCCAGCATCTTCTCTTTATGCTACTGGTAATCGTCTCCGTGACTTCGCGAAGCTCCTGGATTTGAATTTTGAGTTCGAACCGATTCTAACTCCAATTGAGGAGCTTAACGAGTTGAGTTTCCGGGTTGACCAGGATGAGATATTGGCTGTAAATTTCATGCTTCAATTGTACAACTTGTTAGATGAAGCTCCGGTCACTGTAGAAACCGCTCTCCTGTTGGCTAAATCTTTGAACCCGAAAATTGTGACATTGGGTGAGTACGAAGCGAGTTTGAATCGAGTTGGGTTCGAGAACCGGTTTAAGAATGCATTAAGGTATTACTCAGCCGTGTTCGAATCGTTGGAACCGAACTTGCCTCGCGACTCACCAGAGAGAATCCAAGTTGAGAGACTATTACTTGGTCGAAGAATCGCGGGGGTTATTGGACCTGAAGAAGTGGAAAAACGGAGGGAACGGATGGAAGATAAAGAACAATGGAAGAATTTAATAGAAAGTGCAGGTTTTGAAACGGTAGCCCTTAGCCATTACGCGAAAAGTCAAGCGAGAATTCTGTTGTGGAATTACAATTACAGCTCTTCGTATTCACTGATTGAATCCCAACCTGGATTTCTCTCTTTAGCTTGGAAGGAGGTGCCTCTACTCACGGTTTCATCGTGGCGTTGATGATTTGTGGGATCTTCGGCTTCACAGTTGTAAAATTTTCCACCTGGTAATTTTTCTCTAGTGTGGAATGGAACAGATTTTGATCTGGGAAGACTCTGGGGCCTCAGCACAGTGAAACAGTGGTAATATTTTAAGGGCCAATTGAGAAGCTTTTTAGGGTTATTTCCATGGTTATATTAATTTTTTTCATTTTGATTTTGATCTTAGATTTTTCTTTTGGTTATTTTAGTTCTGGGTTCTGTTTTTGTTGGGGTTTTTTTTCTTTTATGAACAGGTTTGGAACTTTCAGCATGACAAAAATTGTAACATAAGGGAAAATGAAATTCGAGAAGAACTTTTCCCGTAGGGTGTCTAGCAACTTTGCACTGTATATAAATTTGAAACCTTTTGATATGGTTTATTTCTTTTTCCTTTCCTCGTTTCATCTTTATTGTCAATGTAGACTTTAGTTCAGTGCCATTGCAATAGAAGGTGAAAACTGATTTAATGACTAGGAAACTATAGTTTCTCGTGCTCTTGGTCTTTGAACAAGCCTTGTTCTGGTCACTGGTTGCGCCTTGAATCAAAGACCCTGTGACTCTGTCTATATTTACTAATGTGATCAGATTTTTCACCTGGCCTTGCACTCTGCAGGGTGTAGTAAAAACCATGAGCAAAACCAGTAAAAATGTCACTTTCTTTCACAGGCACTGTAATTGGGTGTTTTGATTGAGACCGAGTCTTGGGTTGAACTGTGATTTCTGTATTTGGTGTTTGATGAGGACCAACACAGTACTTATGAACAGGGTTTTCTGATTAAGACTTTTATATAGAACTTCTGCCTTTGCGTAAATTATATGGCAGGTGATCTTTTTATCTTTTCTCTCGATCAACTTTCAATCTTTGGGCTGCTGCTATCTTACAATACCTATCATTTTCCTTTGTTATTCTGCTGGGAAAGGACTTTGAATTTCGCATGCGGTGGTTGTTGCCATCCCTGCCATTCTTATTTTTCTCAATCTATGGCAGGCCCTTCTACTTGTTGGTTATAAGATTTAATGGCTGTCATTGTCATCTTGAATCAGACTCTAAATCTCCCTCTCTCTCTCTCTCTCTCTCTCTCTCTGGGAGGGATTAAACATGAGATCTTATCCCCTGATTGCGGGTTTCTCATTTGATTATAGAGTTCTGTTAAAATTTTGATTGTCTAATTTCCACCCAATGCTGGAAAATGAAGGGAGGGACACAAGTGAGTAGCTTGAACATGATATCCCATCCTTTGACATAATTGAGATGGAACCAGGGCGATGAAAGCTGCCTGTTTCCAACTCCCTGATAACCAATGGGCCAAGAACAGGGCAAGGTAGGTGATGGGGCTTTTGCATGATGTTGTTTCTAGTCCACTGATGGAGACCGGCATGGGGTCACTTCTAGCCATAAGATTGTTGAGAGTCGAGATGTTGAACCCCCCATATAACTAGAGTACCCTTTTAGGGTTCTGGTATGGGTCCTCTTTCAACTCTCTTTGTCAATGCTCTTCCATCACACAGCTCATCTGATATGTTCCCTGTAAGAACGTGTTTCACCCTAAATTTGCAAAGAAAATTGACTCTAAATCTTCTGCGTAAATACCATATATATTCAATATTTGGCCTGCATTTTTGTATCCTGGTGGATGGATGCCTTACACCATTGACAAACCTGATACCGTTAACTAGATCAATGTCAAGTTCTGGTTTCATCTTACACGTGAACCATTTGCAACTATGCAGAGGAGAGGTTTCTCCCTTCATTCTCTTTTCTGTAAGGGTCCAACTTTGTAGTCGGATGGTTCTAGTCTTTCGTTAGCTTGGTACTTAGACTGAATTTGATTCCAGCCAAAAACTCTAAATATTGAACAATGGACCATGAAAAATCAAAGTTATTGATCTTCCGACACTGCGATTGTTGCTTCCAATTTACTTTGGGGGCATTGAAATTTTCTGAAGGCCTAACACCCTTCTCTTCACCGTTTCTTTTTTTTTTTCTTTTTATTTTCTTCAATGAATTAGGACGAGAACCCCACCTACATAAACAAAAGAGACAGTCCATCAGAGAAATGGCATTAAATCCACTGAAGGAGGCCCGAAAAGACTGAATAATGCTGCCAAATCAAGGGCCGAAGGCACCCAAAGCGCTCTGACATCGTGCACGTACCCGTGTACTATTTGGGTGACCGTATCACCGTCCCCCTACTCTCCTTAGCTCTTACTGTTGGTATTGAAGGTGCGTGATGAGATCAGCAAGCTGCCACTAGCAGCAACGGTCGAGTGGTCCC
Source organism: Theobroma umbraticum (assembly GCF_002168275.2). Taxonomy (NCBI): domain Eukaryota; kingdom Viridiplantae; phylum Streptophyta; class Magnoliopsida; order Malvales; family Malvaceae; genus Theobroma; species Theobroma umbraticum. The sequence continues at coordinate 1,364,775 of NW_018397255.1, read as the reverse complement.
ACAATCTGGAGACATGAGACTTTCTGCTGTATTCGTTAAAGTGACCTGTCCTCTCCTCTCTCTCTCTCTCTCTTTCTCTATCCTGCTCTGGACTTAGACTGGACTAATCCTGACACTGTCACCTTTTTTTTTACCTCGGCAGCGTACCTCTCGCCTCCGTTTTATTGTCTTCTAAATAGCGGCTTTGATCTTGCTGGTTTGGTACAGAGCCCAAGTAGCACAAGAATAAGGATTTGAATTTGCCCCAATTTATTTATTTATCTATTTATTTATTTTTTGAGTTGAAGAATCCGAGAATAGAATTTTAATTATCTAGAATTCGAGCCAAATTTGCTAGCCTCCATCTCCATATACTCAATTAGGGAGTAGTTATTGTGGAGCATTTGATTTTAGGATGTGGACATGACAATAAAGCTTGGAGTGCAAATAGCAATTTACAGTGGATATTGAAGGTTGTATGGCATTTCTTCTCCGTTATACTCTCTTCTTTTATCATGTTTGCAATTTTAATTAATTTTACAAGTTTATACTAGATATATTGTTGATATATAATATTTATATATAATTATTTAATTACCAAATGTTATGTAAAATTAAAAATTCAAAAATATTTCTAATTAAATATTTTTAAAAATTTTAATATTTAAATTTAATTATTAACAAAATAATAATATTTCATTTTATACTTTATCTGTGCATCAAATATGAATTTTAATTTTACTTATTTTACATACAAATGTTTATTTATTAATAAAATATCAATATTTAATTAATTGATAATGTATAAATTAATGACCGTGCATTATTATCAAACCTTATTTTTACTTACTCATTTGTAAGTCCTAAAAAATATATATTATAAAGATGGACCTCACCTCGCCAAACTATATGGACTTGTTTATGGGCCAGGATGAGGTTAGAATCTGGGGTGATGAACCGTCTAAGCAACATGGGCCTTGGCCATCCGAACAGTGGAATTGATCGCCTCGGACATTGTCCCTCGAACGTTGAGTCTGTCTCGATATCTTAAAAGGCCAGGCGACTGCGGCCAGCTGTGGTTGTTCCTAAGCATGCGACCATTGGAATAGCCAGGCTCGTTATCCACAAACCAAGCTTAGCCTGCGGCAGTGCCATCTGGGGGAGACTCACCGGCATAAAAAGCTGAAAGCCCCACGTAACCAGAAGCTATATACGAACTCGACACGATAAACATTTCCACGTGTCGTACCGTGACAGAAGGTTGCTGGTATTTTCTTTGTAGAAAGGTCTGGATCAGCACCTTAGAACCGGCCTTAATTTCTGTCATTATGCCCTTAATGGCATGCATTTATTGGCTAAAATCACTTCCTTTTGATGTGTATATATTAGTCTCTTTACAACTGGAAAGAAAACGAAAATGAATCAGGCAATTCGATCAGTTGGAGCCCAGGCACCAGCAATTTTCTCGTCTTCCCTGCAATCTTCTTTAGGCCACAAAAGCTTAGTGATCAGCTTCAGGCCTGTTACAAGTTCTTCTAAGCGTTCAGGAAATCCACAAAGCATGGACCGGACAGAATAAAATCCTAACCAAAAAACTAGGTTCATAACATGAACACTATTGAAAATTGCCCTGCCACACTTCTCCCTTGTCTGTTGTCTGAATTGTTCATGTTGAATTCTGTTTGTTAAGAGATGTGATGTCTCATTCATTTGGAGAGGGGTATGCCACGAGGTCGGACGAAGAACCATTTGGAGGGACTTACGGAGGGAATCAGAGTAACTCTAAAATAGAAATGGACAGGGAGATTCTTGAAAATCATCCAAGCAAGTTGAAGGCTGTCTGTAAGTACATTCATTCATCATCAAAGTTGTTTTTCTTCTTGAAAATTCTACTTACTTTTATTGCACTGCGTTTGCTTTGTGCATGAAGCTTATGACAAGACACAGGGGAGTGAAGTGAAAGAGAAGGAGAAAGCCAGGCACCGAACCCAGGCATCGAGTTAACTGGGAAGATCAGAGATTTGATGTTTATGAGATATATTTTGCTCAGGAAATTTTCTCTTTTGGACTAATCTATCTATGCTATGAAAGCTGCTGAAGCTTTTGCTTTTTTATTTCAGTATATTTGTTAATGTGAATTGCTGGTCCTTGGGACACCCTGGCTCGCATATTATAAGCCTTGATGTGGCATATAGGTTTTAATTATTTTATGGGATAAATTTTGAACTATTTGGGTACTGATAATTTCTTATATCAGTTGAGAAGCAAACTCCCTATTTCCATTCCAAAAATAAATAAATAAATAAACATAAAAAACTGATGACAGGCTTTTTAAAATGTCCATGGGCCAAGGTCAGTAGTGGTTTAGAATGGTTTAACGTTGATCCGATCGTTTTTATAGTTTTAATTTTTTTTGCTTAAAGTTTTAATTTTTCAAATATATTTTGTGAATTTTTTTCCTGTCAATTGACACTCACTCAATACCTTTTATGAAAAAGAAATTATTAAAATACTTCAATTCAAAATTAATTTATTTATTTTAAAGATATTTTTAAATTTATTATGAAATTTAAAATGATATATTTTGTTCTTCTTCTTGTCTTCCTTATTTCATCCTTTGAACTATACTATAAACTCGAAATACGTTACAACCATTTATTTTGTGTTGATGCCAGATTATCAACTACAAGATTCTACATTATCAAATATAATTGTGGACGTTTACAATACAAAGATGGGTCTTGTCTCTTTTCCTAAGTTACATTTGAGGAACTGTTTTCATACGAGAACCTAAGTTCTAAAAATTAGCTACTGTTTACTATATTTGGGTAGCTAAAATAAAATAAAGGTTAAACTTAAATGAAATATTAGTTTTCTTCCTTTGAAAATTAATTAATTTTAAATTTTAAAATTAAAATAATTTACTGTGAGAATAATTATTTGAAAAAATTAATTTTGTTAACTAAATAAGTCAATAATAAGATAGACACAATTAAAAATTAGAGGTGAATTTTCAATTTGACGTCTATTTAATTTTAAAATTTTTAAAAATTAAATTAATTAAATTTTAATAAAAATTGATCAATATCGATTTAACTTTATATTAAAACAAAAATTAATCCGTTTCATACAATTGATTTGATTAGTTTTAATGAATATTATGTATAAAATGTGTATTTAAAATACTTTTAGTTAAATTGTTAATTATGTTTATACATAAAATCTAAATGTATTTAGTTTAAATATATGTATTTGAAATTACTAATAATATATCGTATTTAAAACAATTTATTGACAATTAATTTTTTATTACGATTGAATTGTGTATATTTGATAATTATATAAAATATTTAGTTAGAGTTATTATATAATATTGTTACTCAAACTCTAATTAAATATTATAATTGAATTAGATGATAGTATTATATAATAATTCTAATTAAATAAGTTATATAATTATCTTAATAATTTTGATAAAAAATTGATTCAAATAAATCATTTTTTTGAAAATATTAAATTAAATTAATCATATTCAATTAATTTGAAAGTTTTATTTCCTTGGAAACCTAATAATCCTCAACACCGCCGTGTTTCCGAGGGAAAGGTCCCCGAGGGCTCTGGAGTCGTTTTTGATAAGGTCAGATAAGAACAACCCAACTTGCGTATTCACAACGCAATTTCACATACATTGACCTGTAGCCACCTCATATGCTTCACGTGGTGCTCCACCATTGGACGTTTCGTGCAATTCTTTTCTCCTTTTCCTTCGGCAGCATAATTTCCTCCATAAAAGATGCCGACTTAGTACACGTGGACGCATCTTTTCCATTGCTTTTGCTAAACAAACTTTTATTTAGACCGTCCATTCCTCAAACCGCCCCTATATATGAAGCCTTTGTGCAAGGGTAGGTTTCATTCTAACCAATACCTCTTATTTGTCTCTTTGCCGTGTGATTTCTTTCTTTTTGCAGATCAGAGTTGTTCTCCATGATGATTTCCCGTCCAAGAATTCTGTCTTCGGTACCGGTTGCGTCGCTCCTTGATCTTCTTTTGATATAAGATTTTGTACGATGAGCGGATTAACGTAATCGGATCTAAGATCTAAAGTTCTCCGGTTTGCAGAGGCTTAAAGGCCTTATGCAGGAAAAGATTGGTATGATGTCCTATCTTTCTGAGTATTTTTTTCTTTTTATGTCTTCTGATTCCTCATGGATTCCTCTGTTTACGTTTTATTCTTGTAATCTTGCTGGATTCTTTTGTTTATGTTTATTCTTGTAATTTTTCAGAGATGGAGAAAGATTATATCTAAATAGGGAAGAGTTTTGGTCGAGGTTCGTGGTAAGAATGATGTTGGGAAAAAGCGTGTGGGCTGGAGCTTTGTTTTGAAAGGATGTGTAAGATGTCAGGGCAAAAGCCTTACTATTTATTTATGGAAGGGGGCTGAGTCCTGATCTATCTTTGTCATCCCCGACCTTTGCCATGACAGGTGCGCTTGCATGGCAGGTCACCCGAACTTAATAAAAAATTCAATTTTTTGGTGTTTTGAGGGGAGATCGCACGGGGGTTGCCCGGGTTCTCCCCTCTGCTGTGGTGTGGTGTGTCGTGCTTTTACTCTTTTCTCCCCTACCCTTCTCCCCTTTCGCTTTTCATTATTTACTCTGCCGTTAGTCCCCTCTGATACTCTTACACCATACGAGATGGATGCATGATCCACATCAATCATCATCATCAACATCGGAATAAGCTCATGATCTCCAAGCTATTGATCTCTACTAGCAAATCGCAAATCGCAAGGCCAAGGTATTCTTTACATATTTTAAACCAAAATTCGCCTTATCTAAATTTGCTTTAAAATTCAAGTTTTTGCTAGTTATTATGCAAGTAGAGTTAACCACTAATTTTGAACATGGCACAATCACCAGTAGGCTTTAACATATTTTGAGATTTTCATTATCATTGAAGATTGTAGAATAAATTTATAATTGGTCAAATATTTAGCTCTGATCCTAAAAAGAGCCTTTTAACATGATTTTGATTTTGTCACCTTTTTTATTAAACTTTTAAAATATTATGATTCAATCTCTTTTTCAAAAGTTAAGCAATACTGTTATATTTAACTCTTATAGTACTAATATCTTAATTTTGAAAACAAAATTTATCTTTTAAGAAATTAACTTAAAAAATAAATTAATAACCAGTATCTTCGGAAGCAAATTGAAACTATTATGTTGATATATTAGTTTATTAAATTTTCATTATATTGTCAACATTAATCAAGTTGTGGTCTATCAAGGAGAATTGAACTTAAGAAATTGGTTTTCAGTAAAAAATAAGTGTACCAAAGTACATGTGGTTATCTGTTATGCCTGCAATGAGAAGTGAATGAGAACATCTGCAGTTGCAATTGCAGATATAGAGCAATAGAGCAATATCATATCTGTCAACATTTTGCTCTCTTTACAAAGTACTGCCCATACTGTATTGTTTGTTAGTACTGATCATATACCATCTCAAAGCCATCTCGGCCAACACATTAAAGCTTTACATCATTCAAAGTTGCCATGCCTCTCTAACATTGGGTCATTTACCAGAATGTTTCAATATTGACTATTCTATTTTCTGGTTCATTTCCTTCTTGAGATTGTTGTGCCTTAAAAAATATGGATGCCCTTCAATTGCCTCAGCTATTTTCTATTCTATCATGGTTATTTTTATTTTCATATTAGTTATGAGGCCAAATGCATTTTTAGTATCTTAGTGTTGATTTGCTAGTGGTGCATTATCACTGTACAATTATACGAGAATGTCATCCATAGGTTGAGGCAGCGTGTGTATTTTGCTTGTATTGCTCTCTTTGTAGTTCTTTAGGCCCTTGCATGGGCTTCTGTTTACACTTGGTTGAAGGTTGGAGTTCCTTCGCTGGCTATTGAGGATTTTGATGAAAGATGTCCCAGTGGTGAGCATGATGTTGGGATATTAGTGGATTTACTACTATGTCAAGCATGTTGGCAATTGCATCTCTGTTCTGTGACAAACATTTAGAGTCAAGGTGGATGGAGTGGAGTGTTTGTCGAGCTTGGTCAACTTTCAAGATTTTATACCAGAAGGTATATGTACCTTGGAGTGAAGAAGCCAGCTTTGGAGGCTCATGATAAAAAAAAAAATCTATTGCAGCAGCAGGTCTATTCTTTGAAGATCTTTCCATCACTTGCTAATTGTTGAAGCATTGAAGGCTTGTTATTTGAACTCCTCTTGGTTTATATGGTGCAGCAGCTCTGCTTTACTGAGATTAGTGTTGAAGAACTCCTGTTATTTGTTGTCGGAGATTGATCAAAAGAGGTACATGCCGATTGTGTATCCAGTTCCTTTACATAGTGAAAATTTTCAGTGGACTACGGTCCCGTGGTTTTTCCCCTTAAGGGGTTTTCCACGTAAATTTTGGTGCCTTGTTTTTATTTATATGTCGCGCGTTTATGTTGGTGATTGGTACCCTCTGCAATTATGTCAAAGTTGAAACAGCTCTTTGGCAGTGTTGATATGCCTATGGTAGGTGGCAGTCAAGGTGATGAAAGTTAGTATTTACTTTCCGAATAAATTACTATCTTTTACATTTTTCATGTGTTTAAACAATATCTATTAAGTTTATTTTTAACTTTGTAGTGTGCTTGGTGTAGAATATGACTCTTGCTCTTGTATGATTTGTTAAATTTTATTTATTTTTTTCCCTTTGTTCCTCTTTTAAGTTTCTCTTATTTTTAACTGAATATTTGGCTCAAGCTTTGTGTTTTGATTTGTTAAATTTACTCTTTTTTGTCACTTTGATCCCTCAAATATTTGAAAAAGCCATTACTGTTTTGTATCTGGTCTCCATTGTATCAAGTTAGTTTTTGCAGGTTGAAGGATGGATTGAGTGGAGCAGCTGAAATTTGTTTAGTGGAGCTGAATCCCATATTTTAGTGTTTGATAGTGAAGATGAGTGAAACCGCATAATTCTGTGAAAATTTTTCAAGCTCTATTTGTAGATTTTCAATTAAATTTGATATTTGATTTTACCATTTTGGAATGTGAAAATATAAAAGTTATTGTGTTTTTACAGCCGATTTTAATTTGGAATTTTACCTAAGAGTGCTTTGATCCAACTGGCAACTGGCATACGCCCTTTTTATTTAAATATTTTTAATATGAACTGAAATTAAAAATGAGTTTCGAAGTTGTTTTGAACATTGTCAATATTTTCAATTACGGGTCAGTCATCAATTTTTGAGGGTGAAAACGAATAGTGATAATATATTCGACTTACAATTTTTGTTAAAAAAAAAAAGTTTATATTTTCGGCTTGAAAAGTCTCAGGTCTGGGGTGGGAAAAATGTTGTCAGAAAGTGAATTTGTGATGGCCGTATAGCCAAGGAAACTAGAGTCTGGGAATTAAAAGGAAAGCTGAGTTTTTCCACGCTGAAATCGTTTGATCCTTGTGTTTGGAAAGATCTGTAAGCTCAAAACGGTAGAGCGCTCAATCCCGACCAGGGGTTGGTGAGGTTGGTGGTTCGAATCCACCCAGATCTCCTTATTTATGTACTTGTCTTTGTATCCGTTTGATTCTGGTTGTCAAAGGTGTGGATCTCTCTGTCTTCCTTATTGGGCCTGGGCTTTTGTGGGAGGGTTTTAGGAGATAGGAAGATTTTTTTTTTTCTTTTTCCATAATAATCTCGCGTCTTTTGTTATCTCTTTTTGGTGTGGTAAATCCCATCTCATTTTTCAGAAGTCAGCTCTATAGCGCTCTTGTTAGTCACCCATCGGCCATCGCTGATTGAGATCCACATCCAGACTTCTACCCTTCCGCCATGGATTGTTTTGGACTGGACTGTAGATCTGAATACTTGAGACTGTAGTGTAAATATGAACAATTTGCATTGTAATATTTGATGACTGAGCAGAAACTTCATGTTGGAAAAATAGTTGGAAGGATAAAGTTTGAACCCAAATATCTAAACTTAGAAGGAAAAATCATGTGAATAAGTTATCAGGAAACAGATTGATAGTGTTCCAATTAGACGATAGACTGTCTGTTCTTTATCAGCTTCATCATCCAGGCCAAGTGGACTAATTAATTCGAGTCATCCCCATCCCTGCAAAGGCGACCTTCTTCGATCTGGGAATTGTACAGGAAATTTTCTGGAGCTGAAAACCTTGCTTAGAAACCCCAAGCTTTTCTTCTTCTTTCGTTCACGCCTGGCACTGCACTCGTGTATCAGCCTCCTGGAACCGGACATCCTCTCGTAGTTTGCGACTCTATCACAATTTATTCTCATCTGAGCATCTCCAAAGCCTTTATGGAAGATCCCCTTCGGAGCCTGAAGTTTCTGCAGAGTTCCATAGTTGTTGTCTTCTTGTGCTGAATCCTAAATCTCTAACTTTACCTCAGCACATGGTGGTGTGGGTGTTCTTTCTTGGAAACCTTGGTTTTTGTTTAAAAATGATGAGTGATCGTAGCATTTGTCAAATCAATTATTCCTTTTCTTTTCTTGTTTCGTAAGTCATGTTTTTCAAATGACTTGAAGAGGATTTTATTGGAACAGTTATGCAGGGTATGGCTGGTGGCTGCTTACAGTTTGTGGGCTTTGCCCACCCAAAAAATAATGTCCAGAGTGTAGTTTTGAGCTCAGGCCACATCCTGTTCCAAAAGTATCATAATCAAAGACAAAGCAATAAAATCCAATACGAGCATTTGTTGTAACTTCCATGGTATTAGGCATTGGAGGAGTGAGAAAAGTTAGGCTAACTTCCTTTTGTAGATTTTCCAACACAAACATGTGATGTTTGATATGAATTCAAAAGTTCTTAACATACATTTAATAAAAGAAATAAAAAATTAAACGAAATTCATGTATGATGATGAGATTAGAACAGGAGATTCGGTGGTTTTATAATCTTTTCGTTACAATCAGGACAAGACTTCATTGACGAGGAGGAGAACAGCAAAAACCATTAAAGCATTTGTCTTTTTAACTTCCATGGCACCACCACCTAATGGTAGTAGGCATCGGATGAGTGAATAAAAAGTTAGGTTAATTCCACTTTAAGATTTTCCAACCTAAACAATTGATTTGTGGAATGAATTCAAAGGCTTTTAAGTAGGCATAATGTTTACAAAAAATTAAATTATTTAAGAAAAATTAAATAAGTTTATTTTTTATTATGTTTAATCAAATTTTTTTATTTTTGTTTTGAATCAAATAAACTATTATTAATTAAAATATTACTTATTGTTTTATATTCACTTGGCTCTGACATGATATTGATGTGGAAAGTAAAAAATGTTACATAACTATATTATCATGCATAATATTATCAATTATGATATATCAACATGTTACATTATTATTAATTATAATATGTTAATATGCTACGTTAATGCCACATTATTTATTGTTAATTATAATATATTAGTGTGCTATGTTAATGCTACATTACTTATAATGACAAATAACATTTTAATCAAATTAATTATTAGTTATAAGAGTTTATTTAACTTAAAATAAAAATATAACTTATTTAATTAAAAATAAAATATAAGAATTTGATTGAACGTGATAAAAATATAAAAATTTATTTAAATTTTTTAAAATAATTTAGAGAATTTTTTAGATATTATGTCTCTTTCAAACGACATTAAAAAGCAAATATTTAAGGTGAGGTAATCCATTATACGTTTTCTTAGTGGAATATGGATCATCCTATAGATATACATGTTGGAAAATTTTTTTTATTTAGACTTTTTATTTGTATATTAATGGTCCAATTAAATGTGCTAATAAATTACTTTTAACATTCATAAATTCTATTTAATTCTTTTATTGATAAGAATTTAAGTGCTGTTTTAATCATCAGCACAACTAACAAAAACGTTAGTATCAAACGAAAAACTTAAAACAATTAAATTAAATTTGACAGAAATTTGGTAATTTTAAATTTCCTGCTTCTTAATATGATTATATCCAATGATTTCATGGAAATGTCAAATCCATTCATTAACCGCATGCTGGGATCAAAATAGATTAAGCAGGAGAAATTACTTCTGTACAACACATGTTCAATCTGAATAGTTACGTTAATTAATATTTTTGTGTGCATAATTTTTATTTTTAATTTTTTTAATTTTTATTCATGAGGATATGACGTGGCTGAAGGCATAGGTGAAACTCTTATTTATAAGAGTGAGCAATTGTTGATTAAAATCAAATTAATAAAAAAAATTGATTTAAACAGTTTGATTAATTCATAAATAAACATGATTTAATCGATTAATTCAATTAGTTTTGGTTTTGAATTTTTTTTTGGATTAATCGGATTAACCGATTTATATATAAGTCATTTATATCTTATAACACGTGTTTATAAAATGACATAAAAATTTAATTAATTGGATTATTAATTGAATTAATCGATTTAATTTGATTGATCAGTTAAAAACTTCATTTTCAATCTATTTAGTTAACTTTCACAATATATTTGATTAAAAAAATCTATTAACTAAATTAATCAAATTAACCCTTTACACGTCTCTGCACATTTAGAAACTAATGCATCCTCCTTTGACAAGGGATCTGTCAAAGCTGCAAATTTCTAGAACAGTTTGGTCAATTTTGAAAGTAACACACTGAAAAAAATTTGATGTGCCTGAAGTCCTAACCCTTCGGCGTATTTTGCGTTGAAAATGGAACACCTGGATTTTGAGTTGGGAATTACGGGGTTGGACAAACGCGATGCCTTGAGTCCATTTCTCCCCGTCACATCTTTCGATTTGCTTCTCTTTGAATTATGTGATTCAAAGTCCCAGCTCTCCCAGCAACCCTTAAATTCAACATAGGAGGCCATAACCAATATTAATTTTTTTAAAGTCTATGATTAATTTAATATTAAACTTCCGAGTGGTCAATTGCCAACATGAATCATACTTTACCAGAGAAATCATTACTTTTTTTTAATTGAAAATCGACGGCTGAGGAGAAGTCATCAAATATTTTACGAGTAAAATCTCATCAAATCTTGATGTGTTCTTCGCGTGCCTAGTCGTATAATGATTGTGAATATATTTGAGTTTTATTCCTTTGACAAATTCAAACAAAACAAATCCATACACTTGTTCAGATTTATTTTAGAATTTATCTAGTTAAAATTGGTTCGGTTTTATCTGTCAACATGAGGCTAAAATTTTCAGGTATAGTAATTTCAAAAGTTTTTAAATTATTTACAAATTTTTAAATAAATATTTATTATTTTATTACATTTGATGAAATCTTTATTTTTATTGTAGATCAGATAAATTATTATAATTAATAGTTAATTAATTATTATTAATTAAAATAATACATAATATTTTTATACCCACTTTGACATAAAGTGGTAAAATTGTCATGTCACTATTCACTATAACATAATATATTAACCTCATGTGATATAAAACGATAAATATCATATTGACTAATGAGAGTTAATCAAATATTAATTATAAAAGTTTATTTGATCGAAAATAAAAATATAAAAATTTGATTTAATGTAATAAAAGAATAACAGTATTTAAATTTTAAATAATTTTGCTTTTAGTATTATATCAAAACATTTTTATTTAGATAAAAATTTTGAATTTAACTTTTTTAAACAAATCTTTTTATTATTTTTATAAAAAGGTTGAATTTAAATTTTTATATAAAAAAATAAATACGCTTTTCATTAAACAAATTATTTCAAAAGCTTAAGTTTTTGTTTTAGCAAAAAAATTAAAAAACATTATTGAACATTTTTTCTTTATGTGGCAACATTTCTAGAATTAGGAAATGCCAAACCGTGACAGTGGGTACCATCAAAGTTTTGACAACTAGAAAGCAGGAAGGCGGACCATGAAATTTTGGAGAGTTATATAAGCTAGAAGGCTATGAAACCACAAGAATGGAGTGAGAAACGGGCTGCATTGATACCATTAATTCTGACTTTAAAGTTTGAAGTCACATCAACTTCAAAACAAAGGATTTTGAGTTTCCCTTAGCCAACATGAGTAATTAAGAGTCCTCATAAATGTTAGATGGAGAGTCCTATCCTAATATAAATAGCTAATTAATGAATTGCCCAATACAAAAATTTATTTTTTAATTGTAATTTTATTTAAAAAATTGTTAATTAATGAATTAATCACATATTATAACGAAAGTAAACTTTAATTTTCAAAAAATTTTCATCTCATCACTTTTTTTTATCACAAGATTATAAAAATATCAATATTCATCAATTTCGTGAAATATCCAAAATCTATATTTATAAATATGTATTCATTAAATGATAATTATTTAAATATTTTTATTATAATTATTAGTAAAATTTATTTAATTTATAAATTAAAAAAATTAATTGCATTGAATGATTTTATTAAAAATATTTTTTAAATGTTAATAGTATTGAATAATTTAAATATTAAAATTTTTAAAATTAAATATTAATATTTTTTAATATTTTAAAATAAATATTAATATTTATCAAACTTATTATGTTAAGCTTAGTATAAAAGTAGTTTTTTTTTTTGAAAAATATTTTATACCTTTCAAGAACATAAGACATTTTACATGATTTGAAAATTTTTCCCGTTGATCTATAAAATAATATTTTCATCTTTCTAATAAGTATAAATCATAAAAATATTTTTGAAAAATTATTTTATGTAAAGGTAAGCAAACTCTAATTTTGACTTTAAAATTTGAAGTCACGTCACCTTCCGAAGAGAGGATTTTGAGTTTCCCTAAGCCAACAAAAGTGGTTAAGAGTAGTCGTCAATTGTAAGATGGAGAATCCCTATCCCAATGTCAATAGCTAATTAATGAATTGTCCAATACAGTTTTTTAATTGTAATTTTATTTAAAAAATTGTTAATTAAGAAAATTTTGAATTAATTAACAAACTTTAAATAATTTTTTTATTACCTTCAATTAATTAATCAAATTTTTATATTTTTTATTTTAAATTAAATAATTTTTTATAATTAATAATAAAATAATTATTATTTTATGTTCATGTAATGTTAAGGTAAAAAAAAATTACTATCATTATATATTTATAATAAATTAATATGTCACATTAATATAATGTAATATAGAATTATAATTATTAATTATAAAATTTTATTTAATAAATATTAATTTAATATAATAAAAAATTAAAAAATTAAAATGTTTAAATAATTCAAAATTCTTTTTAAATATTCTATCAATTTTTATTTTATCTTTATCATAACATATTTGAATAAACTAGCAAAATTTAAGTTTCGAGTAGGAAAATAAATTGTATAATTTTTATATTTTTGGGGCCAAAAGCCGCAAACCCCGTGGATTAATAGCCAGCGCATGTTTAAACGTTTTCAGCAACTGCTGAAATACGCACAGCAGGAATGACCCGATTTCGTTGCTTAACGTAAGTAGAAATTCGTTTATGATAAGGCAAAACGGGAAAGGTGCACACATCAGAATTCGTTTAATAACGCTGTCTGCCTGCCAAACACGGCGGATTAAATGATACTAACACTCTTAACAGCAGCGCCGGAAAATTTAGCTCATTCTAGCCAATAATTTTCTCAGACGTAATAGAATGCTATAGAGTAAGTCACTTGCGAAATGGAAATGATACTGTCTGATGCTAACATTTAATTCGTTTGCAATTATTTTTCCAATAATAATAATAATAATAATCCTTCGCAATTTCTCAAAGAATACTTAACAATACTTACTCTTTTTATTCAAAAAAGTGAATATTTTATCTAAATAAGTTATAGAATTTAAGAATGACAACAGATAATGTATTAGTTAATTAAGATATCCTTATCCTAATTTGAGTACAAAATCTAATATTCATACTTTATCCGAATTATATTAATAATAATTTTTTAGAAGTTGAGTAAAGTCCAAACTCACTAATTTAGTTAAAATTGGTGTGAGTACTCACTACAGAATCAAATTCGACCGGAATTCAATGATAATTTTTTTATTAATTATATATTCTATTAATCAAAATGAAATTAATAAATTTTATTTAAACAATTTATAATTTAAAATAAATAATTTCAATTATAAATAATATATACTAAAAAATAATATAAAATAAAATTAATATTTCAAAAAATTATTATTTATAATCAGATTTGAAATAAAAAATTATAATAATACTATATGTGCTTTACCTGAATCTGTTTACAAAGTACTCTAATTCTTTACCGTCTCTAAACATATTTCAAGAACGAAGCGTCTAGCCAGTTAATTGCTGGTGCTGTATACCGTATACCCTCTTTTTCCATATTTTTTTTCCAATGAAAGGAGAGAGTTAATTTAGGCGTCTATGAAATAATAAATAATAAATGGATAAAAAACTATTCGATATTGGAGTCCAAACTGGTGCGACGAAAAGGACATATTTTGATGGTCCAAATTTTTGGCCCTTTGTAAAAGTCGTTTCCTCTATAAAGACGGAGGGGCAAACCAAGGCGCAAGAATCGGAGTTGCATCGGGCCCCGCTTGTGCGCTTGAATAGACTAAAGCCAACACCGTGGACTCGCCTACCCAGTCCATTCTCTTGCTTTCCCACCTTAATAAAGGAAAATCCTCGCCACCCTCTCTCCCTCTCTCTGTGTCTCGCTCTCGCTCTCGCTTGAAGTAAATGACACTTTGTTAGACTCAATAATTTTCCTCGCGTTCTTGGCACGAAATCTGGTCCGTTTCTTTTTTGTTCGCCCCTGAAAGCTTTCGATATTCAGCTGTTTTTGCTTAACCGGGTATATTTCTTTCTCTCTTTTTTTTTTTATTGTTTTTGTTTAACGTTTGAACTTCTTGTGCCGGCCGTCGAAAAAGCCGGATGTCGGCCGTTGGAAACACTGATCGTCAATCTGTTTGTTTTACCGCAGAATTATTTTTTGTTAGGAAATACCTATGGTGTTGTGGAGTAGATCTACCAGCATTGACTGATTCGTTTTATTTATTTATTGCAAAATTTTCTATTGATCATGAGAGTTGAAGAAAATATTGTTTTTTTCGAAAGTTTAGGTAGGGACAAATCTGTTTTTAAATGTTTGTAAAGTGATGGATCCTTACGAGCTCTGAGTCCGGTAGTCGTTCAGTAAATGTTTGAAAGATGAAAACGGTGTCGTGGCCATGATTTTCTTTTCCTTTGCTTTGCTTTTGGAATTTTCATTTAAGAGAATTAAATATAAAATTAATTCCGAGAATTAAACTGTAAAGTCTTATAAGTTATTAAGATTGTGGTTGACTTTATTTGCAGTGAAAAATGTTTCTTCGGAGAAGGCCTACACAGAAGGATGATTCCGAGCAACGGGATGCAAAGGTAATTATTTATTTATTTAGTTTATAATTCATATTTGCATTGAAGGAGAACAAATTTAGTTAATTATCAGCAATTCAGCATAACCATCTCTCCGGGAGGTCTATGTTGAATTTGGTTTACAGCTTTAGTAGTCTTTGTTGATCAAAACACTGAAAATAATGAGGAATACAACCGGACTTTCTCTTGATGAGGTAAATAGGTAGGTGTAAAGACTAAAGTAATTGAATTTTCTGTTAATTAGTAGGGTCGATGTATTCTTTGGGGTCCAATTCCAAGTAAATTCTTGATACTTGGTCAATATGCAGGTCAGTGAACTCAGGACTGCTATAGGCCCCCTGTCTGGACGCAGTTCAAAGTACTGCACCGATGCATGCCTGAGGAGATATTTGGAAGCTCGGAATTGGAATGTTGACAAGTCAAAGAAAATGTTGGAAGAGACATTAAAGTGGAGATCAACTTATAAGCCAGAAGAAATCCGCTGGGTATGTTAGATAAGTTACTGCCTACATATTTTAGTTATGCGTATAAGTTGGTTCTGATCAGTCTGTCTTGTTAGGACCGAAGGAGATTCCAAATCCTCTTAGAATCCTATAAACTTTACATAGTAGGTTCAGGTTGAAACTTGTTTAAATCAGTTTTGGTGTCTTAATATACAATTAAAATTTTTGAATGAAACTGGATAATTGTTCTTGCCTTGTAACTTGATCATGTGTTTCATTCGGTATTTGCATATGATTATGAGTTTATAACTGGGGCAATTTTTGGCAATAATTGCTTTGTTTCTGGTTTCTCAAACTTACTGCTTGACATGTTCTCCAGCATGAAGTGGCACATGAAGGAGAGACTGGAAAAGTTTCCAGGGCTAACTTTCATGACCGTCAAGGAAGGACTGTGCTTATAATGAGGCCTGGAATGCAGGTTTGCACTAGGTTTCCTTCAGTTTGTTTTCTCACCAATCTTTTTTTAATTTGCACTAATAATTTTTCCACCTATATTGCATGGCAGAACACAACATCAGCAGAAAACCACATCCGCCATATGGTCTATCTCTTAGAAAATGGTATCATGAACCTCTCTGAGGGCCAGGAACAAATGTCCTGGTTGATAGACTTCACTGGATTTTCATTAAACACCAATATTCCTGTCAGAACAGCTCGTGATATCGTTTACATTCTACAAAGCCACTATCCAGAGAGGCTGGCCATTGCTTTCTTGTATAATCCACCAAGGATTTTTCAAGCATTCTATAAGGTTTGTTCTCCTGACTCTTTCCATTAGTTAGTTTAGCTATAGCTCTAATTCAGTAATTATCCTTGTTTCCGGTCTATGTTCCAAACAAATCTTTTGTCTTCTTCCTTTTGTAAAAGTTAACTGCTAGCTTGTTTCATCACATGAGAAACAGAGAGTGAATTGGTGCACATTGATTACCATGAATTCTGATTAATATTATATAAAAAAGGCTGTCAGGAAAGAGATTGGTGAACCTAGCGAGCGGACTAGATCTGGAGTTAGTTCAATGTGGTTGAATGCAATATGTCAATCTTAAATTGTGACTCTAACATTTTGCATAACGGTTCCTTAGGAGTTAGGTCTTTCATTCGATTGACATTGTGCTATGTGCATCTCCATAGGCTGTCAAGTACTTTCTGGATCCAAAAACAGCTCAAAAGGTGAAGTTTGTTTACCCTAAAAACAAAGATAGCGTGGAGCTCATGAAATCATTCTTTGATGTTGAAAACCTTCCCAGTGAATTTGGGGGAAAAGCCTCACTTAAGTACGATCATGAGGAGTTCTCACGGTTGATGGCTCAGGATGATGTGAAAACTGCAAAGTTCTGGGAAATTGATGAGAAGCCCTACCACATTGGCAATGGGCTTTCAGTGACTGAAGTGGCACCGGAGCCAACACCCATTGCACAGGCAGCAAGCTGAGAGAGCCTGCCCATCATGCAGAATGGTCTTGGCAGAAATCAAGTGATGTAAAATACAGCCACCGGATTGAATCCAACAGATTAGCTTCAAATTTAAATCAACCTAAATGGGAACTGCATATCAAACATCCAGTTCTTATGTGAATAAACGTCATTTCTTGTTCTCACTGCTAACCATTATGAATGCTACTCTAGTGTTTTTTCTTGGCCCCGCTCCCCTACAAAAGATTGAAGATACTGCTAGTTTATTAGTTGGCAGGAGTAAATGTGATCTCTCCAGTCTCGTTTTTTTTTTTTTTGAAAGTTATGGTCTGTCCAGTCTTTAGTGCCAAATTAGTCATTACTTGTCAAAAACAAACAAAGCTGCCCCTTACTCTTGTTTTCAAGCGAAGGTTTCCTTCTACTGCTAATCTCTCCAAACAATTCGAAGTTGAAGCTATTTGTTACTCCAATCAAGTTTTCTTTTATTTTTTATTGAATTTTTCCTTTTTTTAAAAAAAATAAATATATTTATAGTTTGAATAATTACCTTGATCCTCTTTTGCTCTTGGTATAGAAAAATGATTATTGTTTGTCAAGCAACAATGAATTCTTGAAATTGATGATCAATATTTTTTTTTTATAATTGAAGGAGGGAGTATTCAAATCTTACTCTTTAAAAAGAGAGATAATACATCAATCAATAGTCAAATGCTCGGATATGATATGATGATCAGTACTTTATGCAAGAACCTTTTATAAATATTCTAGAGGAAACAATTTAGAAAACATTGCAAGTATTCCTCGATATTAATATTTCTTGATATTAATAAGTTTTTTACTTGTATCATTTAGTTTTCTTGTTAATCATTTTGACAAGGGAGGTACTTTGATCCTTTGTTTTGAATGTTATTATTTATGTTAACTTTTTTCTTTTACTTCTAACAAAATATGCCTTTTCAAATTTATTGATCTAAACATTTAATAATTTTATTTTTTATCCAAATAATATAATTATATAAGAGTTTATATTTTAATAGAAATATCCAAATCCAAACTAGTAGGTAGGAATTTCTTATTGAAGTTTTAGAGTTTTTGCATGTCATTTTAAGTAAGCATTTTGAACTAATTTGAAATATTAGTATATCATTATATCATTATATTTTTGACATATTCTTTAACTTGTGTTGTGGCATTTATTCTTTAACTTGCATAGATGAATATACAAATGTTACATACGATAATTGGATGATATATAAAGTTCTCGTTGATTGTTAAGCCTTTTTGTTTGATTCCCTTAAAAATGCTTTATTTTTGCCCTTGTTGACAATGTGCATTTTTATACACTGTAAATATACAGCAAAACATCATCATTTGTAATGAACTATAGGTTGTGCTTGGTATATTGATGCGATTATGATTACTGAGTATGTGATTATTAGAAATTTAATTATTAGAAAATAACTTTACAACTTTTAGTATAATATGGGAAAGTGATAATTGTAGAGCATGTGAGGATTATATTATATAATACTTAGTTTAAAATTACTTTACTGAAAATATAATGTAAATTCACAAAATTACATTTTATGTATAAATATAAAAAATTGAATAAATTTAATTTTATAATAAAAATTTTTAACTTTTGAACTTTATCTATTAAAAACAATAACACCACAAAAATAATATTTATTTTTACCTTAAGCTTCTAAAAATTAAAAATAATATTTAGAATCATCACATAAATAATAAAAAACATTATCTAAACAAAAGTCTATCAATCGATCGATAAATTTACTATTTCAAACGTGTATGATGCTTCATTTCTCTCATAACCACCACACTTAAAACATTTCTACTTCTTGAATCCTCTCAACTCTCTAATAATTTTTGTTGATTCTAAACTATTTAAAGTATTTCTCTCAATTTTTGGTCTAAAAAGCATGAAATTTACTCAAAACATTTCCAAAATTCTTAAAAATTTGAGTTACGGTTTTATAAAATTATAAAAGTCTCAATCTCTCTAATTCTCGAATTTGATGATAAAATTTTATTCAAATGTATTGGTGATTGACTACCCTTCTTACGGGCAATGAAAAGAAAGAAAAAAAGATAAAAAAGGAGAAGAATAGAATAGAAAACAGAATAGGAGGGTCGATAGGTTAACTTGAAGGAATTTTTTTTGTAACTTTCTTATTACTAAGTGAAAGTAACTGTCGGAAATGTGATTTCCATCCTAAAATATCGATCAAACATTGCAATGTGAGTCTTTGGAATTTGCCTATAGGGAATGTCTCACACTTGTATTACACCAAACGTACCCATAATGTATAATGAGGTGTATCAACTATCAAATATTAACCTTTCAATTTTTACATAATAAAAAACTAACTTCAAACATAAAAAGAAAGAATTTATCTAGTGTGCTGAAAAGCAAAGTTTCAACTGAATAATTAGCAACCATGACCAACATTACACGTGGCAAGATCAGACTGCATAGCCTTTTGCGATCTTTACCCTACCAAACAAACAAAGTAAGTGACGTGGCACTACGCCATTGGAATGCTGGAAGAAACAAAAAAGTAATCAGCAATCAACGCCTTCAATAAGTCCTTTCTAGTTTTCCACTGAAACGACTTGAAGACCCCAAGGTGAGAAAGGTCCCGTGAACCAAACGTAGAAACGAAGAACAGTGAAAATGACTCTGGGCCTGATCAATGCGAACCCAGTGGTTCATGCCAAGAAAGAACGAGTCGCTCGAAGCGAAGATCCTCACGGCGAGGACGCCGTTGATCCCCTCGAAATCTATGATATCCTTTTAGTAGTATTCAGTTTCCATGTATTATCTGATGTTGATTTATTTTTGTTCAACAATTAAATTGAAGGAGCCAGTTTGTTCAATTTGTTTTCTTAGCTTAGCTCGAATTTAGATTTCATTTACATCTTTTACTTGCTTGCTTGCATTTATTCAGCAATAAAACAGAGTATTTCTCATTTCTGTGATTGAAAAAACGAAGTTGAAAAAAGAAAAAAAATGTTGTGATCTTTGACTGGAATTGTAAATTTTGTGAGGGATATAAGAGATCCAGAACATCCGTATTCATTGGAGCAGCTTAGTGTTCTCTCCGAGGAATCAGTCACCGTTGATGAGAAGCTCGGCCGAATTCTGTGAGTGTTTTCTTGATTTAATTTTGATTCAGATTTTAATCAAAATTTGTGACAATTTGAGCAAAATTGAGTTTAGAATTAGTAAATTTAGGTTTTCTAAGTTCAATATCGTGAAACTGTGGTGTTAATTTGTTCAGTTGCTTTTTAAAGCTAATTATTATTTTGCATTTTATTTATTATGTAGTAATATAGTTGATTAATGGTTTAGGATAACTTTCACTCCCACTATTCAGCATTGCAGCATGGCGACGGTAATCGGTCTGTGCCTGAGGGTTAAATTAAAAGAATGTTTTCCTCCACATTTTAAGGTCAGTTTCTGTTCTATATCAAGTTGTAAATTTTAAAAGTCTTTATTATTTAATTTTTCCTCTCAGTTTGTTTTCACAAAAAAGGAAATTCTATTGCATTGTTGTTTTAGAAATAAAAATTCTGAAAAGAAGCAATTCCGTTTCCTCTTCTGTAAGCACTAAACCGATAAAGAGAAGTCTTTGAATCTTTATAATCCTCTATTTTCCTTCTTCCTTTTGTGTAAATTTTTGAAGTCTCGATAATTTCTTTCTTTATTACATTTGCTGGAAATCATTTATGGTTTAATGATTTTTATCTTTACAGGTTGACATCAAAGTCGCTCCTGGATCTCATGCTGATGAAGAATCAGGTGAAGTTGGAAAAATAGTATATAGAAGTTTATCTGAGTAGCTCTTTTGAATACTTTTCTTGAAAATGAATGCATCTTATCTGAAGTTTGGGGGACTGATTGTTCAAGTTTCATCTGGGGAGATCCAATTTTATTCGGGAACTTGAAGAGCGAGACCAACACATTTTGATCACTTATGCAATGTGTATGCTTAAGTGGAAACTTCCTACAATGAAATATGTTAATTGTTTTAAATGTACCGGCCAATGCAGAAATTAACAGTAAAAAAGTTAAAAATCTACATTTTTAGGTGGAAAAGATGTCTTATCAATTCATAAATGAAATATCTTTGGTGTGATTTACATATGCTAGGATTTTAATGTTTTAGTTTGTTCTTTTCGAACAAAAACTTTGGGATTTTCTTACCAAGAGAAATGATAGATCAGGAGAAGTATACATTTACCTGAGTCATTCATATACTGTAATAGTTTGCCCTTCATCAACCTTTCTTGCTATAGTGAGTTATGAAGCCTCTATCGAGACTTGAATGTTATGTGAGTGTTTTCTAGCATCTAATGTGTTATCTCAATAGATTCAGCTAATCTCTTTCACCATTTTCATCTTTCAGTCTCTGGTCTCTCTGATCTAATCCCTAAAATGTTCCATCTTGTTTTTTCTTCAGTTAATAAGCAGCTAAATGATAAAGAAAGAGTTGCCGCTGCCTTGGAAAATCCTAATCTTCGCCAACTTGTGGACGAGTGCCTTTACTCCAATGAACTTTGACCAAGTACGCTCACCTAGTCTGAAGCTTATGTACAGATCAAATGTCAGCAGCTCCGGATGCAATAAGAAATGACTTTGTTGTGATGTAACTTTCATTTGCTGAGTGTATATGCTTTGTGTGTGTCCTCGTTTTCCTTCATGCAGAAGAGTGCAGCTAGGATATTTCCTTAGATGGGGGAAAACTAATAGTGCTACATGTTTTTTATCACATGGCCGTCCTCCATGTGGCAAAGTGTAACAATTTAGAGAACAGGAACCTTTTTATGTTTGTTGGAATTCGGAAGCAGGACTTGTTAGAATTTACTGAAATAGTTGTCTTGTGAAATGACTCCTTTTAGTTTGAAAACTTGGATCGAGTTCTGGAAACATTCTTGAGTTGGCTTTGCCTTTGTGTTCCCCAAATTTTGCAATGTAATTTACTGATGCAAAAGTAGCAGGTTGAGATTGTGGAGCAAGATGCTGTTGATGTCATATTGTGTCCAAGCCACGATAAACTATGGAGGGAAAAGGAAGATCTTGGATGGGTAAAAACTTTTGTGATCCCTCAATGCCTTTTTAGCAGCAGCTAATTGTTTCATGTGTGTATATATAAATGTATAAATCAAACAATTTCAAGTGAGTTAGTTATTACATATTCTCTTTTACTTTGTATGTTAGACCCGTAGCTCGTTTTGTTCGCGTGCTGGACCCGTAGCTCAGTTGGTTAGAGCGTTGGTCTTATGAGCCGAAGGTCGCGAGTTCGAGCCTCGCCGGGTCCAATAATTAATTATATTATTTTTCTGGTTCACCTCTTCAAAATTATAAAATTTAACTAATTATGCTTTATCCTCTTGTTCACCTCTTCAAACTTATAGAATTTATGTAATTAATTATGCTAAAATTATGGAATTTATCTTGTGCTTTATCCTCTTGTTCACCTCTTCAAACTTATAGAATTTTTATAACTAATTATGCTATTAAAATTATAGAATTTATCTTATGAGAATGCTATTTTTATTCAATGTTCGTCTCTTCAAAATTATGGAAATTATCCTATTCATGAGAATGCTCTTTTTCTTGCTCATCTTTCGAAATTATGGAATTTTTCCTATTCAATTTTCGCCTGTTCAAAATTATGAAATTTATCCTATTCATGAAAATGCTGCCTTTCTTACTCATCCTTCAAAATTATAGAATTTATCCTATTCATAAAAAAGTTATTTTTCTTCTTCGTCTTTCAAAATTAAGAAATTTATCATATTCAATATAAATGTTTTTTTTCTTATTCGTCTCTTTATAATTATAAAATTTATCTTATTTAATTTTCAAAATTACAAAATTTATCTAATTTTTAAAATTATAAAATTAATCCTATTCAATGAGATTCCTTCAAAATTATGGAATAAAACAACCAAAAGGAAAGAAGGCAAGGGAAATTTGATGATCTTTCAATTTATTTTCATAGGTAAAATGTTCCTTTACCAGTCTGTTGTTTTTTTGATTCGACATGGAGGGATGTAATTGGATTATATTCAGTACAAAAAAGCGCGGGAATTCACGCCAACGAATCTGGTTGTCGCAAAGATGTACGGTTGAAAGGAAACGACGTAGTTTGAAACATTTATTCACCTCAAAAGTAGAAGCTCTCACGTTATAGAGCCATGCTCCAATGATTTGAGAAGAGGCCGGAAAGAAACCCAGAAAATGGTGCACAGCGCCTATGATTCCTTCGAGCTCCTCTAGATTGTCCCACTAAAATCGACGCCATCGAATCGTACGGCTCGAAGGTCCTCCTCGGTTGCTCCGATGGGTCCCTTCGAATCTACGGTCCAGATTCCTCCGGCGCAGACCGGTCTCCGCAGACCGATCAGCGCCCGTTGCGGAAGGAGCCGTACGCACTGGAGAGAACCGTTGCACGGTTTTCAAAGAAGGCTCTGCTCTCAATGCAAGTATTGGAATCGAGAGAGCTACTCTTATCGCTCTCTGAATCGGTCGCTTTTCATTGGCTACCGAATTTGGAAACCATTGCTGTGATCGCCAAAGCTAAAGGCGCTAATTCCTACTCTTGGGACGACCGGATAGGCTTCCTTTGTTTTGCCAGGCAAAAGAGAGTGTGTATTTTCAGGCACGACGGTAAGTCCTTCGATTTCTCCTTCTGTTCATTATTTTTGGTTACCTGTAAATTATCTTTCTAATTGAATATTTAGGTCTTGTTTGATTGTTTCTTTTTCTATCTTTTTCTTGAACTTTTGGAAGAAAACAATAGTAGAAAGTCCGTTTGGATAAAAAGCAAATAGAAATATTTTTCAATATTTTAAAATGTAATTTCTCTGAGAACCAAATGTCTTCATTTTACGTTTTTTATATTGAACAATCAATAAGAATAGGTAATTTTGGTTTTGCTTTTTATTATTTAGCAATTTCTTATGAATAAAAAGGAAAATAAGATCTGTCTTTTTGGTTCAGTTTTGTAAACTGGATAAATATTTTCGGAATTAAATGTTATCAGTCTGCTAACTGTTTAGTGGAATTGATTGATATGCAAAATGTATTTTTGGAGGACGAGGTTTTGTGGAGGTGAAAGATTTTGGTGTACCAGATACTGTAAAGTCGATGTCATGGTGTGGTGAGAACTTATGTCTAGGAATTAGGGAGGAATACATGATCCTAAATGCCACGAATGGTGTGTTGTCGGAGGTGTTTTCTTCTGGGAAGATAGCGCCACCTTTGGTTGTTGCTCTTCCCTCTGGGGAACTTATTCTTGGGAAGGTACTGACTCGCTTTAATAATTTATTCATGACTTTAGGATTCTTTTGGTTGGGAGTAATAAGATGTGCTGTTCCTGCTGCCTTAGGAAAACATTGGAGTCTTTGTGGATCAAAATGAAAAGCTGATAGGGTATGTTGGTCCGAGGCTCCAGCTGTTGTTGTCATCCAGAGGCCATATGCTATAGCTCTGTTTACAAGACGCGTTGAGGTAGCATGACTAATTGCTAAAGAAGATTGGATTTTATGGACTTAAATTTGGTTTATGCCCTTTCCCTTAACTATTCTTTGCAGATTCGCTCTCTTCGAGTTCCGTATCCATTGATACAGACGATTGTCCTCCAAATGCACATCATCTTATAAAAAGTAACAATGCTGTAATTGTAGCATTAGAAAATTCTGTTTGTGGGCTCTTCCCTGTTCCTCTTGGTGTGCAGGTGCTCCTAGTATGCTTAAGAAGTTTAATGCAATTAAACGACTGTAGCTTCAAATCCAGATGCACCACCTTCTTTAAGCTTTTATATGAATGTTGGTCATTCTTTTTCCCCCTTGTTTATGCTTGAACATCATATTTTGCCCTTCTCTTGTAACTCTTTTATGCTTTTGACTATGGCATGCATATGCTAACTCTAAAGAAATGCTTTGGTTATTGCATTAAATGTTCCAGCTTGCATTGCAGATCGTCCAATTAACAGCATCTGGAAATTTTGAGGAGGCATTGGCCTTGTGTAAGCTGCTTCAACCAGAAGATGCGAGCCTGAGAGCCGCAAAGGAGGGGTCAATTCACATAAGGTGTGTTTTTCCCCATTTCCAGTTATTACTTTGTGCAGCTATATCAAGTTAATTGGCTTATGTCATGTTTAATAAGAATTAATTAATCATTCCAATGGTTACTTATGTTTAATATGCCACAGCATAGTGTACACCTTTTAAAAACCTTTGCACATCATCATACTCCTTTATTTTCTCAAGGTCATGGTCCTTACAATTCTCAAGGTATTCTAAACACTGCATATGAAAAATCTACCCCCAAAATACTTCCAAAACCTTCTTTTTCCTGGTATATAGTCGTAAATTTTCTGCAGGTTGTTCAGGTGATTCATTCTGCTTAATTGGTTGTGTCTCCTTGTTGCAGATACGCTCATTATCTTTTTGACAATGGGTGCTATGAGGAGGCAATGGAGCACTTTTTGGCATTTCAAATAGATATTACCTGCATGCTTTCTTTGTACCCATCCATTGTTCTTCCCAAAACAACTGCAGTTCCAGAGCCAGAGAAGTTATTGGACCTTTCTCTTGATGCTTCACAACTTTCAAGAGGTTCATCTGGTCTGTTGGATGATCTGGAAACCTTGCTTCCACAATCATCAGAATCTGATGAGAATGCAGCACTTGAGTTCAAAAAAATGAGCCACAATACTCTTATGGCTCTTATCAAGTTCCTACAGAAGAAGAGATTCAGTATTTTAGAGAAGGCTGCTGCTGAGGGAACGGAACAGGTAGTTTTAGATGCCATTGGAGATAATTTTACTTCGGCTAGGTTTAAGAAGTCCAATAAGGTGAGGCTAATTTCAAGTTTTTTATTGTTAATAATGTTTGTTAAAAGCAAAGCATATTTTGTGATTCGATGTCAGCTCGTGCACTAGAATTTGACTTTATGCAGAAGTGCATAATTTATGGACATAAACCAGCTAAAAGTTTCCTTCCTTAAATCCCAATATGTTGATTGAAAATTCTTGCAATCAGTTCTGTTAATATCCAATTTCTTTTCATACTTTCTTTCTTAATGATCTGACATAATGTTTGGTCCCTTAGGTACGTGGTACCTTTCCGATTAACTCAGCTGCTAGGGAGATGGCAGCAATACCGGACACAGCCCTCCTCCAAGGTCTGCTTCTTACTGGGAAATGCTCAGCAGCTTTAGAATAGCTGAAAGGTCTTAACTACTGTGATGTAAAAATATTTAAGGAGATTCTTCAGAAAGGGAATCATTATGCTGCTTTATTAGAACTTTACAGAATTAAATCAATGCACCGTGAAGCTCTAAAACTACTACATCAATTAGTAGAAGAGTTAAAATCAAACCAATCGCAAGCTGAGCTCATCCAAAAGTTCAGTGCTGAGGCAATTATTGAATATCTCAAGGTCAGTTTATGCTATGGAAGCATTAGGCTTTTTGGGTCATGCGTGTTCTGTAGAATGTAAAATACAATGTTATAAAGAGGCTGTGTGAAGTTTTACCCCTGAATAATATGAAAGACAATGTTAATTTTGTTATGGATTGACCTTCTGGACTCAACACTATGCTGTGATAGAACTTTTATATGCTGAATACTTTGTCTGGTTTTATTGGCAGCCTCTCTGTGGCATTGATCCCATGCTTGTCCTCAAGTTCTCGATGCTTGTTCTTGAAAGCTGTCCAACAGAAACCATTGAACTTTTTTTGTCTGGAAATATTCCAGCAGACTTGGTCAACTCTTATTTGAAGCAGCATGCTCCAAACATGGAGGGCAGGTAGTTGGAGCTTATGCTTGCGATGAATGAAAATGGGATCTCAGGGAACCTTCAAAATGAAATGGTAAAGCCTTTTTAATCAAAATAACTTTCGGTTGTCATTTGAAGCCACTGGAGTTCTCATAGTTGCCACTTGTGTTGGTGATAGTGCAGCTCATAGTACTATCAATGACTATTGTAGGTACAAATTTATCTCTCAGAAGTACTTGAATGGTATACAGAACTAAGTGCTCAACAGATATGGGTTGAGAAGGCTTATTTGCCGACTAGGAAGAAATTATTATCTGCATTGGAAAGCATCTCAGGATACAATCCGGAGGCTTTGTTGAGGCGTCTTCCTCAAGATGCTTTATTTGAAGAGCGTGCGATTTTGGTGGGAAAAATGAGCCAACATGAGCTTGCGTTATCGCTATATGTTCATAAGGTAGTTTCTTACATGGTTCATCCAGTTTCCTTATATTGAGAAAGATGGTTAATAGGAAAAGCTAAATTATGTTGAACCTTTGGTTGAGCTAGGCTACTATAATATGCTTTCCCCCTCCCTCCCCGTCATCACACCCCTCTTTTTATTTTATTTTTTATTCCTTAAACCTCTTGTTCTTCTTATGAATATGCTCCTATTAACTGAACTGCTCTTGACCTTTATAGCTTCATGTACCCGAACTGGCACTGGCCTACTGTGATCGGGTTTATGAGTCTGTGGTTCATCAACTGCTGGTAAAATCTTCTGGCAATATATACCTCACGCTTCTACAGATCTATCTGAATCCTCAAAAAACAACCAAGAATTTTGAAAATAGAATTACAAATTTGGTATCATCCCCAAATACAAGCATCCCAAAGGTTGGTTCAGCAGCTTCAATTAAAGGTAAAGGAGGACGTAAGAAAATTGCCTCTATAGAAGGTGCAGATGATATTCATATTAGTGCCAGCAACACTGATAGTGGCAGGATTGATGGTGATGCCGAAGAATCGGGTGAGGAAGGAGGTTCTACAGTTATGCTTGATAAGGTGTTTGGTCTTTTGAGCCGAAGGTGGGATAGAATCAATGGAACTCAGGCACTCAAACTCTTACCAAGGGAGACTAAGCTACAGGTATGTACCGAAATCCTGAATTGCTTACAAAGCTCCTGAACCAGTTGTATCTGAGTGTATGTAGTCATTGATATCTAAGTTGCTAGATTTCCTTTTGGGCATCAGAGTATCAATTGTAAGCTCTTTCTTTAAGGTATTTGTCTATTTCCTGCAGAACTTGCTTCCATTTCTGGGACCTCTTCTGAAAAAATCCAGTGAAGCATACAGAACTTCTCTGTTATCAAGAGCTTGAGGCAGAGTGAGAACCTACAGGTATGATACTGTTTTACTTACAAAAGAAAAACAGTTTAGCACATAGTATGAGGTTTTCGTATTAGCATATGTATATATATTTATATCTTCACAAATATCATATCGTTGGTTCCTCGAATAATGCTTTTTTGATTTTCTTTCGTCTAAGCATCTGTCTGAATTCCTCTTTGAAACAGGTGAAAGATGAACTCTACAGCCAAAGAAAAGCTGTGGTGAAGATCTCAAGTGACAGTATGTGCTCTCTCTGTAACAAGAAAATAGGAACGAGCGTATTTGCAATCTATCCAAACGGGAAAACACTGGTGCACTTTGTTTGCTTCAGAGATTCGCAAAGTATGAAAGCAGTAGCCGAAGGCTCACCATTAAGGAAGCGATGATCTTTGCTAGTATCCATAGAAAGGATGCATTGCTATTCAGTCACGACCAAGATGCAACTCACTTGCCCAGAATCGAGCTCCGAAACAGTCTTGGAGGTATTTATATATAGGAGACTTGCCTTGCGAATGCTGTGCTTTTCACATAATTCGCGGCCACTGACGGAGCTGTTAAAGTCGAAAGCGGCTTCAACGGTGACGCAGCCTACGGGGATTTGTATGAACGTGGAGTCTGAGACACTCCCAGTTGATGAAAATGGGTTTTGTAACTTTGGTTGTAAAAAGTTGGATTAGTATGAAAATGCTGTGCACTACATTTCTTACCGTAACTGCGTAAATTTTCTCGTAGAAAGTTGGATTACTACCCTCATCCCAGTTTTCCAGTTGTAGCTGTCAGAGCATGGACAGTGAAATCCAGTCAAATATTTCAACTCCGAAATGAAATCAAACTAAAAATGCCAGGTAATAATCGAACAGAGCCATCAATTTCATTAACTTTTTCAACAATATTTTGCTATTTCAATCATCAAAAACTCTTTTACATTTGGCTTAGCTCGTTCAATTTCTAGCTTTTTCCAACAAAACGATAAACAACAACCCCAATCCTAGACCCGTCCCTTGGTGGGTCCGCATGTATAGTCTCAACACCAAAAAGCTTCTTCGCTTTCTTGAAAAACACAGAGTCCTTTTTCCACCTCCTCAGATGAGCCAGGACAAAAACTTTCTTCCCACCACCTCCTCCTCCCCCGTTCAACAGAGAATGCAGTGTTTGGATCAGAGGCTCGAAAAGATGATCATGATAAACCACGTCAGAAGCCAATACGAGATCAAATTCTCGGCCGATAACCTCCAAGTCATCATCCTCTCCCCACCTCAACGGAGCCACGTTGACGGTCCCACCTTTTTGAGCCACAACGTCAGCATTTGCGTCGACGTTGAATTGAAGGTTGGGGACGACGTGTGGCAAATCCGTCACCGTCACTTCAGCTCCTAGCGTGACCGCTGCGGCGATCCCAACAAGGCCAGTACCAGAGCCAAGCTCAAGGATTTTCAATTTCCGATCATTATCACCGTTGGACAAAGCGGTTACGGTGGTTGCGAGGGGGCTTTTGCTAGGGTGACGGCGATGGTTGTCAAGAAGAGTGACTAGAGTCGTAGCAGCTGGCCATAGCTGGAAGGAAAGCCCTTCAGAAGGAAGCTGTCTAATCACCACCGTTGACTCGACCGAACGGATATGATGCTCCTGCAGTTGTTGCTTCGCTGCACCGTCACCTAGCGTAGTGAGGCTCTTCCCTTCCTCTTGTTCGTGAGGCAAGATCATTTTAACGGGATCTATATCTTCGTCATCGTCTTCTTGAGTAGACATTTTCTCAACTCTGTTCTTTTTGCGCCGCCAACAGGAGAGCTCTCCCGCTCCATTTTTAAAACTGCCCTCATTGTCTAGGGCTGGTCCAGCGTAAAGACTAGAGACGACGTGGATTATTATATTATTTATTACATCACAATTTCGTTTGTCAATTTCCTAATTTAACCCTAATGGGATAAACGCTTTGGATTTGTCCATTATTATTATATTCTTAACTTAACCCCAATGGTCGCTTCGGTTTCCAGTCACTGAATGGAGGACTTTTTTGTCCATTTACAATTTTCAGGGCATTGCATATATATATATATATATATATATATATATATATATATATATATATATTTAGAGGCGAAAACCTTTGAACAGATTCAAAATTCTGTTTGGTTTTTAGAGTGGGCTGAGAGAGGAGCAAAGATGATAAAAGCTGTGATGGTGATGAACACTCAAGGCAAGCCTCGTCTTGCAAAATTTTACGAATATCTGGTAAATTTCTCTTTCTCTTTTGAATTTTTTTACTCTCATTTGATTATTATTATTATTATTATTTAAAAAATGAAGATCACGATCTTAGTACCTTGTTCAAATTCCTTTGCAATAATCGACCTGGCTCCGAATTTCGTTGAAATCAGCCAGTGGAGAAGCAGCAGGAGCTTATACGAAGCGTTTTTGCAGGTTCCGATCTCTTATCCAACTTGCTTCTTCTTCTTCTTCGTCCTCTTCTTCTTACTTTAGCTGTGATTAATTTGAATTGTGCTTTGTTTGGATCGCATGAATTTTAGATGCGGTTTTCTAATCTCATTGATGATTTAACCTAATCTATCGTTCTTGAATTCGTACTTAGAGTTTATTTTTCATTTTTCATTTTTTCTTTTTGCTTTAAATTTTGGTTTTGATCTTTATACAGTCTTGTGCAGTAGAGCTGAGAACGTAAGCAATTTCGTAGAGGCTGAATCGATTTTTGGTCCGGTAACTTCTTTTACTTTCTATTTTTTCTTCATTCCTAGTTTAGTTTTCATTTCCTTGTTATATTAAGGTTAGAAACCAATTAATTTTCATTTCGTCCTTTTCTTGATTTAAACTTCTTGTTTGAATCGTGTGTAGTAACTGCCGTAGCTTTATTTTAGCTCTGCTTTGTTGTAGAACTCTGTTTAATTGTTTTTGAATTCACACTTGCAGGATAGTCGCCTTGTATACAAGCATTTTGCTACTCTTTACTTTGTCTTTGTATTTGATAGTTCTGAAAATGAATTAGCCGTGCTGGACTTGATACAAGGTATGCTTCTCATATTTCTGGAAGAGTTATGATGCAGTAATCAAGCTATGAAATGTTGTTCTTCTGTGATACTATCCTTTCAAAATAGAGATTTCAATTACTCAATACTTGGAGATGTCCAAATATTTATATTGCGTCATAGATATGAAAACTTTTTTATAAAGCTGGAGCGAGCCTTTTTGATGGTTTTTCTGATGATTTGAAGTTGAATTCACTTCAGATACACCTTTTTGTGAAATAGGTTCTCTTGTACGAGGATTTACGGAAAACAAGAAAACAGAATTGATATTCATGTGCACTGGAATTAGTGATAACTGTTGTGTCACCCAACTTAGCTGAGTTTACCTCAGGTGTCTTTTAAGTGGCAAGTTTGGTTTCATCAATACAATTTGTAGATGTTAACTTGTATATAACCCTCTTTTTCTGTGTGTATGATTATAATAATAATTGTTATGAAACTATAAGATTCAATGAAGTTCTTGGCTCTAAAAATTGCATGTTATCTGATGAGAACAATGTACCAGGTTTGTCATGCATATCCTTTATAAACTAGAAGCTGGATATAGCAATAATTGCTGAAATTTATTTCAAATACTGGATAACTTTGCTTACTTTAAATGTGATGCCTTCAGTTTTTGTGGAAACGTTGGACAAATGCTTCAAGAATGTTTGCGAGCTTGACATTGTGTTCAATTACAGCAAGGTTGTACCCTCTCATCAATAATATATGCATTTATTTAGTGCCAGCGTATGCAAGATTCTACATATAGATAAGATATTGCTAGTTTGGAATAATAGGCATGAAGTGATTATATGACATTGGAGATGATGTTCTTGGTAAACTTATATGAGGTATGCTTCAGGTTCAGGTTTCAAACATTATTTGATGGCAGGGAAAGCTTCTTACGGTGCTTTGGGGTTCACCTCCAGTTGAGCTTGTTTA